>NW_028257631.1:0-316740 GCF_054643075.1 Acanthaster planci | reverse complement strand
CTTCACCATACGTACATTTAGCCATTTGCCGCTAAACTTACCCTGCATGTGCAAGTGTAGCACTTGTCTTCGGAGCTGATCCACTGCTCTCCGTCCTCGTACTCACGACCATCTCTTGCTATGCAGGTTTCACATTGGAAGCAGCACTGACCAGGGAGCATGACAGGGTTACGACACGACACCGGGTTACAAGGTTCTGGCTCACAAAACATGGAGCCATCCTGTAGGAGTGATGAACATCCCTTGTAATTTAAACGCTTGGATTCTTTGCCAATTAAAATCAAGGGGTAAATGGAAGGAAAGTGTTTTCTAAAAGCCTATCATTTTCAGGATTCCAAACCAACTTTTCAAATTTGCGCCCAGTGATGATACAAGCGATGTTAAGGGACAACAGGTTAAGGGACTTCTGTGTTCTTAGTTGGCAGATGGATTAATTGTGTTGAGTGAGACATGGGCACAAATTGGAGCAACAGAATGAAATAAACCAAAGACTCAGAAATATGTGGCAGCACAGGCCTAGATCATTGGACAAGTAACACTTCATGTTGAGTAAGTCATAACTGATCAACAAGCCCAACACTGCTCATCTTGAGCACATTCTGTAACCCAGGTTAATCTATGTCATCTTTAATTAGGGTAAGCTCCAATCAGTGCACTGCACTGCTTTCCATGGAGGCCGTTAAGATTTACAATGTGAGTTGCAGGCATACAAGAGCACCTCAGACAGCTGCAAAATGACCCACATCTGAAGAGAGGAGACTAGTATGAGAAGAAGTCACAGTTTTAGAAGTCGGAGGAAAACCCCAGGAGAACATTCTGCGTAAAACTCAAGGAATCAGATAGGGACTGAAAACCCAATCCACATGTGGACTGACCTGGGAATTGAACCCAGGCCGCAGAGGTGAAAGGTGAGGAAGAGTCACTACCCCAACCTGAGTCCCCTAGGTCACACTGTATCTCATAAGCCAGGTTTACAAGCAATGTTTAAGTATAATTCAATAAATAGTAAAGAAATGTTTATTTGAGGTGTAGCTGTAAAGTTTCTTCCAATGTTACTCTCTCAACTCTAGAAATGTAACTGTTTCTTCAGCCTTATGACCTACAGTGCGGCCTTAGAGTAGTTTTAAGGTATACTTGATTTCATAACCAAAGATAAATGGTGACAATAACCCTGGACAGTTGAGTTTAGGGAAACCTCCACTATCAGGAATTGCCAGGAAAATATGAACATTAAACAGTTGAATGAGAGTCCTGTAAATGTAGGAGACCACATGTAAATGGTCAGGACATCAAGATGTACCATCTTCTATCACCACATGGGTTAGGCCCTAAAGGTGATTGCTTTAACTTGGCTGTGACGGCAACTCTTCCACATTACAATCTTCTCAATTTGATACTCACAGTACAGGTGCAGACTTGGCAATGATCCTCTGGGTGCCTGAAACGGCTACCGTTAGGAATAATCCTCCTGTCAAACTCACAGTCATCACAGACTGGGCAGCATTGATCAGCTAACCGGCTTGGGTGGCTACAAGGTGTGCTACATGTGGATGCAATACTCTGACAGACCACCTCCCCTCTCTGAATAATGACATTTGACCACACAGTTATTTCACCACACATTTATCTTTCTACTAACACAATGAGGGCACTGAATGTTAACTGCCTACATCCTCAACTCCAACGAGATCTTTCATCAGGGATTGTGACTTAGAAGTTCTGACTATTCTCCGACTTTTGTTTCACAAAAAAGTTTATTCTACACCGTTTTTTCAATAATTTTATTGAAATCCAGTTATGGAACTAATTTTCAATGAAATCTGTTGACCCTGTAAAGGGGCAATGTAACATAACATGTTCAGAAACTTTAAACTTATTCCGCAATATCAACTAAAATTGAGCTTGAAACTTAACAATTACTTTGAATGTTTACAAAGAAGGATTGATTCAAAAAGACTGCCAACAAGTCTCAGGAGAACTAGCACCTGACTGACCTGGCAATTACAGCGTTGACAGGGATCCACAGTTGAGTAGAATTCCTGACCATTCTCATACACTTGTCCCTCAAACTCACAATCTTAAAAGGAAAACAGTCTCAATCAATTTCAGCACTGCTACAGTATGGCAAAACTCTGATGAAATGAACCTGCCGAAAGGGTTCCCAACTTGTTGAGTCAAGTATAATTTGATTTGAGTTTATAAAGTAAAAAGAATACAAAATCAAAGTTAATTTGAACAATTTAGAGTGAGCTGAGACATAATGAGCTGGACCTAAACCTACAGTCTCCAGATTAAAGAAATGATATCCTATTTGATTAGAACTCTGGATATTTATGGTCATTTCATATTTGTACATTTAAGACTTGTTTTGTAAAATCTGATGCAAATGTGTGAGCATCTTTGCTCAAAGGATGGACGAATTAGTCAGTAGTTATTTTAAGCGCACATTTCATGAAACCAGCCACAACAAAGGTATTATGTTTCCAGTCCTCTCTGATTGATGAGGTCCTCTTGCGCTGCCTAGACTCGACTACTGCAACTCAACTACTGATGCAGATTGATCCCAACAGCTTCAAAATAACGCAACTCAACCACACTATCGCAACCCAAATACATACGTTTCTCACTCCTTCAACAATTACTCCGGTTACCTGTTCAAAAATACATCAACTTCCAAACAGCCATCCTCATGCACACAGCACTACTCAATACAATACTGCAATACCTCAACATACAAAGCCATGATTGCCTCCAGCAACAACTTGAGAATCCCTCGCACATTAAAAAAAGCCTGGGCAGGGCCTTTTGGTTTCTGATGCTTAATTCCCTACCACAGAACATTTGCTGTCAGTTCCTCTGACAATTCGAAAGAAAAACTGAAAGCCTATAATGATCTCCACAAATTTTGTAATCTGTCTTCCAGAATTTTCCTCAGTCACGCACTGTACCTTGTGAAAATGTGTGCAATAAATTGTGTTATTATTGAAATGGTCTTACCCTGACAGACAGGGCAGCATTGTCCTGGTGGAGTGAAGGGTCGAGGACAGCTGATAGGATCACAGGCTGTGTAGCTACAAGAGACTGAGCCCATATCACAGGTACACTGACGGCAGGGGTCAGAGGTCATGATCAAGTCGCCATTATTGTACTCCTGGCCTTCATAGAAGCAACCTGGATAAACAGACGATCCATTTGATAAGAAAATGATAGAACCAACGTCAAAAAAACCCTTAAGTAATTGTAACTGTCTCAGATGATGACTGATGTTGATGCATATTGTTGAACAGAGATTGGTGATTTGCAAAATCACACATCAATGAAACAAGCTTAGGCCCATCCGAATCTGAGCATTTTCTTCATGTGGTAAGTAGCATTGCTGTCTTATCATGAAGGAAACACTCCACTAGAAAGAGACCACATTTTCACATTGCAACACCTTTCCCAACTTGTTATCCTTTTAACCCCTTCATCAAACAATTGTTGGTAATCCGTAATCAAATATCAACAAACTGGGGTTTAATTGATTGATTTAAATTTTGTTGTGGAGCCTAATAACGAGGACAATTTTGACAGTTGCCTTGCCAAAAGACTAGCTTTTTACCACCAAAATGATGCTTTCAACCCGATATTGAAAGTCTGATAAATTTTCTCCTGTGTGTGAACATCTGACAGAATGCATGTGGCCACACGGACTCACTGTCGAACTCCATAATGATAAACAGAGCACAAATGCACTTTACAAGCATTACATGGAGTTAGATTTGTTATTTTATTAGGGGTGTGGGTGTAGTGAGGGTGGGGGTGGAAGATAGGTCAGTAATTAATCCAGCTAGTACTATTGTGGCTAGGCTACGGTGAAAGCCAAGCCAAAGAGTCATTACAAGAGTCATATGATATTTACTTTTAGGGGTGCACCCCTAATGGAGTGGGAATATCATATATATGAAACTCCACAGAAAAGAAGGTCCCATTCAGATATGTCATTACATGGCATGTCATACCTCGTCTCAACTACACATTCACATATCTTTGTCTCAATTTGGTAGGAAATCCTCTTGTTTAAGTAAGTGCAGTCCAGGTATGTGTTCCTTCCTATGATGCTTATGGTATCACCCATATGGACTACGCATTCATAATTTTAAATGTACACTGTGGTAGCACCGTATCGTTAACTTTCACTGCCTACAGGTGTTTGTAAAGGGAAAAAGTCCATTTTTGTTGTCAATTCCAACCAAATAATCCTAATTTTGCAGTATAGATTAGGACTCACATTCATAGTCAGGATATATCCACATTTTTTATATGGATTTGCTGGGTTACACTGAATGTAACTTTAGCGTACTAAGTTGAGTCCAACATAGATTGGTGTTTGTGGAGGAACAAATGTAATACTAGTGGTGTTTATCACAAATGCAAATCACTGTCTTTTTACGAAACAACCATGAACTTCAGTGCTCTTTATGGTGACTTTGTCAGTTGTGCAAACTCTTGTACTGTTGACATTAGTGGGCTCGCACACCTTAGTATGTACATGTACATCGGCACGATTTCCGTATGGAAGTTTATTGTTCAGTATATTTGGGCCTAACTTGTGAGTGACTGTGTACACCTGTAACGCATTCGATTTCCAATGTTTATTCTTGGTGAACCAGAGCTAGCTATTGTTTGCCACCACTTGAAGGATCTTTGTAAAGACTGTGCAGGTTTGGCATTTCAGGTGACACTGTTGAATAAACCCAGACTTGCACCCAGCATGACTGCAGAAGTCTATGTTCCATCTCCTATTCTGTCTCCTGACAGCCTGCGTGTCAACATCCCCTCTCCTGACCCCACTGTTACCCCATTCCCTCTCAGTCTCCTCTCACATTGCATATGTCAACATCCCCTCTCCTGACCCCACTGTTACCCCATTCCCTCTCAGTCTCCTCTCACATTGCATATGTCAACACCCCTCTCCTGACCCCACTGTTACCCCATTCCCTCTCAGTCTCCTCTCACATTGCATATGTCAACATCCCCTCTCCTGACCCCACTGTTACCCCCTTCCCTCTCAGTCTCCTCTCACATTGCATATGTCAACCTCCCCTCTCCTGTCCCCCCCGTTACCCCATTCCCTCTCAGTCTCCTCTCACATTGCATATGTCAACATCCCCTCTCCTGACCCCACTGTTACCCCATTCCCTCTCAGTCTCCTCTCACATTGCATATGTCAACATCCCCTCTCCTGACCCCCCTGTTACCCCATTCCCTCGCAGTCTACTCTCACATTGCATATGTCAACGCCCCCTCTCCTGACCCCACTGTTACCCCATTCCCTCGCAGTCTACTCTCACATTGCATATGTCAACATCCCCTCTCCTCACCCCCCTGTTACCCCATTCCCTCTCCCTCTCCTCTCACACTGCATATGTCAACGCCCCCTCTCCTGACCCCACTGTTACCCCATTCCCTCGCACTCTACTCTCACATTGCATATGTCAACATCCCCTCTCCTCACCCCACCGTTACCCCATTCCCTCGCAGTCTACTCTCACATTGCATATGTCAACATCCCCTCTCCTGACCCCACTGTTACCCCATTCCCTCTCAGTCTCCTCTCACATTGCATATGTCAACATCCCCTCTCCTGACCCCACTGTTACCCCATTCCCTCTCAGTCTCCTCTCACATTGCATATGTCAACATCCCCTCTCCTGACCCCACTGTTACCCCATTCCCTCTCAGTCTCCTCTCACATTGCATATGTCAACGCCCCCTCTCCTGACCCCCCTGTTACCGCATTCCCTCGCAGTCTACTCTCACATTGCATATGTCAACATCCCCTCTCCTGACCCCACTGTTACCCCATTCCCTCTCAGTCTCCTCTCACATTGCATATGTCAACATCCCCTCTCCTGACCCCACTGTTACCCCATTCCCTCTCAGTCTCCTCTCACATTGCATATGTCAACATCCCCTCTCCTGACCCCACTGTTACCCCATTCCCTCGCAGTCTACTCTCACATTGCATATGTCAACGCCCCCTCTCCTGCCCCCACTGTTACCCCATTCCCACTCAGTCTCCTCTCACATTGCATATGTCAACATCCCCTCTCCTGACCCCCCTGTTACCCCATTCCCTCTCAGTCTCCTCTCACATTGCATATGTCAACATCCCCTCTCCTGACCCCACTGTTACCCCATTCCCTCGCAGTCTACTCTCACATTGCATATGTCAACGCCCCCTCTCCTGACCCCCCTGTTACCCCATTCCCTCTCAGTCTCCTCTCACATTGCATATGTCAACATCCCCTCTCCTGACCCCACTGTTACCCCATTCCCTCTCAGTCTCCTCTCACATTGCATATGTTTTTCACTGATTCTTAGTTATATCATGAGAATGTTCAATTCCCCAAACAGTAATTTCAGCCTATGGTGCTGACTGCCAAGGAAATGTGCCTAACGTGGTATAGTAGCTTCGTGTTTGTAGACAAGTTACACTGTCTGTTCACAGTCTGTGACTACTCCTGTGCTGATTTTCATGGAGTACATTTATGTATAAAGAAATGCTTTATACTTTCATTCTACTTTCAAACTATTCCAAATCCTAAAAACAACCGTAATTTCTTTTTTCTTACCATCACAAATTGGACAGCAGTATTCTGGCCTGATGATGGCATGGGAGCATTGTGTCTGACACTGAATAGTTTCACAGGTGATTTGGCCTTCCAGACACAAACAATCTTGGCAGACATTACGCACTGGTGTCCAGTGAGACTGGTGATCATGACGCTCTCCTGTATCATCAATGCAACCTGCAAACCAGTGCAAACATGAACAAGACAACTGTCTTGGTGAGACCCACAGGAAAACTGTGGTACCGAATAGATTTGATTATTCACTTGTGGGTTCAATTGTAGGAAGAGTGTTGGTTTCATTTTGCATTCCCTTCCATTCTCATTCTTGGATTAATTTGCCATTGTAAGTTTCATCACTTTTTTTAAGTGTGTAAAACTTTCATAAGGTCAAAATTTTTGACCTCAAAAGCCAGAAAATCCACGAAGGACCCATTTTCAGTAAAATCCGTGCTCACCACTCTAACATTTGAACATTGCTGTGAGCAGTTCAGACAACATTCAACAGTGCCAACAAAAGTGAAAAGATGGATCTAAATAGAAACAAAATTTCTTTACTAAACAAATATGAACAAGAAGTACCTGTCAAAAAAAAATTAATACAAGCGTTTCACAATAGTGTGCCTCAAAAGAGTTGGCAATGCGTCGGCCAATCACAACGTGTGAAATCTGTCAACCCAATGTGCGTATGGAAAGGGTCAACAGATTTCGCACGCTGTGATTGGCCAACACATTGCAAACTCTTGAAGGCGCACTATTGTGAATCATCCACATTGATAAGTTTCCCACTGGTGCACATAATGCCCTTTAAACATAACAAATAGAAACATTAAACTTAATGAGACACTCTCTTGGTTTTCCTTAGTAAAAGAGGCTTTTTGGTCAAGCTATTGGCCTCAAGATATTTTCAAATATTTTCACCCTCGGCACATGGAAATTGGCCATTTCAAGTTTTTGCATTGCGCGAATTAATACACCTTTTTGCAGAGCGGGTCACAAAGGTCATCAACAGAGAAATCACAACACACCAACCTCTACAAACTGGGCAGCACTCTCCGGGGATTTCTTCACTAAGTTGACATGGCAACGGTTCACAGGGCAATTTCTCACACGTTACTGTTCCGAATGAGCAAAGGCAGCGGCTGCACTGATCTTCACTGGTAAAGATCTCACCGTTTGGCCTACGGCGCTCATCGTAAAAGCAATCTGCACGGAAGTGTACAAAAGGTTCATATTGGCCATTGCATGAATCTAGGTTTAAAGGTGTAGAATACCTTTGAACTTTTACATTAATCAGCTTATCATGAACACTGTAGTCTTCCACTGATGTGTCTAAAGTAACTCCAGCAATAATTGGCCTGGATTGGCCTGGCCATGCAAAGTAAAAGCTCAACATTTTGAACAGGTCTAGAACATGGGTGCCAACACTCCAGCATTGCTTTGGGGGACTGGGGAGTAAAAAGTCAGAATAAAGAACATGTACATAGACAAAAAAGTGATGCTGCTAAAAATTTGAGTTCAGGTTTTGCAGTAGTATTATGTGTACATCTCTGAACAGTTCTCCAGGCAACAATTTGACTATTTTGTCCAGGTATTTTAATTTACTGTCAATATGACGTCTTCTGTTCCAGATTTCTCCAAGTTCAATTGGAATTCTGTGTCAGTTGTACAAATATTTTAATAAGGGGAGACGGCCACTGCCTACATAATGACATAAACTAAGTTTAAATCAAAGACCTTCTACCAATCACAAAATGTACTTATGCATCAATCCTACTAGAAAATGAAACTTTGGGACTTTTACCTGTACAGAGTGGACAGCACTGGCTGGGAGGTGTGTAGCCATGCTGGCAGGTAGCCAAGCAGGGTTGTAGGTCTCGACAGGTAACTACACGCTCCTGGCAGATGCACTGCTGACACTGATCATCTGAGATCCAACGCTCCTCATTATTGTACTGGATCCCATTGTATACACATTCTGAAAGGGGATGGAGGTGGCCAGTGAAGGTCAAGGGGGCAGTGGATCATGCCATCAATGGTCCTTGGGTTTTAGGATAGTGTTTTCAAGGATGTAGTTGCGTCAGGGAGCTGTTAATTTTTAATTCTGCATGGGTTTGTGTGTTCAGTGTTGTCCAAGAGCTCACAAAAATGTGCATGTTGTGGGGGCAGCAACAGTTTCGTTTGCCTGCTTGTTAGTGCCTACAACAGGTTTTTCATGCAGTACAATAGAGCTGAAAAAGGCAGCAGTCTTTGCCTTGAAGCACATAAATTCATGATACCCCTGGGAATAAAACTGTCATAGGTCCTCACAGTTCACCACTGGTCAATCACAATTCAATAAATTTCAAGTCAAACTATGTGCAATTCATATAAACAATGATGAAGGTATTGCTGGTCCTTAGATGTAACTTGACTTGGGACTGATTTGTGATTGACTGGATTACAACTCAAGTTCCAATCAACAGTCTCTTCAGCAATGAGAACTGACAAACATCCCTAAATGCCATTTTGGTGCTGTAGACTAAGTCGCTTCGATGAAACACATTAAGGAACCTTCAAGTGTTGTACAGCTTCCTTGACATTTGAGATGAAAAGTTGAAATAATCAATGAACTTAAACCACAGATTTACAGGATCAAAGTACTTACTGTCAGTGCATTCTGGGCAGCAAGCTCCAAGCAGCAATATTGGGTTATCGCATGGAGGCCTGGTACATGCAATGGGATTACAACGCACTTTGCTGTCCTGTCCAATCAAAGAAGCATATGGTGTTCCTGTTATAATTTCTTCAAAGAATAATTAAATAAATGCTGTTTGTGATCGCGTTGGGGTGTTTGTATAATTTCCTACTGTCATATCTACAAAATATCTGTATAACAATTTGAAGATTTTGAGGTAACCCACAAAATGTCCAGACTTAAATTGTTTCTAAATGAGTAAAAAATCAACACTTGTAACCTTCTGATACTGATCAAAAAGCCCACAAAACATTTCCTGTTCCATCTGAACACTTGGTGTGGTGTGTATGGACCACTTGGCTGGTTCAACAAATCAAACACATCAAAACATTCACATTTAAAACTCTGAAAGGAAGATCATTTCTTGAATATTAACGCAGTTCAAAACTAGAATAATCCTATACTCACCAGACAGGAGCATCTAAGGCATGGATTGGCCATTGGCGTAAAGAAATCCCCACTATTAAATGCCACGTCCTCATAGACACATCCACCCTCATCGGTGCAGCGAGGGCAGCATTCACCCTCCAGAGTGGCCTGAGGCTGACAGGTCAGGTCAGGACACTCAACAGCAGAGCAGACCACGCTACCTTGCAAACAGGAGCATATTGTACACACATCCAGCTGGAAAGACTGGCCATTGTATAACTGGTCCCCTTCATATAAACAGCCTACAAAATGATAATACAGAGGAAAGTTAGGGCCTTATGTTCACCATGGACTCCAATGGATAGAATATCCCTTGTGCAAAACATGCCAAAAAAATCAGTTACATGGCAAGCATACTTCAATTTCACTAGTCTAGAATGATCATGTACCCAGGTTATATTGACCGGCATAGTTTCATCACTCAAATACTATCTGGTATTCAACTTGTTTAACACAAGTACACTATGTAGAGTGGGGTGCATGTGTGGGATGAGCATCAAATGACAAAAAGCTACATGTATAACCAAAGTGTCAGTAAAGCTCACAATAATCAACTGGTATTGAAGGTTACAGGCAACATTGCAGTAAATTCACACACAGGAAGATTTGTTTCCTGTAATAATGCTAGAGGTGTACAGGGAGAACAGTTTATGACTGATAGGGCTTTATCTACGTTAAATAGAGTAAATAAAACAAAAATTATATATTATACAAATTAAAACGAAACTCAACCAAGAGCTGTCTATACTGTATACGTATGTGCAATGTGTCCTACACCTTTGTACACTGGTGACCTTCTTGTCTTGGAAGTGTAAATTGTAAAGTTAAACTTGTTTACATTTATGACTGATGACTTTTGTACAAATTCATCACTGTAATATCTATCATTAATGCTTGCCTGGACCATGGCTGC
Source organism: Acanthaster planci (assembly GCF_054643075.1). Lineage (NCBI taxonomy): Eukaryota > Metazoa > Echinodermata > Asteroidea > Valvatida > Acanthasteridae > Acanthaster > Acanthaster planci. The sequence goes on along the minus strand of NW_028257631.1, from coordinate 306,047 downwards.
ATCACTGCCCATATGTGACCTGTTTCCAAAAAATGAGCCTTAAGTCAGAATATACGATAATTGAGTTATTGGTATTTTTGAATTCAGCAGAGAAGAGCTTTTCCAATGGTGTATGCATGTAACATATTCTTGTGACATTATTCTGGCAACTCTTGCATCTTAGTTTCTGCCATTGTTTTTTAAAATCTGGTCATGCTAAAAAAATTATAATTAAATGGATGTTTACACTTTCCAAATGTTACAAAACCCCAAAATTGACTTCCCCTTCAATTTTTGACTTTGAAGAGTCATAATAGGAAACGGTGGAGTGTGACCTTACGCTCATTTTGTCATTACAAGTCACATACGGCTATCTCAAATAGGCCACACAGACTATCAAAGTAAAGATTTGTCAAGACTGGTGTTTTTGTAATAGTTCTATTACCATCACAAGTAGGGCAGCATTCCTCCGCTAACTGTATGGGATGTGTGCAACGAGGAGCAGAGCAGGGTACCGGCTGACAATCTCGGTTACCATTCTGTGCGAATAAAAGACATCATCACTATCTACACACCATCATCAAGACCTACAGAAACAATGCAGAACTTGCAACTTCGATCACGACAGTGTCAAATGATTACTAAGAAAAACCACCTACCCGGCAAGTGCAGATTAAGCAAGGATCAGGATCGAAGACCCTCCCACCATTATGGATGAACACACCTCTTATAAGGCAATCTGAAAGGTACAAGGAAACCAAACAATATTACTCATGACCATATCTACATGAAAACTCTAAGAGGTAACTACAAGAAAACATTTTTGATCTATTATCCCAAAAGTACACACAAGCACGTTGGGCACTGCTAACAAGCTGTGCTTTTGCACTTCAACTTCACCCAGACTATACATCTGTGAACATAAAGTTCTTACAATTATGAAACAATCAGATTTGTGAAATTTATATTGCATGTATGCTCAGTTTCACTAGCAGTAACCCTCTAACTTCTCTGGTGACTTCAAGTGGCTTTGGGACAATAAACCTGTTTTACTAAACACTTGTATCTTCATCTGTATCAACCAAACTCTTGGGAGTGTGCCTTTATGTTATTTAGCTTTCTTTATGTGTCTCCTTTATCCCCAAGGATATCTTGAAGCATCACACAACACAAATTGAACTGCCATTAATAAGCAATAACTGAGGCCACTGTCCAGTCTTAATTCTACCAAACCCATTCGTTCAGGGCAACTTTACCACGCCCTTATCTGGGTATTTTTAGAAGCAAGATGTCAACTTCACCCATTACGAAGACAAATCAATGTAGGGTTTGAGGTAATTGAGACCTGGCCAGCCAAACATTCTGCTGGTCAGCTGAACTATTCAAAGCTTCATGAAAGTCCAGCTAATGAGAACAGTTTGTGCTCTAATTTCACTACAAAGAACAGCTGGCTAAATCAGTGTTTGACTGATTCAAAGATACACTAAAGTGTCTATTGAGTAATTTCAGTAGGTATTTAAGAGCCCATATCAAGGTCAGATTTCAGTCAACCCAACATTCTCCTAACAGTGGCCATACAGGCTTCCATGAGCTACATCTACTTGAAGCATTGCTGATGTAGCTGTATAAGGGCAAGCTATTAATAAATATTTAGGGCTTGTTAACCCATAAATCCATCAAATCCTAGCTGTCAATCTGTCTAAGGAGCGGTCTCAAATAAACTATCAGTAGTATACAGCAACCAGCAGTGTCGCAATCCATTTATTACAGTTGTATAAGTGAGAACCTTGCATTGAAGATGCAAAATCTATCCATACCATTTAGGTAATACGTACAAAACAAAACGTATAAAGAAGCATTTCATCAAATTCGTTAATAACTCATCAAATGAAACAAATGTTACTGCATTCTGCTTAAATGGGAGGGGGGTAGCTCCATATCAGCCTATCCAGCCCTATGTTGGTGATAAACTTGATAGCTTTGAGTTAGAACAGCAGCAGTAAAAAAATTCTGGAGGTTGCAAGCTCCAATCCCACCGCGGTCCATTTCTTTGTTTTATTTGATATGAATCTTATTTCAAACTAATGAATTAATTTCTTACCATCACAGGCAGGGCAGCACTGGCCTGGTACTGTGGCGGGATACTGACATCTTAGTACGGGACATGGATCCAAACGACAATTCACTGAACCACTCTGAAACAAAGGAGATGGGTTTGAACGTAACCCAGTGATCTTAATCACAACAGTTAAACTGCAATTCCTGGGAGTTTCTGAAGAAAAAGCTCTAAATTATCACTATGCTTTACTATGGACACTGCGATCAACAGACATTTAAATTTCACTCCCATGAAGTAACCATATTCAGACTTGAAAATAAAACTCATTAATTGTCATTGGCATTCTACAGCATTCAACAGAACAAACCACCACATCAAGACAACAGCTTCATGCTCTGTTCTGAGAAAGCCACGTTATACAACTGTTGACCGCTTCTAATGGAATACCAGCCTCCAAGCTGATTTGTTGTGCATTTTGTTTTCCCAAGGCAAAGCAGATGGAAAACAGAACACTCAATAGTGCATTGTATGTCATCTATGCTTACCAGGCCAACAAAAATTCCTAAACACCAGCTGAGCTCCTACCTACCTACCTGATCAACCAAGAGAACCCACTCTACCATCACAGGTCCCCACTTGTACTCATGGTTGGAGAGAGGAAACATCATGCAAGTGGGGCTGAAGTGACTTGCTAGGTATGAAGCCCTGACCCTATGGTCGGGAGTGACAAACCTTATCCATGGAGCTCTACTGGTGTAAAGCACATTACAACATGCAAATATGGCAACCCCCAGTCATTGACTGAACTTGCTGGGGGAGTGCAACATGCACAATGCTCGAATGACCGTCACAGAGGGTGGGTGGGAAATGACTTGCCCGGCCATGACATTTGAATAGCGGAAGGAGAGGTTGGGGGTGGGACACCATATGACACTATACAGGGGGCGCTGTTCGTGATACAGATGTACATCATGATGTACAACATTCCTGCACAATCTTTTATCAGAACGGTGTATTTATGGTCTTTTCTTATACTTCTCCCATTTGAGTGCTATTGAATACATTTTGGTTGATTGGAAGTCCCAAAAATTCTTTTTAATTTTTTTCTCAACATAAAAATGTGGGGGGAAGGGGCTTATTTAATAACCCCCAATCCCCAACCCCCAATTAAATTGTGTTGGGGATGTATACCCTCCACCCACCTCAGATTTATGCCCATGCATGAGTGCACTCAATGAAAGGTAACAAAGCTACTTACATTGCACATACAAGTTGTACATGGGTCAGGCTGCCACGTTGAGCCATCTGCATGAGTTGTGGTTCCATTCAAACAATCTAACAGACATAATCCAAAAACAAAACAGGAACAAAACAAAAATATCACTGTTGAGTGGTCACACTACACTTCAGATACAGTTATCTTGAACTTAACAAATGAAAAAAATGGTAAACTGTCATGAAATTTATTTGGACAAACTGGGAAGTTGCCAACAAGGGCAAAATACACGTAACAAGCAGCTATGTACGAGAATTTATTAGCTGAGTGTCATTTATGTTGGAATCCCTCTAGTCACATGGTAATCTATCAAATGGCATGCTGGCTGGGGTCCTCTAATGCTAAACCAACTTCATTTAGCACCCAGGTGCTCTCTGAAGTTAAATTCCTTTGCCAGGTAGGCTTGACTGTGTAATGCATGTATCTTTACATATCTGGTTTTTTGTGAACGCTACTTTAAGCTTGTTTTTTGTTGATGGTTTCCTTGGCTTTTTTCTTAAGTTTGCTTCATATACCCCCAACAATTGCCGCTAAAACTGTTTTTCAGAGTTGGAATGACCTTATGTGGAGCTAGCTTAGTCCACATAACATTCAAAAAATGCTAAATACGTTTGTTATCATATCTCATGCATGTATTAAAAACAAATATACCTTCCCTGAGGCTCTGACCACAGTTGACTTCTTGGCCATTCTCATACCAGGTGGCCAAACAGGTGCCACAGAAATTGTAGAAGCAGACTGCGTTGGGATGGGAAGAGCACAGGGTGTCACAGGGATTGACGGGGCAGACTGCATTGGAAGTGTCACAAACACAGCTGGCTAAAAAGGTCTCCACGTCAAAGCAAAACCTTGGAAAGGAAAGGTACACAAATGGCTTGATAAAAAGGACAGTAATGCAGACATCAATCCCAGATCACATGCACTCGTTGTAAGCAATCTCATTTGTGTTTCTTACTTGAGGAATCCCTGGATTATTTTTTACCATTTTCCTGTTTCTTCCAAAAGCCCTAGTGTCAGATGGAAATCAAGTCACAGAGTGTTGAGAACAAACAAATTTTTTTCACAACAGCTCCTCATCAAGAATGCGCCAAATTGGAATTCAAAAATGAAGCATGTCATAGGTCATTAGAGAACATAGCAAGACAGTTGTCACAGGCACTAAACTTCATAAGTGCTGGCATGACATCAGGTGCTTTATTTGGGCTAGACTTCGCCTACCTGAAATACATGTACATGTACCAATTTGGCTAATTAAGCCTTTTTTCCATTCTGCTCTTTCTTAGGGAGAGGGGTTTAGTATGGTCTCCAAGAACAAGATTTCAACTTCTAAGTTGACGTTTTAGGCCGAGTTAGATCAGCAACAATTTATCAACCATTTGTTGATTTTGCCTCCTAACCTATGCATAAAATATATCCTGTGTCATAGGCCAACTTGACAGGTGGTTGAAAAGAGCTGGGGGTGGATTCTGCCCCACCCTCCTCCACGTTTTTCTGATATTGCTGCAGTGCATTTATTCATGAGCCGAGCCTTTAGGAGTTTTTAAAAACTCTTTGTGGTCATTTGGACACCAATTTTGGGAAATAAAAAAAAAACATTCTAGAAAAAGTGCCCATTTTTCCAAGAAAGGCCAGCCAACAATGTGTACATGTACTTTTCTACTGCTGTGCTCAGTGCATGTTGACTAGCAGGCATGTGGCCTTGAACTGTGAACATCAAATGACCGTAACAACAAAACCATATATGAGACGGAGTAGAAACTTCACAGTCTTACTGATAAGGAGTGCCTTTACATGCATGCCAGGTTAAAAGAACAGCATGGGACAGTCAAGTTCTTAGTGGGGCAGAATCCCCTTCCCTCAGCTGTGGTACCTGTTTGATGTGACAGAGGATGGGAAGCTGGTTAGCTGGGTCCTACCCCCAGACAGTGGCTTCTGTTGAAGACTCCATGTCTGCTCAAACCACATCAGTGGCAGCTGGCCTGGGTGGGGGCAGGTGTGGGTCACGCCCATCAGAAACTGCTTAGTTTGTTGAAACAGGAGCTCATCCAGCTGCGCCGAGATGACCAAGACAAAGGGACCGTCATAGAAGAGGTTGCAATTGAAGCTGTCCATCCCCTGCATGTTGAAACCAAAGGCATCGTAGCCCTGGGCATTCAAGCCATTGCGGTCCAGGCAGTACTGATCATAGCCATTGGCATTGTAGCGTCCCGTAGTGTCACGGCTGCCAGAGTTACTGTAGCCATTGCGGTCATACCCTTGCGCACTGTAGCCTTTCTCATTGTAACCATAGCGATCATAGCCATAGATGTTATAGCCAAAAATGTTGAAGCCATCCCTGTTAAAGCCTGTGATTGGTATAAGGGGAAGATCAAGGGCGAGTGATACTTTTGGACTAACAATTTCTACCAAGAGGCAATTCAAACCTCTCTGCTCTAGTTTTGAAACTGACAAAGTTTAAACATCAAAGATGCAGGATCTACTGATTTTTTTCTTTTAAGTGTTCAGATGCTGACTTAAACTGCTTTAAACAGCTACTCTTACCATCTCGATCAAAGCCGTATTTGTTGAATCCAAACTGGTCATGCCCACTTCGATCATAACCTTCATAATCGTAGCGTCTCTCTGGACCATACGTGTACAAACCTCGCTCATCATATTCCCTATAAATGTTGTATCCTTCCACATTGTATCCTGCCCTAGAATTTAAAAAAGCATATTGAATAAAATTCAGCAATGTGTAACCTGGGGCTCCTTTAAATGCCAACTGACAGTTTATTGTGTTTACCTTCGTCTTAGAAACCTTCGGAAAAGAGGACTTGAAGAAGATTTTACACGATTGCAATATCATTTGGGATCAGAATTAAAGCATTCCACAGAATTTCCTTGAAAACACATTTTTTTTAAGTAGTCAGTTATGGTCTCTGTAATTTTTGTGTTTCCTTTATGAAAAAAGACCTCTACACTGATGACATTACACTCTGTTGATGTGTACTTTCCTATGGTGTACAGTAGACTGTAGGCACACAGGAAAATACATATGGAAACAAAGTGTGATGTCACTGTACATAGGCCTATTCTAGCCAAATTACTACGTTCTGCATACCTGTCAAAGCCCTGTCTGTTGAACCCACTTCTATCGTAGCCTTCACTGTCATATCCATCTGAACCAAACACTGAGAAGGTATGATTACAGGGACTGCCTTCAGTTGGTAACACATACGTCACACAAAGCTGTGACTCTGAACGCAGCAAATCCCTGGGCCTGGTGTTGAAGGGTACCAGCGGTACATCCAGCATAGCTGTCGGAAAGTTGCCGTCATTGCCTACCTTTTGCTGCCAACGCCAGAAGATCATGTCAACGTAAGATTGCAGGGCATAAAAAACAGGGTCATAGGGTGCCCCTGAGCTGGCTACGTGACCCCCTATATAGTTGAAAACATGCCCCATGATGGTCTGCATGCACATGCTGAAGGTGTCAAAGTCGTTGGATGCCATTGCTATGGCAATGTCAATCTTAGATGGCAGTCGCATGGAGTAAATGAATTTACGGATTAGGCACGGTTCCCAGGGTGAACCACCTCGGAATGGGTGGTCTTCCACACACGATCCTCGGCCATCACCTCCAAAGTAGTTGGGCTGCCAGATAATGGCTCTGGAAAGGTCACTCACATCAGTAGTGAAGTCATAATAAGGCAGAGCAATGGAACAATCAATCTCCTGCAATGTAAACAAAACGAAAATGATATTGGAAATGGAAAAGGCAAATGTTAAATAAGAAAATGAGATCTTGTTTGCTAAACAGGAAAAGTCATTCAAATCATTCACTTGCATAAGATAAATGCAAAAGCGAAACTTGTCCAATGCAAGATGGTGACAGTGTTGAATGTTCCTTCTCAAAACCAATGAATACTTTATTTTTCAAAGTTAATGTCCAACATGATACATTTCTTGTCTGCAAAACTGCCCTTCTGAAGGGTTTTGTGAAACTGTATTTTAACTGATGGATCAAACAGTAACCATGCAGGAATTGACAAAACTGGATACAATTCCTTTATGTATTATCCAAAATCAAAAGATTCAAGGCACTTTGCACCTAAGGACATAAACCTCTAATAAGTTTCTAGGACAGTAACACATAGGACTCGCACACACATAGGTGACTTGTACACATGCCCTATCTCTTTCACAGTTCCTTTTGCTATGTTCACTTGCGGAAAGCGTTTTTGAATCCTTGTTCTTGACAACACTCGGGTTGACCCGACACGAGAACAGCGGTCTCAAATGTGACAAACAAACCCAAGAAGTTGTTCGTTGATTGGTTTCACTCCCCGATTGTTGGACGGTTGAGCAAGGTGCAGCTAGAACAAAATGGTGGACTGTGCAGAATATATTCAAAGGTCCTGGTCAAAGGACAAACATGATATTTGAATTCTGATTCCTGCATGGCCAGAATTACATGAACATTTTCAGTAAACCCAAGAAATCTTGCCCCTTTCCCCCCGGAAAGAAGGGCTGCTATGAGGGCCATATTTTGATCTGTTTCACATTCATCTTCCGAATGGTCCTCAAATAATTGCAAAATCTGAGATTTGTCGGCCACTTTGAATTTTTTTGTCTTAACATACCCCTGCCCGTTCATAACCTGCTCAAGAACACCATTCAAGTGTTACTCAAGTGTTGTCAAGAACAAAGATTCGAAAACACTCAGAGAGTCTAACTAAAGGAACTGAACTGTGTTTGGTCCCCTGACTCCACAATGGTCAATCATTGTAGAAAATATTGCACCTTGACATTGCCTCATTATGTAGAGAAGACCACGATGTGACAAGAGATGCCATAGAAATCTTGTATAAGCAACTCTAACTCAATGGTTTCCCACTCAGGTGTGGCAACAGTCATGGTGACATGATTGATAAAAACAAATAGTTTAAGTAATTCAATGATAACTTGGTTTAACCAAATGAAATACTGGTTCTGTAGTGCAGACTAAGCCTAAGTCTGATTCTATCTAGTTGTGGAAAAATTGATGAGAAAAGTCTGAACCTGTAAGCGCCTCTCCATCTGGCGTAGGAAGACCCGATGCCAAATCAAGTAGGCTGGGATGTTGTTAGCCTCCATGACATGCCGCATGTAAGTATCTCGAGCTTGCTCCCAAGGGTTACCCAGATCAGACGAGCGTAGCTGCTGTACGGCTGCTTGAAAGCGATCCAGCTCATCTCTTGTCATGTCACGCAGTTCCTTACGAACTGTCATTTCAACACACCTAGGGGTACCAGATTTGCAAACAAACACTCAGACTGGACTTGCTAAGCAAGATATGCAGAATTGACTTCTCAAATTTAATAGATTTTCTTAGCATCACTTGGATGTGGCATATCAATATTTCTGTGAATATGATTTGGTTTGTCAAAACAACTAAAGGCCTCTTAATTCTTCTAAGACTTGCTCCAACAAAATCATGAAATTTAGTTGCAAAAACTAAGCTTCATGATTTTAATATCAATGGATACAAATGAAAACAAGGCTTCCCCGTGATTGACAACACTCTTTAAGTTTCAAATACAAGATCTTATGTCATTCCAGTGGACAAGAACAATGGGAATTTGAAAGATTTGTCAGTAAAGAGGCTTGTCTTGAAGGTGAAGTCTGGAGACGAGTACTGACATCAATATCTGCTGGAAGCAAGTAACAACAGAGAAGGTCGAAAGGATGAACACTATCAGGTCTTCTGTGTCAATTCAACATGATTTTTCACCTGACACTTAAAAGACTAACATAACATTTGGTATGATGACTAACCAATAGAAATATACCAAGAAATGACATTTCATTTGGTAATATTGATCGTTAATTTTTCAGAAATAGGTCAACAAACTTTGTAACATTTAGCATACTTTCAAATTTCAGATATTTGTTTATCAGAAGGAATAGTCTTCTCTGTATTTGTTGAAGTTCATGATTACAATGATAATGTTGCTGATGGCAATAGTTGACAAGGCCAACAACAATGGCAAAGTCAGTACTGACAGCAATAAAGACAGTGACCATAGAGTTTGTATTGAAACCTACACAGAATTGATTTGGAAAGAAGTAGAAAAACATAAACCAATGTAAGGCTGATATATCAGGATCTACCTACACACAACATGGACTCGAGCAGAAACAAAACAACTTGCTTGAAATCAACTAGGCTACCCGGATTTCATTTAATAGCTCTGTAGAATGTTCATGATGGTGACCTACACACAGTGTTTGCCAGCACACTGTAGAATGTTCATGATGGTGACCTACACACAGTGTTTGCCAGCACACTGTAGAATGTTCATGATGGTGACCTACACACACTGTTTGCCAGCACACAGTATGCAATAAATCAATGCTTCCCGACAGAATGCCAACGATTTACAAACCTGCAATTCAGCCTGCCTTCAGGCATGCACCTACACTCCTGACAATGTGTCCGGAAACTCTGCCCAATAGCATAGGTAGAATCCATAAACACACAGCCATCAGGCAAGTCACATGATACTTCATCACACAACCTCCCTGGGTGGAACCCAGTGACCTCATGCCTTTGGTTGGCAGATGGGGTGAAGATGTTCAGCTGGCGACATTGTCCCATGGCTAATGTCTGTAAGTGCAAAATACGTCCAACAAATGGTCACTGATAAAATCATTGATCGTTTATCACTGCAATAGCTTTACTGCTAAATTCTGTCCTTTCAGCTAAATTAACTTCTGCAGTCATTTTGAAATGACTATTAAAACACCTATTAACCACTTCACCCTGGATGATGTGTACACATGCTGCAGGGATTTCCTGTAACCATAAGATTGAGACCATTTCAACATGTTCTGGTGAATTATGTGAATACATGGTGAGATCTATACTCATCCTACTGTGAGTGATTCCCATTGCGCATTGTGTTTGTACACACACAGAGACTCCAACTAGTCCATGAAGTTTGAGCATGAGTGGAACTTTCAAATCTCCATGTGCTACAGCCGGGTATTGTAGATATTGGTTTGCTAAATTGGCTCAGTTTACAAAAAATACATAAGAAATATCACGCAAATTTGAACGCATGACCATCAAGGGTCAGAACTTGTGTGGTCCAACTTTGTAAAGGTAATTGTGGTACCTTGTCATTTTACTATGAGAAAGTTTACGATTCAATTTCATTTATAAGGAGGCAATGGTTAAATTAGCGTCTGACCAATCCAAAGATAGGCAGAAATGTCTGTCGAGTAATTTCAGTAAGTATTTAAGAGCCCACATGAAGATCAGATTTGAGTCTGCACTGCAGGTCAATGGTCAACCTAACATTCTCCTAACAGTGGCCATACAGGCTTCCATGAGCTACATCTACTTGAAGCATTGCTGATGTAGCTGTATAAAGGCAAGCTATTAATAAATATTCAGGGCTTGTTAACCCATCAATGTGACCTATTGATCCATCAAGTCCTAGCTGTCCATCTGTATACAGTAAGTAATAGACAGTGTTATGCAAATAACAACAAATACAGTGACAACCTTGAGTTTATGAGGCAATGAGGCAAAATCTATCAGAGCCACACGTATAACGCATTACCAAAAACTACCCTGACTAAAATATAACTTTCATGTCCAAAGACATTTCTTTTCACACTTTTGAAATTCTTGAAAGGAAAATGGCAGCGGAAGAAAATGTAATGTCGGACAGTCTTACCTCACAATTATGCCCGGGAAGGAGTTGAGTAAAATCCAAGTATTCCTGGCCAGCTGATCCACGCATGTATGTTCGATAACAACAAGCTCCAACCATGCAGTGATCTTCACATGCTTGCTGAGTGGCAAAGCTGTTCCCATCCACCAGACAACCTGCATGAGTATCAAAACAAAACGTCTTGCATACCTGATTTTCAACAAACTTTCATATGCTACAAATGACAAACTCATGCACCAATGCCACTAATAATAATGATTTTTAAATGCATAAATCCTTGACACTTCTGGTAGATCAAGGCACTAAATACTACTGAACCCCTTCACTCAGCCATCTCAGCATTTTGAGGAACGTGAGCGTGATGCTGCCATTTTCAGCACAAACAGCTAATCAAATGTAACAACTATCTCACAGGTACCCATATGTACTCTCAGATGGAGAGAGGAAAGTGGGAATAAAGTGACTTGCCCAATGACACAATACGAATCAATCCCTATAATCAGAAGTTACAGTACCAACCCCAACCACTACGCTACATGTTCCCTTGATACCAAGAACGTGGTGACACAGCATCATTACAAAAGTAAGAGCGGACACCCTTGGCTGTTGATAAATCATATGAAAAGACTGTATCGGGCATTAGAAGAACAATTCAATCAGCAGTCAATCTTTTCATTGTGAACAATACATTAGACATTCAGGTACTTGAGTTGAATTCCCATAGGCTTATCTGAGGACCAGAATTACGGTGGTACAACTGCGCTCTTACACCCGATGTAAATTCATGTATAGAGTAAATACCTCTCCCACAAATAGGGTGCTGTAAGTTTCACAGGCTTCAAGTTTAAGAAAGCACAAGTGCAAGCAGTGCCACAGAAGTAACTGGTGACCCCTTGGATCAGTCTATGAGGGCTGTGTGCATGAACTTTGGGGGCAACCACTGTTTACAATGTGCCTGGCACATGATGCTACACATCAGTAATTTGGATTCTTTGAAGTATAGAGTGATACTAGGCACACTGAACGAACAGTGTTTGATTGTTGCACCAGACTATCCTTTAGCTCATTGTGATCAGATGTAATATTCCTCACATGCCACTCAGAGCTGCTCAATTTTGCATGTTGTAGCTTTTAATTTATCTCTGTCCTTAGTTTTTTGTAGCCTCACATCACAGGTGGCTTGCATTTGTAGACCGATGCTTCATAATTTTCTAAAAGCTTTTGGAAAACAAAACTATCGGAGGCAGACAATTAGTTGCTTCTATTCTCACCTGCATAATTAATTTCGCATCTCTGTGCAAACATATCAAAGTAGTACATGACCCCTCGCTGTTCACACCCATCGGTCTTTGGAGGTGAAGCACAGACATTTTTCATGTGCTGGCAGTGGTCACCCCCACAACCAGGTGGACACAAACAGGAGTAGTTGCCGTTGCCAGGGAGACTCAGGCATGTTCCACTGTTCATGCAGGGATTGGACGTACAGGGGTTTTGGCATTCCGGCCGGTCATTCTGGAAAGAACACAGTGGCTGTCCTTGCTGTAAGTTGGAGGCAAAGAGAAAGTATTACAAACATTTGGTTCAGTGCAGATACTGAGAGAACTTTATGTTGACTTTGTCTGATTGGACACAATTCTCACTGCAAATTCACACCAGTAAGAGGGAATACTTAATCACAATTTTTGAACATTTATGGCTGCTTGCAATGGTAAGCAGTTATATGGCTACTATAAGATGATCTCTGGCAGGCACATAACACACTCACACACACAAGTGTGTAAACGCCTTCAATCCTGGACTCCCTATTAGTCCTCTTTTGTTCATACTTCAACATTTTCGGAAGACCTCCCATATGTTTTGTACACGTTTTCCAACCGTGGACTCTTCGGCAACCGTGGACCCTATTGTCCCCTATTGTTATAGGTCCACGATTTGAATGTGTATACAAACTCACCCTTACATTGATATTTTAAGGGTATTTCCTTTGTTCTTGTGTAGAAACAAAAAATTAGTGTGTGAAACGTGTTTCCAAACGGCTCCTATTTCAACTGGACTATCTTTCCTGGGTTGATATTTTGACCAAATGCCCCATATGTAAAATGCTTTAATTTGTGGCAAATAAGTATGCCTTGGGACCGGAATTCCTTCTTTTTCGGTAAATTACTAAAACCTATTTGTGAAATTCTCGTGGGGTGCCATTTAAGTACCCCAAAAGGACAATGAATGTTCCTTCCCATTGTTGTGGTATCACACAAGGCACCATAAGCACATGCATATAAAGCCCCCCAAAAGCCTCTGGTTTCTCGTCAGAGTGTGTGTCGCTGTAGACCTGCGCGTCAGCAAAGCAAACAGTTTTTTATTTGGTATAAAATGATGTCAAAAAGCTGTCAAACTTGCTTAACCCTTTTTTTCGATGGAGTATAGCTGAGTAATATGTACAGTAAAGGAGTCTTGTGCCTTGACATCTTCGCGCGATTTAGAACGCTGGCCTTGTTAGCGCCCTGTGACTGGTGTGTGGGTATAAAAGGCCCATGCGCAGGCAGCTCATTCTCTTCAGTTGGCTGACTGACAAGAATCACGAACAGTTGGCGCAACGTCTCTGCAGAAGATCGTCTGGCCGGAACATGCTGGAAAATTGACAGCACTGTAGATTAGTTTCAATGGCAATGTCCATCTGTTAGGGTGAAGCAAGTGCCCGGACACCAATCTGCCTAGCAGTGATTCTCTAGTGCACTAGATAGCTTTGGCGCCTGGCAGTGAACTGCCTCCAAATGGACCTGTCTCCCAAGGCTCTGTCGATGGAGACCCCCAAAATAGAGAATCTTTAATTTCAAACCAATCAAAATTCTCCTGTAGCCCATGAACTATAGTTGTATATCTAACTTATCAGTTAAAATGTGTTTGGGTGTACTGAAAGTGCATTGGCAGGTTTTATTTCTACCTGTTGATATAGACTCCTCTAACAGCTACACAAAATCTCACACATATTTTGTTCTGCTGGTTGTATTTAAAATTGCAGTTTCCAAGGATCATCTGTCTGGGCAATCCCATTTTGGGGGGGGGGAATTTAAAAATCATGTTCACTGCCTTTAAGTGATATTAACAAATACGTGGGACAGTTTTTCTATTCCTATTGGTTGAAACGCATCATATGACCGTGTATTAACATTTGATAATGCCCACTGAGAAACTGCGTAAATCAAGCGCTGGCACATGGCTACGAGACAGTTTAATCGGGTCTGATTGGTCAGGAGTCTGTGTGCATGTGACGCACCACGTGCACGCCAAGTTCATTAAAGGGGATTCTATTAGACAACTTTCAAAAGGAATATACCATAAAAGGGACAGGGGTGTTCAGGAAAATAAAAGTAGGGTTTTAGAACAAAATTGTGGGAAATCCTTCATATTTTGACTTCTTTTGACTCTCTGAATAAAAAGGTATTTATGAATGGGAATAAATATGTGCTTAGCCGGTCTTACGGTAACATTTAAGACCTTGCTCTGGAGAGTGAATGCTGATAATGCCTTCACCAAATTCTCCTGAGCTGGTCTTAAAGGCATGTTTAAGACTGGCCTAGCACATATTTATTCCCTTATAAGATTGTCAATGGTTGGTGACCTGACAATAGCAGACAGTGCAAGGGTCTGGTTGCCAAGCCTGGCCTTCCTGGTACTCCTGGTTATCATAGATGCAAGACATCTGACGACACTCACACATCTCTCGCTTGGCAAGACGAATTTCCATCGATGACACCTGGTACAGGTCCCAAACAAAAGGACATACATTCAAACATTTATGCAAAATAGTTTTGGCCGTGACTGTAATTTTCTGAAGTTTCAATTTTTTAAAATTCTGCAAAACCATACATTTTAAAAGAAAAGACATTTTTGGAAGTGCAGCTCAACGAGGCAAACAAACCAGTCAGCACACCCAATCTGGAGAATTTTCTCTCACAAACTGGACAAATTACATCAATAGAGGGTAAAGCATGGTCAACTTCCTTGCAACACAAAATCAATTGACATTAATCGATTAGGTATAAATAGTTAGGGTGTTGGTATTATTTTAGTGAATATTCTGTACCTGAGATTTCAGCATGCCCATCATGCTACTAATCTCTTCCACAATCCTTTCTAGCTCAAGGATCCGTTCTTCCTGTAGGGTCAGGACCGACAAGCTGAGGTCCTGGTCTAGTATCCCAGGCTCTATTGTAAAGAAAAGGTTACAGCGTCAGTGATGAGCCACATGAAGGTACATGTACATGTACATGTATCTACAGTATCATAAGTGATTAGTAACTGACTCTTAGTATGATAACTTCTGCACAACTAACATGGAATGAGGATCTCATACCTGGACATATTTCAGTCAATGTCTTCAAAAACAAAACTACTCCCTGCTATTACCTGCATGCAGCAAGTTTCAAACTCATTTCAAATGAACACGTTCAATAAGTTATTATCAAGTCATTCAACGCATAGACTTGAAGAGGGAGTCTTAAAGGCATTTCTTTAACACAGTTTTTTCTAATTTTCACCCAACTTTTCTAAAAATCAAAGAAGTCTCAAAAGTTTATAACATATTTATGAAGTACAAAATCAGTCCAACAACTTCTTTCCCATTCATCCTTTCAAACTCCATCCCAAGTTTGGTTTGGTCTAAAACTAGTTTCAAGGTGTTACGGCTGTGAGAAAATTTCCCATTCCAGGTCATTTCCTAGATCAACTTTGCAGAACAATCACACATACTCCCCACACATTCTTCTGGTTAAAAAAAGAATCAGACCTTGTAAGCTCCACCAACAAAAAGTGCAAAAGGGCTCTTTGTTTAGGACAGGAAGGAAGACAACCTTGGGAACACAAAGCAACACTGTAATTAGCTAACCACAATTATATGCTGGCAAGCGCATACATGTCAATGTTTAGGAACAGCTAAATGTGGGAACACCCAAGGTTTTTGCAGCTGTAACACACAATCATTTACAACTATATTGTGTTAAGGCAACATGTCAAAGATTACTCAGCCTGATGAAAAGAGAGAAAAGAACTAAGTAATAGTCATTTATCAACGTGTGTGCAGAAATTCACTTCAAAAATGAACAGACTTTGGCTTATTTCCTAACTCCAAAAGTAGTGTCATTTCAAGACCCATACATGTACATGATATGCCTGTAACTACTATATGACAGAATCAACCCAATTCATTTGCAACTTCACAAGCAAAGGTTAATTGAAATGATATTATGTAAGTGAAAAAATCAACAACTGCATGTTGGGATTGCATTTCAATGAAGAGGCTATTTCCAATAACCACTACCACACACAGCAAGAGGCATCCAGTGGGGATAGCATGAGCCAACACATGGTACCAGTTAACCTCTCTACAGGGCTACCAACTGCAAGCTGTCAGCCATAATTACAATAGCAACAGCCTACTTTGACGAGTCTATGACAGGCCAAGGGATGCCCAAAGGGCTTGGAACTTGCTCTGTTAAAATACTTCAAGAGGACAGTTCTGATTTTCCTAAAGTATTTTAAGAATGGGCAGAATCACAAGAGGAAAATGACCTCCCTTGATACAGAATGGGAATGAAGACAAAAATGGCAAAGATGGGAAAGAGAAGAATTAGTGGTTAGATACTGTCACCATTCACCAGTATGGCCTGGGTCAGAGATCCGTCTCAGGTCCAAATGAAGATTTGAAGATGAAGATCCATGATCTTGGTCATCACATGGATTATTGGCAGTATTCCCTGGGGTTGCTCTGGTGAAAGAGGGTAATTCTCCCCCCATTTAACATCAAGGACCTTGAGTCAAATGCTTATACATAAAACTCCCCTCCCCAACTGCTGTATAAATTTGCACTGCTCTCCAAATTTTGTGAATCATTTCTTTTATAAAATTGGTTTTGGTTGAACGAAAAGGATCTGAAACTGTGATGTGAATAGATTACAACTATGCCTCTTACTTGTTTGGTAATTTTCATTTTAGCTTTTCTCCTCAAATTCAGGAATCAAGGTAAATCAATAAGAAAATTGCTGTGCATCTCTGAATGCATCATCCCAAAACTGTAATTTAAGAGGAAATATATTAACTTTGTCTTCTAGGAGAGTTTGACAACACTTTGCATTTTGTTCCCCTTTGAAGTCATGTTCCTCCAAATTCAGGAGTTTTAGGTCTCTGGAAAGTATTTATTCTCAATCTTAACTGCAATATTTCACAGTTGATTCTCATTGTGTGCATGCATGTTACATCCTTTGACAACACAAACCTGCAGCTGTTTGTGCAGCTCTGGCATCTTGGAGGCCTTGGATTAGTTGGTCATATGCTGCCTGGGGTGGATAGACTGGTGTCTCTTTATCAACAGACAAGGCTGGTGATTCCATTGGTGCCTCATCGCTGAGTACGTTGGCTGCTGTATCACTTGAGGTATTTAAGGTAGTGCTAGTGGTTGCATTAGCAGTGGGGTTAGTGTGAGAAGTGCTGGGTGTGTTAAGACTTGTATCATGATGTGTGTCAACCTGTACATCAGTCTGTGCATCACTCAGAGTGCCACTTGGTGCAACATTGGGTTCATGACTTGGTGCTTCTACAAACAGAAACAATACAGAAACTCTGTTAAATAAAATTTAGGAAAGACCTAAAAAGTATGCAGGTGTGGATGGGGGGTGAGGGTAAAAAAAACCCCAAAGTAAGTGTACCTAAACCACTGTAAACAATGGAAGTCATGTATAATGTTTCATTTTTACACCAACAAATTGGTTCACAAGTGGCAGTGACCCTGAGGCTACCAGGGAGATGTTTCATCCCATGATGTGGTAAAAAGTAACAACACACTTTACACAAGGACTTCACATTTTCTTTTTTATTATCTGTGGACATGCTTGTACAAACTCCATTTTTTGTATGTTGATGTGGTGATGATTTATGAGACTTTCACATGCCTGTGTTGCACCACAATAAATGGGTGAATCACCGTAAATCATGAATGCATTCTATGCCAAGTTGAAATGTGGCATCTTGAAGGCAAATACACCAAGTGGCATAATGTAACATTTGTATGGTATATATATCACTCCTCGGTTAAGTAGACCTTTGATGAAACTTGATGGAATCAGTGTACACCATACCTTATTCACCAAGGATAAGGCCCTATCAGAGGTAAGCTATCTCCTTAGGATCCAGGACAAGGGGAGAGACAATCAAATATTTACAAAAGAAATACCCAAGTTGCACAAGTTGTGATTTCCGAATTTCTTAGCTAAATGGTGATGACAAGCACTGTTAAGTCTTGTAGCCTCTGTCTGGACATTCATGGTCTATACAAGCTACATGTATGCAAATGTCCTAGGAAGGATGTTGTGGATTCCAATCCTGTCATTAGGTTGTCCTCATCAGACAAACACATTGGCAGACCACAAAACAAACAACATGTCTTCAGGAAGTCAGGTCTAGCATTCCTCTACATCGAAATGAGGTGTTTGACGCTCATGATGGTAGGTATGCATACTAGTTTTTCAGTGGACAGTACATGGACATGTATGTATTTGATGCAGAATTGAGACCTGTTGCTACATGTATATAGTCAGGAAATCACAAATTGTCTCTGATGGTTAGACAAATAATCCATCTAGCATATAAATGCACTTACACATAGCTTGGTTTCCTGTGGGAAGTGAATTGACTTCCTTATAGATTTGGCCTCTGTGATCTCTTTAAAATCCAGTCGGGGTATTCGAAAAACAGGCTTGACCTAAACTGAGATATACACCCTACATTTTACATGTATGGCTGCAGAAATCTCATAAACTGTTTATAATAAAAAAGCCAGGGTCTGACATTTTGATCAGGGCAGAATGCATTAAAATGTAGGTTGGGCCAAATGTCAACATAGCTAGACTGGATGTAGAGTGATTACAGTGGCTAAATCTATTAGGAAGTCAATACCCTTCCCACAGGAAAGCATGCTAAGTGCATTTATTTACTTGTCTGCACTTCAGAGATCATTTTTAGACTTCCTCACTCTGTATTCATGTAGAAACCTGTCATGAACAGTGGTCATAAAGTTCTTGTATCTATTGCCAAGTAACTATCAATGCACTCTGTCCTTAATGATTGTCAATTTTAGATGGTACGGCAGAACTTGTTCAATTTCTTCTTTGATCTGTACAATGTTCCCAGTATGTGTACATTAGCAGGGAGTTACATGTAGCTTATTGGTTGTTCCATTGCTCCAATTCAATCCTGATCTTTGTATTGATATACCACATTCAGCAATGCTGTCTGAATACCATCTATCTAGGAAACACGCCCTGCTATGCAATCATTTCACCTCAAATCTAATTCCATTGACAATGTTTCCTGAACATTCAAAGTTGGACCTCATGTTCACGTCAAGTACCATGTTTGATTAAATTCACCAGCAGACACACACTATGAACAGGTACAATGTATCTGTAAAAGTGTACAAGCAGAAAAGCACCGGGGCATCTTGGATAGCATTTGATCACATCCCAGGAAGTCTGATTTTCAATGAACATCATACAGGTACACATATGTACAGTATGTACGTAAGTGTATCTGTTTTACTAGTCATACATTGCTGCACATGAGTGTTTCTAATATGCCAGTAATGAATGCTGTATAATGTTGTCTAGAAAGGATCAGTTAATAGTTCCTGCATCTGGCTATTTAAAATGAATTTAATTAAACGGTGTGTGTAAAGGAGTTCTTTATATGTTTAATGAAATAAGCAATAAACAAATAGGTAAAAAACAAAAATATAAAGAACAAAATTAATAAAACCTTTTGTGGAATGGATGTAACCGTCCCAACCAAGTCATTCATTACAAGCCTAATAAAAAAGCAAAAAGCTTGCTCAGAAATCTTCATATTCTGGCAGAAATCTTACACTTTTCACTGAAGGGGGTCTGAAACTTCAGCGGTCGTGCACAGCTAGCTATGAGTACTGGAGTTCATATGGAGTTTCATTCATGATCTCAGCACAAATTCAAATTCTAGCACCATCAAATAACTTTCTATTTCAGCCTAGTCAGGAGACAGTAAGGACACACCTTCTGTCTCACAGTCTGTAAATTACAGAGGGGGTACTGAGGGTGGGTTAAACTTACAAAGAGAGTTCATGGATGTAATCTTTATTACCTAGGGCACGGGAAAGTGAACTTCCTTCAAATCAATTACGAGTCACTGACATCTGAGATAAAGTCAGACACTGGCTAGACGAACATGGTATGACAAACCTTGCACAAACTCTTTGTCAACCCAATGCTGAGTGCAATGAAAATACTGGCTTCCTTTACAAACACCCCTATAAAAACAGAAGTTTGCAAAGCTATCAACTCGCATCAAACATGACTACAAAACAGTTAAATTATTTTGATGTGAGCCACAGCACTGCCTACCCCTTCATTCCTATTCTAAATAATATAAAATAATATAAATGCATGTAATACATGCATTTTTCCCTTTTTAATTCCAAACATTTTTTGGAGGGTCTGCCAATATGTTTTGTTGTTCTTTTTTTTTGGGGGGGGGCCAAATCATTGCTGGTCCTTGTCCAACACTGGTAAAATACAATGTCCCCTTATTCCTCTGTATTCCAGGTTAAATGCATCTATGCATTCAGCTATTCAGGAAAACCCCTTGAATTACACTTCAATTCATTATGTCTGGGATTTGGAAGTTAGTTCTGGACACACCTAGTATGTGTCACACATCTAGGATGTAAATGTATGGACCAGTCACCACTTGGAGTAGAAATTGCATACATGTGTACTTACTGTACTTTTATACACATTGCATATGAAAATGATCAGTAAATTTCATACCATAAACTGCATAATATGTATTACACAGGCTCATATTATATTTTTTTATAAAACCACTGTGTTGTTGATAATAATATTACTAATATCTTAAAATAAGTTGTGTTCTCAATGATTTTTATATCTTAATTTGAACATGTTCAATTAGTAATTTTGTAGTACTGTTCTCATAATCCACATATATTTTTGACGCAACATAAATTTGAAATTTTTATTATCCTACTTATAATTTATTATCCTATTATCCAATCAACTGTGTGGTTTAGTTCACATTTTCACAATCCTTTTAGATGCTGTCATATTCATGCTCTCTGTTTTTTATGTTGGTATGCTGTTAATTCCTCTTTTATATTATCTTTACGCAGAGTGTCTTACCTCCCTGAGAAGAAAAATTAAATTGAAATGTAAGAAAATGTGTCACAGTCAGCTACAAAATTACATGTATCTCATCTGTTTGAATGATTTTAACTACCTTCAGCGGTAGGGCAGGTCCATGGCATCTGAGTTAGTTCCGAGGGATACAGCCAGAAATCTTCAATCCAACCCTGAAAGTAGACATCAATTCAGCATGAAAAGTGTTGAGTCTTGAAGTAAGATGTGAACAGAGTTGAATAGGGTGGATAGCATTCAAAAGCTGAGGCTATACCAAGCCAGCTCATTTTGCCCTCTTGCACGATTTCATTCAATTCATTTCGGGTGTCTTATGTCACACATGGAGCATGTCCTAAAAAAAGAAATTCAGTGGGAACTTAAGTTCAGTCAAGTGTGAAAATGGTAGGTTTGTGAAGATCATTTTCTCCAAAAATGCCTCTAAGCTATCATTGCTTGTCAAAATTTCAAATGTCAAAACATCTGACGTCAAGAACCTTCAGTGGATGATAAAATTAATGAGTATGTGACTCATTTTACAGAGCAGATCATGACAGAAAAAGATTACAGCAGAAGATGTACACATTCAGTGGGACTGTTTCCTTGTTCTTGGCTTGTACATACATAAATGTAGCTGCAATAGAGCAAGTAAGCTAATACACACTTGCAGTTGGCATCATTTGTTTGGGACACAACCAAAGGTCTGACCCTTCTTGCATGGCAAAAAAGTACAACAGAGAAAGGGACTTCTGGCAGCAAAGTCTACTCTAGTGTGATGGAGAGATCCTTGGTTTAATAAAAGCAGGTGAAGATCGCGGCTCCCTTTTTATAGTGAAGCTGCTAGGTTTCACTGAATATAGGGCTGTCTTTGTTTATTTTCTTAAGAGGGCCTTGGTTCTAGGTGGCTGAGGTCCCCTACAGGCACAATAAAGGGTCACAGAATTCAGGGTGGTCCCATGAGAAAATAGTGCAAACATTGACTTATCAATTAAATATCAATAATGAAAAACTGATAACCATGATTACTCTTGCTTTGCTTTGTTTTTTCCCCTGTGGTAGCTAAGACAAAAATAAGTCTATGCGCATGTAAATGGCTTTTTGTTGTCCGAGAAGAAATTGTTAATTGAGGTCAGAATTTTAATGATATTTAACTGTGTATTGACAGAAGTCACAAACTTTAACTTCTACCTGCCAAAGTTTTTTCACAGGTATCTTGCTGTCTCCTTTGAAAGAAAATATTAAAATAAGAAATATTTTGATGGCAAAGTTTAATTCTGCAATTTATTAAGTGATTTTTATGCTGGTAATTTACAAAGACATATCAAGGAAGCTGGAAGATATATGCATATGTAATTACAATGTAGACTAAGAGATGCACACACGTCAATGATTTTATTCTTTATATTCAAAACAAATACCACTGTTTTGACAATATTTTGATGGAAGCTGTATCTTGCTCTATTTACGTAGATTAAAAGGCCCACATAGCATGGATGCTATGCAGACGAAGATGCAATTAAGTTGGGAAAAAATGAAGATGCAGGGAATATATGCTTTTCTAATGAAGATTGGTATACAAATATGGATTGCTTTGAGTGACAGAATTAAATTGTATTCAAGTTCAACAATAACTGATTAATTTGATTTAAATACATATATAAAAGATTTGTGTATTTGGATAAGAAATCTGTCAAAAATTGACCAGCACTTTTCTACACTACCTCTTCACAAAAGATTTGATCCCAGCTCCATGGAGCTACACGTTTTTAACAATTTGGAGTGCATTTTGCACAAAATGCCAGTGGTCATCCACTAAGTTCTTTGGTTGAGCTAGTACTTTGGTTGACATGCGTATGCATGTAGTTCTTTTGGCTATGCACAGCAAGACAGAAAAATATACAGGGTGTCCACATAAAAAGTATACCGAGATAAAAATTACTGTAATAGCAAAACTACTTTATTTATGGGAAAGAGAAATATATCTCTAGAAAGGGCAGAATGTCCTCTTTGCAATGGTATACGGCTTGTGATGTTATTGACACAGATGAGTGAACAAACTAGACCGGTGTTAAAGGTACTGAAATCGGCACTGTGACAAGTTTGCATATGTGATTAACAAGGCTAGACCATGCAAGTGCCCAGAATACCAAATGCCTTTGCTTTAAGAACTGTGAGAAGTTGCATACTGATAACACAAGTCAGCATGTGGGGTGAAGGCGATTTCCTTTAATTATGGCATTACCTACAGAACCAAATTTTCACTACACCCTCAGCTAATGTTCAGGAGTTAACGTGGAAGAATAGAGGAAGATGTCAATAATCTCGGTCAAGACCTTGGAATGATCAGACGAGCAGTAAGGAGCATGTTTCGAAGATGTCAAATGTGCATTGATGGGAATGGTGGCCACGTGGGGGACTTAGCACATTATACTGATGAGGTAAGTATCGAAAACAAAGCAGATAAGATTGATTTAGGTACATTCCTTGTTTTCAAAAATGCGTTCTTAAAGCAAAGGCATTTGTTATTCTGCACACTTGCATGGTCTACCCTTGTTAATAACATATGCAAACTTGTCACAGTGCCAATTTCAGTACCCTTAACACCAGTCTAGTTTGTTCACTCATCTGTGTCAATAACATCACAAGCCGTATACCATTGCAAAGAGGACATTCTGCCCTTTCTAGAGATATATTTCTCTTTCCCATAAATAAAGTAGTTTTGCTATTACAGTAATTTTTATCTCTGTATACTTTTTATGTGGACACCCTGTATATATATACATACATATACTTACACTGAATTTGTTCTTGCCCTTCAACCCCTGTAAAACATAGACAATTGGTTCCTCTGGGAGGCTCAAATTAATAGCGCCCTCGTCCAGCACCACTTCCCTCATCCTCTTGCACCCTTCATAAATCTTCATCCTTGTGCCCAACAGCACGATTCCAACTTGTGCCCATTCCTGTAGGTCTGTCTCAATAAAAGGGGATGAGGTTAACACTTCTCTCAGGGCATTCCCGTTGAGGGTACGGTATTTCAGCCGCAATATGCCTGTTCTCAGGTTTGAACTGAGCATGAGCAAGGGACTGTTGTCCGACGTTGATATTGTTAAGAGCGTCCCTGCACTCTCGTACACTTGTTTGGCTATGATGACTAGGCTCAAAGCAGTGCTGTCATGATTGCTTAGTTCTTGCACTGCACCATTGGGCAATGTGAGTGTTGGAACTGAAGGACGAACTCTGTATGAAGTTGTCCCAATGTGTGAACCCGACGTATTGGAAACTCCTTTAATTGCTTCCCTGCTTTGGAAAACTTGCAGCATATCTACAAAACAAAAAAAAAGAAATAGTTAACCCTACAAAAAACACTGAATTCCAAAGCTGAATGATATTCCTTAAAATATGTGTACATGTATCATTCAACTTTAGAAAGGATCGATGAAGGCAGTGTGGTGAGAGAGAAAAGCAGACCTTGAGTTTCACAATTAAATTTTTGGTGCGCCAAATATACTAATCCCTTCAACTACTGCATGAATCAACTGGTGAAATTTTCTGTTGTGCTGAACATTTTTTCGATATCATCATATTGCTTCTTTTTTTTTCACGTGCCAAGCCTTCAAAGTTTTATTTAAAAAGTTGGAGACACTGTTCTCACACAGGGCCCATTTTCCCTAGACACGGAAGTCCAAAAATACTTATTCCTTTGATGTGCCCCATACACACGCACAGAAGCCAACACTGTCGTGGCCCTTTGACTTCAATTGGTCATAACAACAAAAACAAACTTGAATGAGTTGAAACTTTACATTTGTATTGAGAGTAAGAGTCTTTATGTGCACATCATAGATCGGCATGAGACAGCTGATTTATTAGGGAGGAGTAGAATCCACACCTCCTGGATGTGAGATATTCCAGACTAACAAGCTCTTTTAAGGTTAAGGAAAAGCCAATGATACCCAAAGCTCATTGCAAATTTACTTGAGAAGATCTTGTTTGAAGAGTTACTTAAGCTGTGGCTGAGCAAACGCCTTACAAATGCACTCATTGGGTGAATGCTTTCTAACTTCTAGGCCTGTGCTGTCAGTGTGTCTTTGTGTAATCTTCAGTACAGTACATATGTATGGTTTATACGGATTGTCAACCAACTTGGCCTTTTGTCAGATGAACCCTGACCCTTTAAATACTAACAATATCTGGGTCTCCTTGAATTGGAGAGATTTGGGACTGACCCTATCACTACTTCTTTGGAGGGGCTCGTGAAAAATTTAAACCAAGATGTAACAGGGCCATAGCAGGTGCCAAAATTTATGTTAACGTGTAAAAAACCTATATCAAGAGGCACAGGGTTCCAAATTATGTTAACATGTTTTAAACAATGCAATAGTCTACCAACAAGTCTTTTTTTTCCTACAAGTAGCTAAAGCTCAATGAATGAATAAATGTATTGAAATAAACTAGGTAATGTGGTACTAAATCATGCAGAAAGAGACAAAGCCATGCAGCTCCTGTCAAGCAGGAAGTTTTCCATTTGTAGCCCAACAGGTGTTGACCAACACAGCTAATTCTAGTGAGCTCGTTCCATTTTTGTAGCTTGTCCCTGTCCTAAAAGTTGAATTTTCTGGGTTGTCTGGAGTCTTTGAGTCTTGCAATCCTGATCCATCTAATGTTTTCAGCAATACTAAGATGGTGCAGGTTGTGATGTCATAGGCAAGGTAAATAAGCAATAAAGGGGAAGCTGTATACGACTTTGGGGGAATTTCTTCGCAGAAGAGTGAGTCTGATTTATTTGTGCATCTTTTTCTGCATTCAAGATGAAGACAACCATCCTTAAATTAATATCTTTATCAACAACATAATTTACCATATGACTGACACTGGTAAAAAAGTAATGTCTTATCAAGAAGGTTTAAATCCCCAATTATACATTCTCACTTTAAGCATAGTCACTACTCACTAATTCCAAAAGCATCCTGATTGGCCGATTGCCTCCCTGTTGAAACTGCTGTTGAAACTAACAAGGACACAATCAGGCCTACTGTATGTGCCAAGGCCATCTTGGAGCTGCTGTTTCTTTTACACTTCCCTTGATTTGTGATAAGCTAGTCTCGACAGCATCATCCTCAGAGAAATTCAGACCTGAACCAGAAATTGTACAAATCAGTGAAAAATGGAAGAGCATGTCAGTTGTAGCCTATTTTATTTTAGATTATGTGACAATAAAAAAAATTAATAATTAGCAACCTCTTTTTAAATGTAAAATGGGGAGGTTAGTTTGTGTGTATAACTTGTTGCAACAAGTGGGATGTACAAAAAATCTGAAGTTACAATCAGTTTTAAAAACTGATAGCACAATGAAATATTTATTTCTTAGAAATTCAAGGCACAGGATTTGAATTCATTTAAATATTTCCTAGGATTATTATAGGATCCCTGTACTTTTCTGGTTGTTTTTTTAATTTCTTGCAGTGTAGCACTCACTAGCAGTGCACAAATGATCTTTGTGGTCTTGCTCGTATAATGGCACTTTTTCAATCATTTTGTGAAGGATTTGAGGGAAAACGATAACTTTTTACTAATTGAAGATGTGGTAAAATGATGAACTACATTTTCTAATGCATTGTTACATAGGAACAGGATTCTCAAGTAAGTTTTACCAATACCCGTTGATTAATGATGTACACAGAACAGAATACAAACTGACTCATGTTTCATTGTCCAATTTTTAAAATAGAAACTAAGGTAAGGAGTTAATCACACACTTGAAATTTATGATGCTTAAAAATTGTAACTAATCCCATTTTTTTTTCTTGATACCCTTCCTTGTTCTTAAATGTTTATACGCCTAGGCAACGGCGAGAATGATCTCCAGATATGTAATCTGGGGAGTCTTAAATTGAAATCACAGAAAAGCTTCTGCACACGTATTATCGGACTTTTCAACAAGGGCCGAGACTGAAGTGGCTATTCCGGCAGAATTGGCCATTTCTACAACGGCCAATAAGGCAACTGCTGGGCAGACATTCCACCCTTGCGCTTTGCCTCTCGGCATTCTACTCCAGTGCGGGGCCACGGCCACTAGTGCGGCACAGCTCTCTCGAAAACAAATTCCTCGTCTCTTTCTCAAAGAACAGAGACAAGTTTGCAAAGTTTATACGATGAAAAGTGTAATGGCTGTCATGTGTACAGTGAAAAAACTACACTTCCTTACCTTGAAAGAAAACTCGGTAGGGAAACTCGGTCAGTTGGCTCAGCTAAGTGCAGTGACTCATTTTCCTACGTGCACCACCACAATAATGCACTTGCAGTGCCAATATGCGTGCAAACGAGCGACGCTCACAAGCAGCGGCACCACTTACTGTCTCGTAAAACGCAATGAGTGTGTGCACGTACACTGTACGTACCTGTGATGGGCAAACTTCTGATCTTTTTTAAGTTAAGGAAATATGAATGGAGGGCGCTATTTAACTTTCTCAGACTCGAGTCGTCTGGCCGCTTGGCTTTTGGAATGGTAGGGGTGCACCACTACAAATAAATTCCCATAGACAGCAGTGATAAATCCCCATACTTCACAAACATTTTAAAAATACTCACAACTCTCACAGGTGTTCAGGCTGCACAGAAAAATGATGTTCCACATGTCCTCTTTCGTTTTCCTTTCAATTTTCGGGGGATTGACCAATGAATTTTTGAGAAATTTTCACCAGAAGCAGACCACCCCTAAAATGCAGAAAATGTCCCTGTCCAGAAAAGTAGCCATTTTGAAAAACCCTCCCTCAGCAAAATGGCTCAAATAGTGCCACTTTCATACCCGATTGCATCCAAATTGCTCAGAATTGGAAGCCCCGAGTCCGGCCCAGAGGTCCAGTCTCATATTTCTTGAATTCCTCAGTTCCATGGCTCTCAGGACCCTCTAATATAGAATATTTTGAGTCTATAACTTTTATTAATGAGCTCGGCGGACATATTTCTGGCCTAATTACCAGGGTGCACCCGTAGGTGACCGCAAACACAACTTCAGGCATTCAAACCTTCAATTTTTTGGATGCTTGAAGTTGACCCGATGGGTAAATGATACTCGATTCGCGTCACTGCAACGAAAATGATTCGACTCAACTAGAGTCCTTTATCAGAAGACCTGACTCGAGTGTTAATAAGACTTGAGTCCCAAAAATAATAGCAAGCTTCTTTTCGAAAAAGAAAATGCATTGACTCATGGTGCCGATTGATAAGTTACTGCCTGTGTTATTATCATCAATATATGTGGTGTGACCGCATTCAGAAATCCAGTGGTAAATTTGATAATGCCCCTAAATGACTTTCTCTCTTGTTTTTATTAATCCTATTGCACGGGGGGATCCAGGAATTTTCCGGGGGGGGTTCAGGCTGAAGAATATTTTAATATCTCATCTTTTGCGGACAAGTGGAAACAACGATGAAACATTAAATTACACACATTGTATTGGTGCACTTACTTTAGTTAAGCCTATGTTTATTATTTTCCCCATTTTTAAACCTTTTTTTAGAGCGGGGGTGTTTCGCCCCAACCCCCTGGATCCGCGCCTGTATTGTGTTGAAATGATTGGTGACTCGCACTGACTCAAGCTAAATATTTGACTCGACTCGACTTTTTTGCCTAATGATTCGACTCGACTTGGATCACGACGTTACAATGACTCGACTCAAGTCACTACGTTAAAAAGACCTGACTAGAGTAACAGCATTAGTAACTCATTACAACTCTGGGTTAATTTTGCATGTAAACAGTAAACATGTAACCATGTGACCCAGAAATTTAGCCTAATTTACTATGCATGTATTTATTTTCATTCGTGGTTCTTTGTTCAGACAAAATGCTCAGTTAGGTATTGTAAGGACAATTCGGTAAACTAATAAACTAATATTCCATGTTCATAAAGAAACCGTTGGCGTTTTTAATTAATAAGTGTTGGTGATTATGACACAGATGTTTCAATATCAAAATTCACCTGCGCCTCAGTAAACAAAAGGACTTCGTTCAGTCGTAGGTCTGAAGGCCTTCACGGGTTGAAACATCACACCAAGAAACGATTTCTGCTTTTTTGAGTGGGGTCGTTTTATACCACAACCACCAAATCAATTTTTTATCACAACTGTTAATTTGACCACGGTATAGGCAGTCTGTAAGATTAAAAAAAAAACCTTAATTCAACCTCGGCCCCCATATGCGTCTTTGCTTATAAAACTAGATGTACCTGAGTTGTGAAGCAGTCTGCACAAAGTCCTGAAGCAAGCGTCCAATATTTTCATCCATCCGCCAGTCATTGAATCAGGATGCAACTGACTTTCTGTTGAGTTAACTCAGCCGTAGAGTTGGACTGTAATGAAAGTGTTGTCATAATGAAAAAAATACTACTTTTGGCCATCTTTGTGTGTCTCAAACGACAATCGGAGCCTCGGTGCACAGCAGGGGAGTGCCCAAGAGGATGGGTAAAATTCCGTGATCATTCCTGCGTCAAGGTAATAATATATATTTTCCAACAAAGAGTTTAATAACAATGAAACCGGGATTCTGTTGGCAGCGTATCGTTGTCGTCTTTATTTTTATCCCTTTATACGTTCGTCGATTTACCAGCTGCTCATTCTTTTTGGCAATTTCTTCTTTCATTTGTTGAAATTTTACCCGATCGTCTTTACTTTTTACGGTGAAAGGTGTCTCTTAATCTCTTCTTTGTCTTTCATCTTCCTATCCTGCAGTCATTTTCTTTATTTTTTTCTCACTTAACCGTCAGATGTTCTTCGAGGTAGCAAAGACTTGGCAGGAGGCTGAGTCAATCTGTCGGCAAATCGGTCGTCGCTCCAATCTTCTCAAGATTCAGGACGAAGTCGATAACACAGTGCTTCTTGACTTACTGCAGCCTAACTATGAAGTCATCTGGCTTGGTCTGAATGACATTATGGAGGAGGGCGTATGGAGCTGGGCTGGGGACCCGCAAGTCGATATCATTTACAATAGTTTTGAACCTGGTGAACCCAATAATTACAGAGGATCAGAGGATTGCATCGTGACGTCTTTTAGGGGCTGGAACGATGTTTACTGTGACTACAATTTTCATTTTATTTGCCAGAAGCCACAAGATAATGGTGTCTGAAATTATCCCGGCGTATTTAGTGGATTTGTCTTTGAAAATGATGGCAAACCACTCCCTTCAGTGAAATTCGGATGCATGTTCTAACCAACGTTAAATTAAAACGTGATTCATTATGCCATAATTATTTTTAAAAGAAACTCACCAGTCAAAAAAGAAGACCATTCAAATTCGCCGTAACTTCTAACTGCGAAAGTTTGATCAATTACCAGAAGCAAATATTTGTGAAATGCAAGCAAATGAATTCAAAATAGGCTATTTTAGTTATTTATTCTTCAGCATCAATTTGAACTCTTTCACGCCCAAAGTATCAAAATTATCTGTTTCAAGATTCTTGTTAATGCTCTAGTTAGCTTATATACTGATTGCTTCAGTCAAAGATAGCTGTCAACCAACGTGGCAGCTTATGGGCAGTATATGAAATATTCAAATGTACATACGGCCAATTTTAATGGGGCCTTCGAGAGTAGTCCTATACTAGGAAACGTACAGGAGCGCATTCTCGCGACTACAGAAAATGTACAGAAACGTGACAACACGTATAATGAAACATTTTTCACGAAGGAGCCACACGTGATAGTGTCATGTATGTGCATGTACTTGTACCTGATAGGTTCACGCATACGTGTACGTTCGTGATTATCATGTACGTTCGAAGGAAAATTTTGTCGAAAGAAGGTCGAGTTCTTGTAATACTGCATGCGTAATTTTCCATTCTATTCTGTACACTGCAAAACGCAGATCTACAGTACATAATGGTTATCTACCTGACGGTCCTCTCTCACATGCCACCATCCGTGTAGTGATCATACTTTTGGAGGCCAAGAAATCTGCGCGCCCATTCGCGCATGTGACTGATTGAGGTACCTGAGATCTTTACAGGGGCCACTGTTTGTACCAATTTTCAAACGGCAGGTAAGGATGGATCCAGAACCAAGTTTTAGAGTGGGGGCAATTTTTTTTGGGGGGGATATTCGTTTCACTTTTTATGGCCTCTCTCAAGGCCGAGGCTAAATTTGGGGGCTTTTTACACCCTTTGGGAAGAAAGGAATTGCACCTGACCCAAAAATCGCCTTTCATTATACTCCAAACAAAAAGTTCGGCTCCTTTTGGGGGGACATGGCCTCTTTTGGCCCCCTGGGTCCACCTTTGAGAGTTGACACAGAGGTATATCAAAGTAATCTTATTCTAAATACTGAACCCTCAATAAATTTATTAAAACTGGACACTTCTCTAGGACATTGAATATTGCTATGGTACTGCTCTGCTGCGTTGCATGGGGTGGCAGCTGGGGGGGGGGGCTTGGACAAGTCGACCGTTTGCTAACTCCACTCGGGACAACTCGACCGGTGAAATTCCTCAACACCTCGACCGTCCGTGCCATCAACCAACTCAACCGTCAGGTTTACCGTCTCCCACACCAGTGCCTGTGTACCGTACTGATGTGTTGCGCCGCGCCACCGTGCTTTCTGCATTGCCGTCGCAGCTTAGATTACCCACTATGCTGAACCCCTTCCATTTAGTTTGTGCGCATGCGCTAAAATTTGGCAAAGTCAAACTCAACTTCGTCTCCGTCTAAGGCTTCATGTAGGAAACCAATCCCCGGTCGTGGGCCTAAAGCGTTTAACTTAAATTAAAGTACTGTAATGTTTGGCTCTTTTGCATCTTACTTGATGTTTCGTGGTACTATCAGACTTACTATGGCTCTTACAACCTTAAGTCAGGAAGTAGAAAAAAAAAACCAGCTGAAGCCTGAGACGAAGCCCAAGTCGAGTATTGGAATACGGCCTTGGTCACTTTCTGTTGTTTGTTAAAATGGCGACACCATCTAGCAAACGACTGTACCAAAATCTATCTGCGGAGATCTTCCGCACTGTGTATTTATACCAGAGAAATATAATAAGGCAGATTTCATTTTGTGAATTTTTTTTGTTAATCATAAGTGACATTGCGGAGAAAATGGGGTGAAAGATTTCTGTGTACGTTACATTTCCGACCGTAAAAAAGGGTATTTTAAAATCGAAATTTTGAATTGTTCTGCAGTTCTCTGTTCTGCAGGTTAGTAATTGCCATCCTTTATTAAACAGAAAGATTACTGAAATGCTTTAAGTGATGTTATTTTTAAAAGTCAAGTTTGTGTAGGTCTAGGCAGGAATTTAGATGAAAGAACTTAAAAAATGATATCAACGACGTTTTAGCTTAAAACAAAGTGTCATGCTTATAACTGTAAATCTAAACACATCGGCATTAAAAATAGATTTATGTTCAGTTTTTTTTGAGTCAAGATTGTTTTGGTAATTCTGCGAAGCTTTTGTTCCGTACAGGTACGTAACGAATACTACAGGTTTTTCTCGAACCTCAATTCTCGTGTTTATTATTTAAAATACCTGGCACCACTCTTACATCACAGGCAGCCAGAAATTCGAAAATGACAGGTGAACACCTGCTGAGAACAAGAGTAAGAGGCATACATATGCAGCAAGGTATGCCCCGTCCGAATCCCCATTCCTCGGAAGCGAGGAACTAGCCAAGCAAGCAAGCAACCTATATCTTTTTAAATATCGACGAGAATATAATATCAAATCAGTGCTCTGAAATATGTGATTGCAAATCTGCTTGCCGTGAAGAAGGTGCTCAGTTACCGAAAGCTCGGCAATCACATATTTCAGAGCACTGATTTGATATTATATTCTCGTCGATATTCTGATCACGGTGCTACGCAGCCCTTCCATATTTCTCTTATATCTTTTTAAAGCTTGTCCTGTTTTCCCATTTCTGGTAATTTAGCTTTAAGAACATGAGAAAAGGAAACCATAACGTGGGTCTTATCTATTCAAAAATAAAAATTTTAACACTTAACTTAAGATGTGACTTGTTGTTCAAACCATGTTCAAACATAGGCCGTGTCCGAAGCGGCCTTCCAGAGCTACGGCTACGTCTCTCGTCGACGCGTCTCCACGCATTTCCAATGGAGCGAAGACCTAAGGTCTAGCTCTAGACAAGAGATTCGGATGCAACCATACATTGTCATTGGCCTTCCCACTTATCTTATACAGCGCCCTCTTGTAGAAGTTTTTAGTCAATTAGGACGTGTGGTTATGACGTCATTGCAGATCGCAACATGCCGCCGTATCGTAACTTGCACACTCACAATGTTGTTTTTATAAATAAGATTCGTATACGTAAACAGTCATGCTGCAAATCATAAATATCTAGTAAGTTCTGCACGCACCCAACTTTCTGAGAGATTGTTTTGAACAACACACCCGAACTGATTCTGAGTACGAGCAATTCACGTAAGTCGCCCATGGTTCTTTTCCTACCTCCATGGTCCCACCTACTTAGAGAAGCCTACTCCGTGTGACCATGGAGAAATAAAACATGGTGTGACTTAGAACTTGGAGGAGACAAGGTTTACATGGCGTCGAAACGCTATGAGGTTTTGGAATCGAATTTTTGTGGTGAAATGGTTCACAGTCGTGAGAAAGCTATGAAATCAAATTTTCCCCAGTAAGCATACCTGCTTAATCATTACCTCCTAAAAAGGGATAACAAAAATTTCAGAGCATGAGACGGAGTATTTTTGAAAAAAATGAGATTTTTGCTCACTGATTGCTGGCTTCCACCCGTTGACTGTCACTTCATGCATGCCATTCTTGTTTATCAGACTGTGCATGCATTGAGCCCACCAATGACAGCGCGCTTGCTCCGCATCTTGGCTTGACCATTTTCAGTGGCGGGGGATAGTATCACACACGGCGCAGTACATGTTGCACGTCCAGGTCCATGATGAAAACAACTAAAGATGTCATCCCCCGCCACCGAAAATGGTCGAGTCAAGATGCAGAGCAAGTGCAGTAATTGGTGGGCTCAATGCATGCGTAGTCTGATAAACACGAAAGGCATGAACAGAGCGACAGTCAACGGGTGGAAGCAAGAAATTCGTGAGCAAAAGCTCATTTTTTTCAAAAATACTTCGTCTCATGCACTGAAACTTTTAGGAGGCATAGATTAAGCAGGTATGCTGACAAGGGAAAATTTGATTTAATAGCTTTCTTATGGTTGTGAATTATTTCACCACAAAAAATTTGATTGCATAACCCCATGTAGCGTTCCGATGCCATGTAAACGTTGTCTCCTCTAAGTCACACAGAGTATCACGGAATTAGTGACTTAAAGTTTTCGAAGTAGGTCCCCCTCATCAGTACAGTAGGCGTCCCTCAGGTAGCTCTTCTGAGTGGAGCAGTAATATTCCTCTAAAGTGTTTTTATTTTGGAGGGGATCGTCATACTAACTAAATGGCGAGAATGTATTAATTTCGATGTTTTATATGCATGCAGGAATTTATAATTTTCATGGAAAAAACAAGCTTTTACAACATGTCAATTCATCCCTCCAAATGTGAGGGCAAAATGATTTGCCAGGCAGTGAGAAAATGACATAAGGAACATGTCTTTTCTAAGCCTCTGTACTTTACCCCACATGCTCAGTTGCCAGTGGCATCACGTGACTTCAGTCATACACGAATAGCGACCTTAAAACATCGTAATCTGAAACTTTAAAAGACACCATAAGGGTGTGCATTTGCGGGTATTTTAGAACCCGGGTACCCGTTTTTTGTTGACATCGGGTACCCGGAAAAGAGATCGCCTAATAACAAATGGCATTGCGTGCAACCTGGTGGATCATTTGCCCGAAACACGGTTCTTTTTGGTAAATACGAAGCAAGCAGAACATTGTTCTAAACGTCGGAGTTAATCTCTCCTACCTTTTTATCAAACGAAATTGTTACCTTCAGTTTGCAAATTTTTTGTGGGTGTATGAAACAGAAAAACAAATCTTCACAGGAAACGTCAGTAAAAAGAACAGAGCTGCAAACCACCTACATGATATACGCATCTGCAAACGCTCAAAGGAAATGTCCCGGATGCTGCATGACCACGGACATGCGGAACGCATGTGGCGTGCACAAATGGTGAGCGCTGGTCGTGTCACGTGCGGAC
The DNA here is from genome assembly GCF_054643075.1 of Acanthaster planci. Classification (NCBI taxonomy): domain Eukaryota; kingdom Metazoa; phylum Echinodermata; class Asteroidea; order Valvatida; family Acanthasteridae; genus Acanthaster; species Acanthaster planci. The sequence continues at coordinate 270,685 of NW_028257631.1, read as the reverse complement.
CAGATCAGTGCTATGTACGTCACGGGTTAAAAGGCTTTAAGTTTTATGTACAAAAATATCACTGTAACTCGAACAATGCCCACACCATTACATCCACTTATTTTGAAGTTTCTGATTCAAAAAACCGCTACCAAAATGCTTCAAACGGCGTTGAAAGAATCGGAAGTCAATATAGGGTCAGGAGTCATCGCAATTTCATTTCTTTTCTGACGAGGACCAGCACATCGCATAAATCAACGTAGCTACAACTGTGTAATCCTGGCTTTCAAGACGCTGAAACTAACCTGATTGCAACGCGGGCCCAATTGTAGTCCCCTTCAGGCAGTCCAATCGCTGATACTGCAGCAGCCATGTGACCGTAAATAGAAAGGTCATGTGACCACACATAAGGAAGCCCAAGTGAAAAAATAGTAGCGCTTCACGTTGTTAAATGACTAAGCGATACGAAAGTTTTGCCACACGAAGGTACGTACCACGGTGAAGTGGTTTAGTTTTATAAATACTTTTTCAGGATAACTCCATTCCCCTGAGGTTCAAATTGTCGAGATTTTAATGTATAAGTACTTCGACAAGTGATATTTGATTGGCCGACTGTATTGTGACTTGCACCTGTCAACATTTCCTTTTTTTTTCGAATGAAAAAATATTTGGATTTGAAATGCTTTGTACATGCAGAAAAAATCATTCCTGCTTTTTTGGTCAAATCCTCATCCACAGTTCCGCTGAATCACTGAGGAAATTCAAGTTGCTTTAATTTAAAAATAATTTTGAAATGGAATATTTCTTGGTATAAAACTTAACTAATCTGGTTCTCTGACTCTTTGGGTTTGTAGCGCACATGTAGTGCTTTGATTATAAAAAGATGCCAATCAACCGCACAATTTGTGCGTGATCACTACTTACCGCACGCCGCATGGAGTCCCAGTACCGCAGGAATATTACACAGTCCGCTCTCGCTTCGTCGTCAATCCCGACATAAAGTAATTTTCATTCATATTGTTTTATTTGACAAAAATACTCTTAATTCAAACAGTAAGCACTACTTATTCCGCACAAAAGTCATTTAGGCCGACAGGGTTTGATAGTTACAAATACAGTCATGCAAGTGTACATCAACAGCGTTTCCCCCTCATAAGAAAAAACTCCTTCAGGCTCTTGTTCATATAGGTTTGGTACAGTCATTTTCCGAGTTCCGGATCGCGAAAATTATTCAGTAAGATTGCAGCTAAAAAATCCTCAAATTCGAGTGAAATATGGTCAGAAGTCAACTTTGTGTTTTGGATATACTTCAATTTTTTTTTCAAAATCTAAGCTTTTATATTTGGACTCACAGGATCGATCGACGAAAGTGATGATGACAACTTTCCTAGTTCTGGATCGGTTTAGGATCGAGACAAAAACGTCTACACAAATAAAAAGTAAGCACACGAAAAATCCATTTTTAGCTAAAACCATTGTAAAAAGTTGCTTTTCTAATAGAGAATCTTTTAATTTTGAGAAAATTAGATGAAAAATAAGAATTCCAATGAATTAAAAAGGTAGAAATTGCGTAAGGTTTGACTCGACTTTTAAACTGTACAGTGAGCTATCAACGTTGTCCTCCCCGCGCCGCACAGTTGACGAACCCATTACATCACATACATTTCTGCTGCGCCCGTGTAGTTGAGTTCGTGATGACTTTGCGTGGTAACGCCGCGCGATCCGAGAGTGGGGGAAAAGCTTGCAGTTTTCGCTAAAATAACAAAAACGGAAACTCTAAAAAAGGTCATTTTGATTAAGCAGACATTAGATGCAAAGTTTATATGACTATTCAATTTAAAAAATATTTAAAATCACACGTAGCGAGTGACCTATCGCCCATGAATTTTAGTGGTTTTTTCGCTCTTGTGAACTAGGAAATTCAGGAACTAGGAAAACGACTTACGGTTCAATGGGCGGAGTGGGTAACAAAATTAGCTGTCGATCTCTGAATTCAAGTTTCATGGTATGACGCGGGACCGGGTTTTCATCGGCACGGTGGTTTTCCATGAAGGTCTGTCCTTCAATAAGAAATTTCACAGACATTTTATGCATGAATGTTTGTTCCTAATTTATTTACTTTTTTTACGGGTACCCAGCCGAAAAATGGAAACCGGGTTTTGAAATCGACGGGCGGGGTACCCGGCACAGGCCTACACCATAATTAATATTAATTGCCCCCACAATGTACATGTAGAATGCTTTTATATCTTGTAAACTAGGCCTAAACACATAAACTCTAGATATTTACGAGTGCTACTTACCACTAAAACCTTAACTCTCCACCTTTTTTGGTCAACGGGGAGAAGAGAAGATCTTCAGCAAGTCTAAAGGTATTCTATGTCACTCTCACTCAAAGTTGTTTACATCACGTGGCATAGCGCAGAAACTAAGGATGCGAAAAAAGGGCCCCTCGAAATCAGGACCTCCCACGATATGGACAACACTTGATGGCCCTGTGCACAAACCTTTGAGACTTGTCTGAAAAAAAGTGTTTTCTGAGTAGGCCTAAATTTTCACATCTAAATATCACTTTTTATGATATGTTATCACTTTCTGATGATTAAGGGGAAATTAGTTTTGTCCAGTTATATGGAACTCTTTCCCTTATTGATTTTAGAGTTTAATTAAGGCCCTTAACTGATAAGGCTACCCTGTGGAAATAAAACAGATCTATTAGTCCCAGAATTGTGAGGCACTCTGTGTGTGCCTCACAGTTGCAACTTTTTGCTGCTTTGTAACACTGTGGGATTCTGAATGTGCCCATTTACTCTGTCAATCAAATCTTTCCCCCAAAAGCTGTCCACACTAAATAATATCTCATTACCACGTAGTCACAATGGTTTTTTTGGACCGTCTATAAGCTATTTTGGGCAAAATTCAGACTTTGTACAGTAATGACATGTATGATCTTGTATCTTTTCAACAAGTGATCTGCACATTTGAGCTGCTCACTGCAGTGCATGTCCATTGAACAGAAGACTGGTTCCCGACCCACCCTCTGAACGTATATGATAGGGACAGTGACCAGTCTATTGGTGTACGGTGCGCATTGCCCCATTGGCAACCTCAACTCCATCGGTTGTGTGCGCATTCCTTCACGGGGAATCAACATTGCGCAGCATCATGCCCATGGAAATGAGGTTACATTATTAGACTGGTCGCTGTCCCTATTATACATGTCTACATTTGGAGGGTGGGACGGCAACCGGTCTTCTGTTCAACGGACATGTGCTGTAGTATGGAATGTAAAGTACAATGTATTTGTGTAAGGACACAATACTGGCTAACAAAAATGGGACACATAGGTAAAAATTCAATCTAGTGAAAGGTGTTTAATTTACTTTTAAATTATGACAATGGACCACCCTCTATCAGAAAATAGCAATGGGAAGATAATCGGCCCAAGAAATTTTCTTCCATGCAGTGCTTTCTGTAGAGGAGGGCCTCATAAGTTAACGTTGGTTACAGTGTCCACTTTGCAGTCAACCATGCAATAATAAAAGTCAAAGAAAAACAATGTGGAGTTGTATTGTTGTGGTTAAGCTTTTCCTCCTTTCTGAAAGTCATCTTTAAAAAAATGTTAATTGTTACTAATTTTACGATATCTTAATAAGGTGGACACCGTAACTAACGTTAACAAGTGTACTTTTTCACACACAACAATTTTAAATGATTTGCAGTTTGATGACTTGAGGAAAACAGCTGGTTGCAAAGCTTGCAAGTACTTCAAAGAGGACATTATCATTGACAACCAAAGAACAGATACCCTCAATTTCAAAGATCTTTGTCCTGTAGTTTAACGTTAGTTACAAAAATAACAGGGACACCAAAAATTTCGAATCAAAGCTAACATTTCATGTGACAAGTTTATTATGACTTGCTTTACTGGAGCCCTCAAGGCAGTTGCCTCACCTTCAGAAAATTGCCTATGTTACTATGTGCAGGTGTTAATACATGCACATGCTTTTTCATTTCTTGGAGCATCTCTGTGATCTACATATCTGATAAGCCACTGCAGCCTATTTTTAGATGCCCTATATGCATGCAAGAAGGTTGCACATGAGCTTCACAGAAGTTGAAATCTTTGACATTGTGAACTTAAGTACATGTATGTATATTTAAATGTGCACCATTTGCAACATTAAACAATTCTGAGGAACAAGTAAATTGAGTCAATGATTATTTTATTTTTCATTCTAATCTTGTTTCTTAAAAACTGTATTTCATTGTGGAGGCTATACACTGACGATCCCATCTGAAGAACATGGCACATCTCATTAAATGAATTTCATTGAATTTATTCATTCGTGCCACCTGGGTGACTCATCTTTGCTGAAAAACTGATGAACTTTTGACTACCGACCTTAGACAAACCTCTGATGACATACTTAGACAAAACTTCTTTTGGCAATAAACGTTTAAAAATACTTATTAGCATAGACACTGTATAGTGCATTAATTTTACCTACTTCTTTGCTGTCCAAGTGAAAGTAACGCAAAGATGGATCTGGAATAAGTGAACTTGGATTAACAACACAGAATGAATTTCCTGTTAACGTCAGATCTTTTTCCCAAACAAAACTTTGCTTATTTTTATTTGGACGATCCATGCAGTATATAACTGCCAGTTCATCACTAATGATGCGCTTGATGGCACCTGGATACCATGCATCCTCAATTGCGACTACAACTATATCCCCTGCAGTGAGCTGGTGATCGGCAGGCTCTTGTGGGGTCCTGAAATTACAGAAATGGCAACAGGAATGGTTGAAATCGAATAATCTTTGATTTAATTACTACTAAAGCTTCTTTCACAAGGACATGTGAATCTACAGACATATAATCTTATCCAACCATTGAATCTTTTTCTCCTTTCTGGCTTCTGAAATAAGATAGAAGAAAAATAAAATTTAAATAGAACAATTTTTTAACATAACCGGCAGTGGCTTGATTTGTAGAAACATAAAAAAAAACTCTAACAAGACCCCAGGGGTCCACAAAGGCAAGTTCCCTATCTGTGTAAACATCACTTGCCTACGTGTTACATCAACTTCGCTCCATTTACTTTTAATTCACTGCGAACTCGCCCCCATACTATTGGATGGACAAATGGGGCGAATTTTAATATGAATGGGGCGAAGTCGAAAGTGCCGGTGTTGTAACGAACGTGAAACACTGATGATTTCGTGAACTTGGGCAAGGCTATTCTTTAAGTTTGTTCATTTTTGTGATGGACTTTAGCTTAAAAAGTGTAAATTATTTGTCGTTTTGCAATTTCAAGAGGGACTTCAGATGTTTACTATTTTTTTTCTTCCGTTTGTTAAACATGGACACGATTCACACGAAACCATCCAAGCGGTCCGCTACAAAGCCCAAAAATCACCCATTGACTATCCATTAAAATCTTCCCTTTTACAATGCCATCTGACCTCTTTTCACAAAAAATACAGAAAATAAAATCTATTTAAGTTGATACAAACCTTTTGGCTGCTCTTTTTCCGGATATTGGCTGCTCTTTTCCTGATTGTTGGAGGGAAAGCTGTCGCGTGCAGCAACTTTCTCCGTTCGTTACAAAGAGACTCGAAAGCGGCGCGCGGTGGACACGGTGCTTAAAATAGCTTTATCTCGGAAAAGACGTAATCGAGCCTAAAACAATTGACCTTTAGGTCATCCATGCAGGGTACCATTGCACGTGTACGACCACTAGTCAGACTGCGTTGATCACCTGTTAAAACATGTGGACATTTTACGTTAGTTACAAAGTGGACACGAAAATTATAGCAATCGATGTGTTGATGTTTTCTCATCCTCGAGGGTAATTATGGTGTAGCACACATTTTACACGATGTTTATTAAGCTCATTTCGAATAAAAATGGCTTTTACAGGTAAGGGTGAGGCTTGTAAATGATGATTCTGGCCCTTTTCGTCATGGTATGGTGTGGTGGACACGATGTGAAACGAACTCTAACGCAGGTTCAGCTGCCATTTTGGAGTGTGGATTTTTTTTTTTTTTTGTAAAGGGCCAAAATATTACTTCATTGCTTTACTAAAAAAATATGACCATTGTGATAAAATACGTGAGCTATAAGTAAAGTAGTTGAGTTCATTAAATTTTTTTCAAGCAATGTCCCATTTTTGGGCGCGATTTTGAACTAAAATTTGCTCTTCAACGTGAATAAAAATTATAGACTCGCATTTACACTGAATTATTTATCTTTATTTATCTCTCAAATACATGTACAACTATAATCTCGAGCAAACATAGCTTGAAAATGGTTACATCATCTGATAATTTAAAGTTCATTTTTTGCATCATGAAAGTTGGCCAGTATTGTGACCTTACACATTTATCAAAAGGACATTTTGGCTAAACTACAAAAGGTTAGACTTTTGAAAATTGTCATTTTTAGTTCACAAAAATTGCCTCCCCCGAACAGCTATGAAGTCGGCAGCCGTGTTGCAGCTCGGCCCATACCATTACACTAAAGGGGTAATGATATTATATGATCAATCAAAATAATATGTGTCGGATTGGGTCGGGAATGTTAAAATGTGCCCACAGCTTTATTTCTTTAACATACATGTACATGTATCTGCGATACTAGTATTTCCATTGATTACCTACCCACCCATAAATAAATGGTACAGTCCAAGTCCTGTTAGAAGGCAAAGTGGTAGTCAACGGCTACACTGCTTGAGATACATTTTTTGGTGTGTAAAAACAATTCATTTTTTAAAAATTGAAATGAAACACCTAATCACTGAAAATTCTTGTTTAGCCCAAATATGACAGTTCTGCGCCCCTTTATAGGATACTACATTTTGAACATGTTGACGGTGTGTTGACAGTGATTAGTAGCTCTATGGTAAAATTCAGAACACTGAATGATTATACATTTAGGCCTACCACATGTGCCAAACTAAAATACGACCCTATTTAAAATTACCGGGAAAACTGTTAAGTTTGAACCAATTGGAGGTGAAATTGAAAGCCACATAAAAGGTGATATTTAGAAACTGCAAACTTTGGCCGCTCATACAAATTGTAGGCAAAATGAGAGCTCATGACTGTAGAGTTGCTAGTGCCTGTACAGTACTGAGTAGACAGACAGTGCAGTGGCAGAATAATGGAGAGAACTGACTGATGAAATGTTGGATAGTTATATCACATGAGAATATTCATTCAACTACATGATTCTAAAAGATTCAACGTTTATTTCCATACAACAAGGTGGGTAAAGTTATGGCAACCATTAGCATTACCCCCCCCAGAACTGGGTGTGGGATCTGTTGTCCGCTATGGAACATGATGAAGGGCAAACCCCACAGTTCTGGGGGTACTGTAGGTAACCATAATGTGACTTCCAAATTGTAAAGGTACGGCATTGCGCAATTATCAAATTATATGCCATTGGTATATACATACATGTATGTGTAGGCCTAAGGTTTCAATTTCCAGTTATCATTATGGCATACTGTGGCTCTCTCTCAAATGACGTCACTTCCTATGGATTGCTACATGTATCAGCATTTTGGATGTTGATTTTTCATGACTTGCCTCATCTGGGTCTTGTTTCAAAGATATTTGGATGAGCAGTGTTTGAGCACGTATGTGTGTTCAGAACATTCTGCACACTGCTTGCACATATCCCAATTTTCCTACAAAGACAGCATCCTGTGAGAGAGATTTATTGTGATGACCCCTTGGGTACGCATGCTGTTCTGTAATCCAGCGTGCCAGGATTGGGCCCACTCAATATGTGATTTTTGGCCATTTTTTTCTTCCTTCACTTTCTTTATTGTCTCAACAGGATCGCTTGTTTACTTTCTATACATGTTTTTTGCTTTTGTTTTGTTAGATTCAAATCCTTAGAGGATTTTTTGAAGGGAAATGAAATCTGAGATCAATTCATTGTAGACTGGTCTATTTCCTATTTCCAATGCACCTGACTGGTACAAAAAAGTAGAGGGAAACCTGTCTTAACTTCCATAACAATGGCCACTGCATTTGTACAATGTCTGAACACATCCTGATAAATCTCAGCACTGCAAATAATAATAGTTTCCAAGTAAAACGAATGACGCGCCATCTTGTCTACAGGTGCTAATAGAACATGCATTGCTAGACATGAGTGCACATTGGAATGATCTAAATGCATGATGGCTAAGAAGCACAACAGTTTTTGATTGGCATGCTTTCTCAAAACACATTTTCTTTGTGACCTACGAGCGAAATGGCGCTGCATATTACCATACCTGCAACAGTAAAGTTGCACCACAGATTTACAAGTATGTAGTAACAGAGCTACATGTAAGTGCTAAGTCACTGTTCAACATGAGGAAAACTGTTAATACATGTGTATTAGATTCTGGTCTTTGAATCTGGAAGTTGAAAACCCCAAATCGTAAATTTGTATACCATTCAACGGATGGTTTCATCTGGATTTGATAATAACAAATGGGACTGAGAAGGACTTCCAGTTGTTTTTGCAAAATATTTTAGAATTGGAGTGTGCATCAAGATATCTGAAAGGGAACCTTTTTGTTCTGATGTTGATAACATGTATGTTTAAACATTATCACAGTGAAAACAAACAGGTCTGCCTTTGCACACAGAATGTCATACATACATTTGTTTTCTTGTATTTATTAAAACAATAGTTTGTTTGCACAAAAAGTAAAATTACTTCAAATCAGGTCTCAAGTTATGTTCTCCATGTCCATGTCAGCAGTTGAAGTCAACAATGCTTATATGGTACATATACATGTAGTATCCCAACATGTACAGGTCAGTACAAGAGTAAGTTACTGTGGATAACTTCTTTTTGCTGGACACTAGGAGCCAATTTGATAGCGTACCTAACTTTGCTATTTCATCCATTTTTCTTTCTAAATTTCAGGTTTCACTTTAGACTGTTCAACGTGAGCCATCTTGTCGCTCCTCTGGCCAACACATTGCTATTTGTGTCCCTTCTCTGTGGTTGTTCAGTCAGCAAAGATGTGAGCTACATGTTTATTGTGTTTGTTCACTTCCCATAACTACTATGTGACCCATCATCTCAGCTGAAGATGTACTCTACAGTTGTGCCTGCTGACTGCATGTCTCCTGATGAAGTCATCAATTCCAGCCAGCCTGATGTTGTCAGACAGGGATGCTTTTGTGACTTTGATGTCATTGCTTGCACCAGGTACTGGCAGTATTGCTTTACATTTTGTGCAGTAAACATGTACAAGTATATGTATTTTGGACTTGTTTTTTGGTGAGCAGCAAAGCAAATGCCAGCTTATGTAAGACTGATTTCTGTGTGTACATCCATCTGTTTGGCTTCTAGCAGTCCGCTTTTCCCATTATAATGTTAAAGTTTTTCTTGTGGTTACATGTATATTGCTGATAATGTGTGTCATTATTGTTTGTTTTAGTCTGGTGTTTTATCAGTATCAGAACCTTATTAAGGGAATAAAGATGTGCTTGGCCGGTCTTGGACGTTTGTTTAAGACCGGCTCAGAGGAATGGATACGGGTGAGGTCTGAAATGTCAGTTAAAACCGGCCAAGCACATATTTATTCCATTCATATATACTGTACCTTTTTATTCAGAGAGTCAAACGAAGTCAAAATGTCATGGATTTCCAACACTTTTATTCAAAAATTTTACTTTCAGTTTCCCCAGCACCCCTCTTCCGTTTTATGGTATATTCCTTTGGAAAGTTGCCCAATAAAATCCCCTTCAATGAACTTGACGCTTGTGTGACACATTAATAATGCATTGCGTACACACAGACTCCTGACCAATCAGACCCGATTAAACTGTCTCGCATCCATGTGACAGCACACGATTTATGCAGCGGGCATTAAAGGAATAGAAAAACTGTCCCAGGTATTTATAAATAAATTATTAGCTGGAAGGGTTTACATACATGAAGAAATTTAACCCCAAATATTAAAGTTTTTGTTTGTATTACCTGCACATGTACAGGTACATACATCTAGGCACATGTCAGTCTTTCCTTCTAGAATAAAACAAGCATCCATTGTCATCTGAGCACAGCCCAACCCTTGGGTTGGGATTTGATGGGGTAGAGGTTGTGGCAAGACAGGGTGGGGATTTGATGTTATACAATGTATGTACACATATAGGTGTGGATTCAGTGGGATGGAATTTGGAATTGGTGTCAAGAATTGTACTTCACCAGTGAGCAGGGCAAAAATCCTGTTTTCATTTCTAGGGCTCCTTGTCCAAACTTTAGGGGCCGCTTTTTTATTTTCCAGGGCTCTTTTTCCACTTTCTAGGGTTACACTTTCACAGTGCATCAAGGGTTATTAAAAAAAATTCTGGCTACAGAATAATTAATAAAAAAAGCTTTATCACAGGATATCGATTGACTGGCGTATTAAAAAGCACTATAGATAGAAGGTTCCTCATTCCTGAACTCTGACACTGCTTTGATTGAATTCTCTACGAAGCAAGCTTTTGAAGTTTTCTAACGATGGACTGCAATGATGTTCTTGCCCATTGTTGCAAGGGTATCGGTATGTTATGCCCATCCAAATAAAAGCCAGTCAAATTTCTTCATGTTAACTTTCAATTTACAGGGGCGACTTGCATTTTTCCTGTCGCCCTGAATATATGTACATGTTTCAAGACCTTTTCGGGGGCTCTTTAAGGAGTTCCCAGGAGTTTCCCCACCGCCCCCATGCATTTTTTTTTGCCGCCAGTGAGAAATACTTCAACATAAATAAAAGGAGCTTTAAGCTGAAACATTGAAACAATTGAAATAATGACTCATCAACAGTGTGCATACTTGTAAGATCCCGAAGATACAATGTACCACTACATAAATATTGTGCCATGCTTTTATAATTGTAAGTGCATTGTACATGTACATCGTACAAATCTTTTTACCAAAATACATTTAAAAATTCTTACAGGATACTTTATGTCCATGCTGTCCTTTTGGTTGGATTTAGGATTCAGTTATCAAGGAAGATCACAAGAAGTGAAATATTTTGATCACGGAAATGGTTATATTTTGCATTTAATTCATGTTCACAGCAAGGTTTAATTTAGTACTACATTTGAACTTGGAGTAGAGATGTTACCTGTGTATGGAGACTGCATTGTATAAGCTAACCAAGGTGACATAAACACACATTCACTGTTAGCCATTCCATGTCCTTGTCTCTTGCTGAGCAGCATACACCCTTCGGGAGCATTGCTAATGTTGGTACATGTATATTATCCTAGGGAGTAGGCCTATGACAAATCTTTCATGGTGCCCATAGTGTTTATTTTGACTTTCTGAGAAATAAAGAAAACTGCAGAAGAAATAATCGACTGTTCATTTGAAGAAATTCATGGATTGTGCATGCATGCGACTTTTATGCTGAATGTACCGTCTCGCTTTCCATTGCTGCTTTGAGTGCTTTCCTACATACATGTATGTTCTTGACTGTTCATCTTGGGAAAGTTGACCTTGTCAGTTTTGGCGGAGTTTGGCCTGCAAAAGTAATCATTCGATGGGGTAAAATCAACCAAGATGGACATTTTGCAGGCTGTGTGCTGTGTAATGCAGATGTGTATAAGACTGTTTAATTACATGTACATATGTTGCAGAAGCAATTTAATTGCAAGCAAGTATCTTGGAAGTTTTTCCCTTCAGAATCACAAGCTCTATGGCTTGCAGTGTAGCTTCCTCTTTTGACAGTCCTATTTACCTTGATATTTGTTCTTGTCAAGGTAGATCCTATTTCAGTATTATTCCAGCAATCAGGAAGTTTGCTTGTGAGTTGAAGGATAGCAGACATCGAAACACAGGGTTCACTTTGGGAAACAATTGTCTACTTGCCTGGTCTAACATGTAGTACTACTTTCCCGTGGAAGAAAAGAGATAGATGAAAAGAAGAAAAATAAAAGATAAAGGAACTACTGTCATTTTTGTGGTTGTGTGGCAAGGCCCTCCATACATGTACTTGAAAGTATGATGCACACGTACCATTGGTGACCTATCAGAAGGGAATAATAGGCCTGTGTGTTTGAGAGTTGGTCCAGTAGGTTTGTAGGGTATGTTTGTATTTTGGTTGGCATGCAGTCAATAGCGATGGAATTTTGGGGTCTTTAGAATTTCTAGATTTTAGTAGACTTTAAACCAGCTCAAAATTTCAAGGGCAAACTGAGTTAGTGGTCATATGCATGATTTGATACACGAAGCAAGTTGTTAGTGTTACACATCCAGTGTAACACTATGAAATATGATGCATATTATGAGGAAATTTTTACCCTGATTCTGAAACTTAGTTAGGCTCTGATAGATGTACACTGCACACTGTACATTGTACATGTGCTTGCTGTCATTCAGCTGATATAGCCACAGACTACGTGTAATGTAGACAGACTCCTGTGCACACACTTTTGTCATATATCACAGTGTGCGTGTACATGCACATGAAGTCATCTTTTGTTAAGCTTTTAAATTGTATTATATTCGACAATTTACTGAGGGAAATACAGTGTACGTAAAGCTACATGTAATAGTCAAGCACTGGTATAGTATTTATGTACATGTAATGGATACATTGCAGGAACAATGTACATGTAGGTTGCAACAATAAGGCAATAAAGGGTAGTTTCATGGGGAAAGGTTGCAAAAAAATCTCACGAGGGGTCAAAAATGAAACTTGTTATATCAGTAAACCATGCTTGGCTATTGTAAGTGTACATGTATGAATAAAGGTAACAGAAAATGTTAATTTCAAGGCTTAAACCTTTTCCTGTTTTAATTTCAAGACACTTTGCATTTGGCATTTCATAAACTTTGTCAACTGAAGGTGTATATCATAAACTGCCATATCCACATTCCAGCCATGTTTGGGGTTGCTTTAAATTGGTTGACAGCCACCACAATAGTCATGTCTTCAATACTAATGCAAGTTATGCTGTAAAAATGGTGCTTTAACAAGGTGTAGAATGATACTGACGTTCTCCTATATGTGCAATAATGAAGTAGACTGAAGTAATGGCTGCGGTGGCCATCAGTAGAATGATTTACTAATCATGTGATGGTAAAACCACAACTTTAAAACAGTGACACAAGTACTGATGCTGGCCTATGGTAGCCCCTACAAAGAAATGCATACGTATGAATGTATTTAAACTGTGCAGGAACAAATTATTTGCACTTATCATTTTAAAGAATATCAACCTCAGCAAGTTTACACATGTACGTCTGCCATAAACTTCCATAGCTTTTTGCCTTTCTCTTTCTCTCCTTTTGCTTTGTATTCTTCATACATCACTGGGTTTTCTTCCTTAGTTTATTTAAATGCACAATTGTCCTGCAAGGCCCCTTCTTCAGACATTTCTCTCTCTTCCTGAGGTCCCAGTTAAATTTCATTTGTAGTTTCTCTGCTATGTTAAGGTTGCTTGTTTAACAGTGCACCTTTGGCTCATACATGTACGTACATGTACTGTACATTCGGTGTGTATGACTTCAGGCAGGGATTAAAACCATTTGAAAGCATGGCTCCATGCATACATGGTGAAAGCTATACTGAAGGACGCTTTAGAAATGTATAAAATTAAAACAACAGAAGAGTGATCAGCACATGATCCATGTTCAGGAAAGGACATTTTTAACCAACATTTACATGGCATATTCATGAGTATTTATATCTTATTTACTTGTGATCACTGCAGTACAATATTTTTATATTAGGTTACTAGAGTATGTAGTGTTGTGTTGACAGGTAATGAGTTACATTTCATTTCTTTCCATTCTGGAAGAAACACCATGATCAGGAGAGGACATTTTGAAAAAATATTTGACAAACCAATGTCTCACTCAAAACAGTGTAAAAAAAGGTCAGCCAATTCCAATGACATTTGGTATACACTTTCTTTACCACATCTCAACGTCCACGAGAGACCAGGCAGTTCTACTATTTGATTTTATTTCACATCAACTGCAGTTTTTAGAAAATTTGAATGAGATTCCAAATCTTGTGTTTAGCACCTGTTTTAGTTCATATCCAGAGAAAAGAAATAACATTTGGCAAATAGGAAGGATTCCAGAATATTCTGCCAGCAAATGCTTGAATTACAGTTAGAGTAAATTTTTTGTAACAACCAGATGCACTGGAAGTGTTTCATTACACGTTTTTAAGACTTAAGCCAATTCTTGGTAACCAGAATCCATTGCTTATCAGCCAACACCTGCACTTTTTATATAAACCTGTAGATACAAGAATTATTTTGTTAATGGTCTGATTGACCAGATACACACATAATGCAAGGGACTGTTTCCATGAACAGATGTACATGCATGTATGTAGGCCTATATATGTACTGTACATGTAAAGTATTAAACTCAGTAATGAAACACTTTCAGTTGAAGTATTTGCAAACTTTTGACCACAACTGTACCTGTACATACATGTACATGTTCTACATGGCTATCCGTACACGTACTTTCTGTCACCACTGACATCTCTATTGTAAATGCATACATAAACATGTATTCTGTTTGTCAGGGTCACTACTGACGTACACCCGTGTTTTACTAAACAAATACATATATTCATTTCTTGGAAAGAGTTTCCGGGAGCTGGTACAATGAGGCATCATAAATGCAACTTTTGAACTTTGATCCGGGCTGGAAATTCCCAGGCATTTTCATGTACATGTACCAATGCAGACCTTACATGTAAGTGTAAGGAGTGAAATAGAAACCATTCAGTGTATCCACAGCTATGCTGAAAATAGTAAGTGGGAAAATCCTGGCTGTTCCATACGGTCTCTGAGTTGGGGGCACTACAGTGTACATGTATATGATCATTGAGCTACATAAATGTATGTACTCTCCTCTGAGAGGATAAACAACAGTGAAACTTTAAAGGGAAACTATTTGAATTGGGGAAATTCTCTGCAGGTGAAGAAAGTAGAGGTGACAGACACATAGTAGGAAGTGGCTGTGTGCCTTGAAATTGTACATGTACACACATGCATGTACCATGCAGTATAGTACATGTACACACGTGCATGTACCATGCAGTATGTACACATGAGGTATCTTACTGGTAGCTCCTGCTTGCAAGTTTATTGATATTTTTCACACAAATGTAACCAGTTGGACTACATGTAAGAGTGCAATTTCCCCCATCACCATGAGTTCAAAACGGTTTAACATTCTAGCTCATTTTAGAGTTGTTTTTCAATCTTTTTGTGTATGTTTGATTCCAGCATGGTTAAATGGACATTTAAAGATACATACTGTAGACACCATGTCAGTAATGTAGAGTAATCTGAGCTTTTGTCTTATTTGTTGCAGAAATGGAATTCTGTCACTATTTGCAGGTATTCTAACCATCCTGTGTATATACAAGGTGAGACTGATCATAGTCAGCAGTATGTTGTTTGGGTTTATTTTGAGTGGGACATGTCCACCAACATGCAGATTGTGTAATCACTGCTATTCGGTCATGATTGAATCTCCAAAACTTTCAAATACTAATGAAGTGTAACACAGAATGAGCAATCAAAAAAGCTACAAGTACATATTACAACATAAAACAAGATGTTGAAGATCGATGACTGTAGTGTACATGCAGATAGGGGCCAAGCCAATCCTGTTGCATAATATCACAGAGGAGGTTATGGCAAATTTGCAGGTCATGTTGTACATAGTCCCCCCAAAACAGGCATCCACGGGGGTATGTAATAACTCTGGCATCAGAGGTGTGGCTTTAAAGTTACATGTACTTACAGCATAACTTCAAAGCTTCATAGTGCCATTTACCGTATAAAATGTTTCTTCACCTTTATAAAACAGCTTAAACAGAAACTCAAGCATCAAGCATGTAGTTTTGGGGTACAAAAGTAAATCATAGTACTTTTGCTGCTTGCAAATACATTCACTTCTGGGTACTGTTTGTGTGATTGTCTTTGACAATCGATGGGGCTACCCGGTAAAATAAAATGAAATGAAGTCATCAGTCAAATTAAGGCATTAATGCAAATTAGTTACCTTAAAGATTTAGATTCCTACAGATTCATGCAGATTCGTTCAGTGTATCCCTAAACTACAGTACAATGTAGCTACATTAAAGAACACCACTACACTGAACAAACAGCTACACAATTTCTCCCTTCTCAAATTTTCTGTGCACTTTTACTGTTATTTTTAAAAGAAACCTACTCAGCACTGATGGTAATAACTCAAAAGTTATGGAAAATCTTAAGAAGGAACAATGGCATTAAATTAAGTTATGGCTCAAGGAAAGCCTATGGGAACTTAATTTCATTTCACGATTTAACTTCCAGTGAGAATTACCCAAAAGGTGTCATATTTTGGATAAAATGCATAAATTTTTGGAAGTGTTGACCCCAAATCCTTGTGTAGAAACAAGCATGAGGCAGGCTGCCACGTGTTTGAATGGGCTGGAGCTGGTAACAGGTGCATTGGTGGCTGAAAAAGGCTGTATTAAATAACCACAATTAAAAAAAGAAATTCATATGGACCCTATCATTGGCAAGAAGAAAAGAAAATAACAGCAACATTGAAGAAGTCATTAAAAGTGCCTTTCTTTTTCATTCAAAATTTTCAGAGTATTTGACATATTCAGTCTGTAAAATTTTTTTTTCATTTGAAATTCATGCTGTGGGTCCTTTTAGGAATTCCTGAAGTTCCTCTGAGAATGTCAAGGTCATATTTTGTAGAGCAACTTTCATTTTGTTGTCTGTGCCCTTTCATGTCCATATATTACACTTTTTGTTTGTGCTTCCTCTCTTTTCAAATGTCCACTGTGGCTGCCACTTTCCATTACTCGTAAGCTGGTTTTGTGCCTTGACATGCTTGGGCAAATACACATGCACTCTGCATGTGTATTGTGGGGACAAAAGACCAAAATTTCGGAGATACTGGATATTTTAAATTGCTGGTGAGAAAAATTATATTATTGTCAAAGGTATTGTTAACCACTTGCTACTGGGTGGTTTGAAAAATGCAGTACACATAATCAGGACTTTTAAAAGTCAAGATTTTTTAGTTTTCAAAATTCTTCAAAAATTCATCATTTCAATTAATGGACGTTTACACCCACATGAATTACCGGTACTGTCTGGTGGCCACTCTAGTCTGACAGACAAAATCTGTTGATGCCCGAGTATTTCAGCCAGGCCTGCAGCCTTGTAAAAAGAGCCCAGATTGTGTGGTGTTATGTAACTTTCTTTTGTTCACGAACCTGGCACTGTGCACTGCTGACCTCTTTTCAATAGGGGCCAGATTAACGTGCAGCGGTGCTTATGTGGCTTGTCGCTGCGGTGGTGGAGCGCTTTTTGTCCCCGGTGGTAATCCGCTCACACTAAATGCCCCAAACCGTGGTATACTGTTTCAAAATCAGGCAGGATTATCTCCACTATTGAGAGTGCAAAATGTCGGTAATGCCCAGCAGCCTGTTCTTTTGTTCCGAGTATGGTCTTTTATTACAAGGCCCAGTTCCCTTTGTCCGATTTCGGAGACCCTGGCTACGTGTATAAACCCACAGTGCCCGAAACTGGAGGCCCCGGCGGCAAGTGGTTAACTAAATTCACAGAAGAAATACTTTGATGACTAAGCTAATTTAACTTGAAGTCATAAATGTTTCAAACCAGCAGTAACAAACTTGTAATGTGTTTCACAAAGGAAAACATGACAACAAATAAAGACATGACTGAATTATCAGTACACTAAGGGAATTTGACTTTGGTTATTCCTCAGATTGTTCGTCTACATCAGGCCCCTCAGCAGTACTACCATCAACTCTTGGTCTTTTACTGTGCCACGGTAGAATGTCTCATTGTGTAAGTAGAAGAGAAATATAACTAATGACAAAGTCAGACTTTGTACCATTCAATAGTTGCTGTGAAGAGGTCACTTTTCAACCTCATAGTCAACATCCTGCAGCCCAAGATCCATTCATCACTTTCAAGGGGAGCATGGTCAAGTGTATTAACTTTGTCCACCACTCCATTCATGCAAAGGAATTAAGCTCTTGGACAGTAGGATGATGTCACAGGTCAGGGTTCGCCCTTAACTTTTTTTCTCACTTGCCAGCCGGACCAGCATTGATGGCTTTTTACTAGTCTGCCAGCATTTTCTGCCATTCTTTTTGGCACTAGTGTTTTCTGCTCCAACATCATGGATAACAGTGTGCACTCGGTGCTCACTGTTGTTTAATTGTTGATGAGTAATCATAAATGGCCATGGAATTATGAATTTCCAGAATATACATGAGTATAACTCCACTCAAGAAAATTAAACACACAAAGTGGTTACCTGCTGAAAATGCTTTTGTTTTATTCACAATCCAAGAGACAAAAAACATATCATTATGAACAGTTTACCGTGTGACATGTACATGTACGTTTTATGCACTATGCACATGTACACGCACATACAAATGTATGTACATGTACACCCGGCAAAATGTACATACACAACATGTTCGTTCTAGACTGTGTCCAGTACCCGCAGGGTGCATTCCACCAATGGTTGTATTTCTGCCCACAAGCTCATTTTGTGATCCCACGGGGATTTTTCAATAAGACATGCCATAATCAGGAGGGATCATAAAAATATTTCTGGAAATCCAGAATTTGGGACTGATAATTTCCAGTTCGGGGTATTTGGAGCTGAGCGCATAGTTTTACTACTATTGAGGAGGTATTAGGGGGAAGGCAAATAAAAAAATTTTTTGTGGCTAATCCCCATAAAATTAAAATAAAAGGTGATTTTCTGGCCACAATCTTGAATTTCCAGTGAAAAAACGGAGGCCAACCTTTTTCCAAGAGTCAACAGGTGGCGCTATTTCGGTCTGATTTTGCTATGTTTTCTATTGGCACGTAGCGCTTGAACCAAACACGAAATCACAACCGTCACATCGCTGGTGTCACAACTACCAATGACCAATCAGAAAAATCAGTATTGCATACTCATAGTAACGTAATGCATATACACACACCATACACACTCAGCACGTCATACGCGCGGGATGCATATTCATAACTTACTTGTACCTCTACAATGCAATGCATGAAAGCACGTGTTGATTTAGATCTTGTACACAGAACCAACATCAAGTCATAGCGTTGTCGAGACGTACTGGCCACACGCGGTAGTACAGTAAACGGCCCACAGTTAAGTGCGATTGCACCGCAAAAGCATTGCGAAACAGAAGTTTCAGACGATTTACTGCTGCTGCATTCATAGACTTCAGCATTACTTCTGCTGGGCTGATGCCAGGGACCAAACTATCCTTGGTTGCAAGAGGTTCTATTTGATTTGGTTCAAAAACCAGCAGCAGCAAGAGGGCATGCATCACAATCAACTATTTCGCCAGTTATTTCAGAATATTGTTTTACTAGACCGTCGGACTACGCAGATGAGGGCTTTCGCTAGACCGCCGCTGTTTTTACTCAAGTTTGGCTAGCAGACCAGCATTAATGTCGAACCCTGCTGGTGGAATTTAACTATACCAACAAAAAAAAAGAATTGAATCAATTTCTTATTAACTTGTTCTGTTTATCAAGGATTTTTCACAAGTGCCTGAGGTGCTTTGCAGGTAGTTTGCAGACAGAAGTGGAGATAGAAGTACACATAGTTACAGTTTTTAGAAGTGGGTGGAGAACCCCAGAAAAAAATATTCTGGGTAAAACCCACGGAAGTAGGTAGGGACTGAAGAGGCGAAAGGCGAGGAAAGAACCACTTAAAATAGCTTGGCCTGCTGTTTTGAAAATGTTGTCATCTTTTCTTCACTAGGACCAGAAACCAACTCTCAGTGTTTTCTCAAAGCCCAATAAGTTCTTTGCAACCCCCCCTGAATAAACAACGCTTTGTTTTTCCCATATAAACCTGGATAAATTGAGCAGTCATAACCCTTACAACGAACATTAGTTGGAAAATCAGCCATTCTGATTTATTTGGTGCATCTTACACCATCATAAATTATGAATACGTTGCCATAATTTTTGGCTCAAAGAGGTGGAGAAAAGAAATCTTCATTTTCTAATTATTACCTTTAAACAAGAGGTGAAAAGACCTTCTTCCAAAAATAACATGAAAAAAATGGAACAGTTTTCCCATTTATGGTTGAAAAAATGTCCAAAAAAATTGGCTTCCTTGAGTCCCTTTTTGACTGATTTCAGAAACACTCATTATGTTTTAATGATATGCCAGTGACCCCAAAACATCCCGGGGAGATACGGCTGTAAGCAGGGTGCATCTTCACACAATCTTGTTGTAGAGGCATGCTCAAAATGCAATGTTCTCTCGTTGTTGTTGTCCTCTACATTGATTGGTCCATACATTCAGTTTAAGTGCATGATTTGATTTGTTTTTGTCATAAAATGAAACATGCCCCATTACCCTGGTCTCATGCAGTTCGGACAGGAATCGTGTAGACGTTTACTCTGAGACTTAGTCTCGAGGTTTTCGTGTGATATCGCATTGAATCTATCATTCCCAGACAATGGTAGATTTTAAACCTTCCCAGTTGTTGCAGATAATATGCCAAGGATTTTTGGAGGACTGCTGCGACAGGTATCTAGTGTTTGCAAAAGCACCTCGAATTTAGAAAAGTGACAAATAAGCCTGGCCGACTGCTTGTGTTGTGTTGCAATTGACGGTGTACGATGCTGTGCTGATGGACCACCACCAGCTTTGGGCCTGCCACAGCAGTAGGGCTGAGTCAATTCGAATAAGTCACTATTTCAAAATTCAACCTTCTATTCGATCGAATATCCGAATTTTGGGTTGTACCAACCACCGGATTGTTGATGAACAATCCATGTACAAAATCAGTTGCAATAATGCACACAGTTGTACACTATGATCACTATAATAGCTTCTCACATCTAGGAGTATCTCCAGCCATGATTAAGCAAGATTTAGAGACGAACAGTATTTCTTGTCCTTTAAAAATTTTTAATGAATAATTTACTTTTTGAATCATTGTAAGATTTCTGTCGCTTTTCATTTGAATTTGCTTGTAACAAGCTTCCACAGTACAGTTTTTTCATTTCAAACAAAAGAAAATTCTCCCTTCGTTTTCATGAATGTTGAATTTGAATGTTCGTACTTGGAAAATACTACTCGAATGTTTGATGTTCGATCGATTATCTGGATAATTGGATATTCGTCACAGCCCTACATGGGAATTAAATCCACTCACTTTCACAAGAAGAATCCGATACTTGTTCATCTCTTTTTCTTTGACACATTGAAAATTGTAGACTCGGCAAACGAGTATGCATGTGGGTTGCTGTCTTTTTTTCAGAAGTTTCACGTGTACACACATTACAAGGTAGCCCGCGATTTAGCCCAAGATTCAAGTCTGGGTACTCCTATGCTGATGTGTTATTCTCCATGGTGTGTGAATAGTCTGTTGCCACTGCATGTGAACACGAGTGTACTCTCACATGTATGCCATACAAGTTATGTTCCTCTCCTCCTTGGATGTCTCATACTCCTTCATTTCGGAACAAATCTCACACATGTTTTGACCAGCTAAGAGTAAGATTTTAGGTTAGTCGAGATCTTACAGATTAATGTATGCTATTGTGCATTTTCTACATGTCATCAAAACTCTTCATTTTAATGCATTTGAGCTACAACAATGCCAGTTTACACGTATCTTCATGCATTCCTGTTGTGCCTTTTCTGTACCTCTTTAAGGTGCCGAGTTATGCAGTGCGTAAGTTTTGCTAAATGTTTGTTGCCAAACCTACTTAGTAAAATTTGATGTCAGTGAAGTTATGCCATTACATTAAGTTTTGTGGAATTGCCTAGTGGACACAAAACTAATAATTACTATCGACAAAGTTGACCAAGTTTTTTGTGTGCATTTGTATCTTACCATTACAGTATTGTCCATTGGGTGTACATACACTACCCTCAGCTAGAGTTAGCTGCAGAATACATGAAGATGCTACAGCTGCTGATTGTTTGTCACTTTTACCTGTCCCGCTCCGTAAGACTGCTGCGAAGAGACCACCTCAGTATGAAGTAAGTGCATCCTACTATGGATGTTCATATGACAGTGTTGTAACCAAGTCATTTTTCCAGAAGTCAAGTCACAAATCATTTTTCCCTAGTCGCACACCAGCTTTTCCATAAGTGATGTCAAGCTACAAGTCATTTGGTTACATCAAGTCACAAGTCAAGTTTTCAAGTCTGTCTGATGTCAAATTGACATCATGCTTTGACACACTTTCAGTTAGTGCTGCAAGTAGGTGCCAAGGTTCGGTTCGGGTTCGGACACGGTTCAGAAACTTTTGCCAAACTTCGGTTCGGACATGTTCACACGTGTACATACATGTACAATGCACATAGAGACATCGAAGAGTTCGCTACATACGTGCTGTATATAGTACTTCCGTGTGTAAAATCTCCTCTCCATCCCCATCCATGAGCGACTTCGATGTGAACATAATTTTTTTCCAAACTGTTTCCCCAAAGTTTGTTCAGGAGTTAAAATTCCCTAGAAAGTTACCGTTGGAGGTGTGACAGTTCCCGACTGTATTTTACAGACCAAAAGCGGTTGTGTTTGGACAACGCTTGGCTCAACAAAATGATCGTAGGATATGTGAAAACAGAAAAAACCAGCATGCTCAAATGGGAGTTTCCTCTATTACAGGATACAAAATGAAATTACATTTCCTGCGAATTGTGTTTTAGTTATTTTTCATGAAACAGCTTCAACTACCAAACTGTGGCTTTTGATGTTTCGAAGAACCTTCAGCTTTTTTTCCCCAGGACGGCACCCATGTGGCCAAAGGGGCAATTTTCCATCAGTATTTTTTGAATGGATAACGGCATTTTGTAATTTGAGATTTGCGAACAACTTATAGATCTGGCAAAATCCATTACAAGTATTCACACTACAACTTCGATTAAACATGATCAAACGAATGCCAAATTAGGCCACGGCTTGAACAAAATCTTGTTGTGTGCTGGATTGCGCGCTGGATCACTGCACCAGCTCGCCTGGCAAAATCAGATTTCCCTCCGGAGTTGCCTTCAATCGAGCACGAGTCCGACTGTGATCAGCATCCAATCAATCCAATCAAATTTGTTTTGCACGGCCATTTATGACATCATTGTCCTAACATGGAACGTAAGGCCGTGGCTATCGTAGATTGGCAAACATAATGCTAAATCTGAATATACATAAGCGCAATTAGATGTAGTGAGAATTTAGAATTGGTGTGCAGCGGAAATGCCGTATGTTGCATGTTCTCGCTTGATTATAAGTGAATTCTCACCACGAGCTTTTTACAACCATTGCGCTATGCGGGGCCTGTTACGTGCGGAGAATGCACGGCAGAAGAAAAATCAAAAGACGGGAATCAGGACACTAAAACATACGAGCAAAGGACAATAAAGGAACTAATTTGGAATAACATTTAATTATTAACTTAAATCAGCAAAGCAGTAAATTAAAACAAAGTAAATCTAGTGGTTTGCTGCAACTTAAACTTCTCATGCAAAGGCATCGTGAATTTGAACAGTCAAAAGCATAAAAGGAAATTTTTTACATTAGCACAGCCAAGCAGAATTAATTACACTGAAAATTAGCAAGCCGGCAAAACAAGTTAATATGCGAAGAGGCAAATTATATTCGGCCGAGTATGATTACCTTAAGGAGCCAACACAAGAACAGAAGAAAATTAGGCCCCGCCCAGTCAGTGCCATGGCTAAAAGGGCGCGGTCGTTGGGCCAAGCACATCCGCACTCCGCACCAGAACAGCCCAGTTCAGACAGGCAGGTCAGTGTCGATCCCCGAGATTCAGCTTCCACATGGAGCCACGACACTCCAGGGTCCACGGTCCCTCAGCGGTGTCAGCCTTGGCCACGGTGCGGCAGTAATCGAGGCGTAGACGACAAGGAGGTGCTGACCCAACGCCAGCCATTTCGAAACGCACATGCTAAAAGCATATAGGCACTGACTGAGAGCGAAATCAATGACTACGGAGTCTTTTATAGGTTTTTGGAACGTGCCTAAATTCCACACGTACCTTTTCAGGGAGACACAAAAGGATTCGGATCAACTGGGATCGTAACAGGGCCACCGTAAGTTTATTGTACATGTACATTTACAGTACTTGTGTACATGTACATGTGCAAGCACATGTGCTGAGCACAAGTGTCGGTGTGGCATAACTCGTTATCCATTTTTCGTTGAGTTTGCTTTTTTATCAAGTTTTCTTGCATGTATTCTGTGTGCTAGCAATGCCATATTGGAGCGTTTGAACCAACCAGTTTGGTTTGGTTCAGTTCGAAAGTGCCATGCTCGATGTTTTTAGTTTTGGTTCAGTGGTTTGGCTGAAGCACTACTTTCAGTCATACTTGCATATGATGTGACTGATGTTCTCTATCAAAAAAGTCTGACCTTGCTTCGTTATTTTCCATGATAATAATTGAAATATTTTAAATGATTAGACATTAGTGCACATAAGTGCACAGTACGCATTGATTCAAAATGGGCATGTAGAGTCAGAATTCCTCTGTAGACCAACCTCGGATCGTGAAGACGCTGCAGGTTTAGCAGCTTGGAAGTCATTCTTGACTATTTGTTTCTCCAACCAGTACCGCTAGTGGATTGATTGTGTGCTGCATTATGTGAACTGGAGTGGGACAATTCATTCCTACATGTAAATCAAGCGTTTTGCATACACATTGTCTTTGAGTTAATGAGAACTAGTACTCTAGTGTCTCAGATCCCTACGGTAGTCACATTTTATGTGTTCTGTACATACATGTACATGCAATAACCATGAGTTTGTTCACAAAAATTTGATTGTGCATGTTGAAACATGATCTGGGTCCACCCTCCTAGATTCTTAAAAATCCACGAGAAGGTTAGGAAGATTTGCAGAATTGAGACCCCAACATTTCTATTGCATGAATCTGGTACCCTTGAATTTCAAGTACAGAGAATGTAAGGTGGTTTAGCTGCAGAATGCCACATATCGGAAGATGCAGTGAGGCTTCAAGTAAAAACTGTTGGGGAGGTGATGCCATATAACTAAGATGACTGAGTAACATACCAATGTGGATACTGTTTGAATAAAGGAATCTCTATGAAAAGATTAACTTGCTTCCAATTATCTTCTCATGTTTTCTGTTTCTAGGCTAGTCCTTCCTGCATTGATTGCCTTCTTTGCCTACTTCAGTGTTGTGGCTGTCATTGCTATTGTTATGTCAAAAGACACAACTATGGAGTGCTTTGGTAAGCAGAGAGCTGACCAAGAAAGTCTTACCACTTTAAGCCTTGTACTAACAGTGTTTGCCTCCCAATTTTGTTACGATCAGTTTTACTATCAGCCTGAGAATGTTGGTGATTCAGTAGGACTAGGCAGTTTGAAGGTACACAAAGGGGTCAAATGCCTTTCAGATACTGTATGCAAGACATGCTGTGCTTTCATTAGAGTGTGTAAGGCAGGTTTTCAAGTTAAAATTGACCATATGCAGCTGCTGTCCACAAATCAGCTGTCCATTGTTCAAATAAGACCCAGTTAGATAGTCATTGTACTTTAAGTTCATTCTTGTTGCATGTTGTCATTTTGACTATACATGGAAAGGTTTTTCCAAGGATATGCCATGTGAAACAATTTGAAACTCTCTGTGAATATTGGCCCAATGTGGTACAAGTTCATTTGAATCATATACACTGGTAGTACTTGGTATTTAGAATAGTAAGTAATTGTAAGGAGCAAGTAACCTCAAATGTCATAATAGGCATAACATGCTGAATAAGAAGCATGCCTGTATGCTTTTGTGACATGAGAGGGCGCACTTCATCACAGCACAATACTCCTCCCAGCGTTATGCTGATAGTACATGTAGTATTATTCTGGAACATTTTAGAGATGGTACAAGAAATGAGGTCTGTTTACAGATAGAAAAAGCAATCTGTGGGTGTGTATTGTATTGCTGTAGATCCATACTGGGTGATGATGTCCGCTGTTGAATTCTTCCTGACGCAACTGTTCTTACTGGCTGGCATTTTGATTACCAAGAAGATGAATGAAGTGACTACTTTAGAAAGTGCTAGGAGGCAACAGAAACGCAATCTTTGGAGGTATTGAGAATGTTTTTTAATTCATTTCAATGACACATTTATTTCTTCACTTCAGTGAACAATGTTTTGTTACAAATATGTGTCAGGAGCAAATGTTGGGTCTCCAATTGAAACAGAAAACTCTTGAAATTGACATTTTCTTCTTTCGATGACATTGCAGCAACAGCAGCCACATTTGTCAAAAAGAATATGGAATAATGTAAAATTTTGTGTAAAGACTAACCAAAAGGGGATGTCAATCAGCATTCAGACATTAAAATTGCACAAATGTATTTCACTAGTAAAACTTCATTCCATGGGCCCATATTTGTATGATGCAAGTCAGGTTTATATCGACATGTTACCAACCTTTTCTTGGAAAACAGTGTAGTATTGATAAATTGTACTTATGTTTTGCATTGCAGCATCATTATTGCCTTTGAATTGTCATCCTTGACAACGATGCTGTTTGACGCTGTTATGCTGATACTCAGTAAGTACTGGTTGCTTTCAGCTGATGTTGTGGATGTTTGTGTTTACTCATGGAGTAAATCTCTTTTGTTAAGCACAGTTCTAAATCAACCAGTTTGATTACTGGACAAATGGTTCACTGATCATCTAGCAAGTAACATTCCCTGCAACTGCCAGCTCAGTCAGTCATATTCCAACCACAACCCAGTCAAGACTTCATAATAGCATTCCCCCCTGCATGCTTCTGTGCTCTTAATTTATCCTTGCAGTGTTAGAATCTTCGATTAGTTTCCTGATGATGGACTGGGTACATTATCCAAAAAGTTGAGTAAAAAAAAGTTGCTCTCAGAACCTTACTCACAAAACTCCACGGTACATGCTACTGGGGGATTCAATCCATTGCTCACTTCACCTTGCAGTCCTTCACATCTTATCTTACTCATTGCTTTAAACACTATAGTTGCTACCTAATCTAACTAAATGATTGGAGGTTGCCAGAGCTCCTTTGCATTAACGGCCTCAAAATAGTCTGGCAGTCTATATCAATAGAAACCCTTAACAATTTTCCCCCACACATTGCCCATTTTCATTAGGATGTCAGGCTGGGTGATGAATTAACACAAAAGCCCAGTTTGTTCTTTAATGCGAACTCTAGTTATTGCTGATAAACAAATGACCGTAAGACTCATTTTGTGGTATCCAGTCACCTTTGTCTTTAGCCCTGTTTGCACTGGCCTTTTTTTTGGGTAAACTTGCCGAGATGATGGGTACTTTGTGCGGACATCCCCGGAAGACTTCCTCTCGGTTACTTTTCCCGAGCCACGCGGGAATTTTTACTGGCCAACTTCTGGCCAGGAAGAATTCCCGGGACACTTTTCCCGAGACAGAAAGTCCAGTCCGGACAGTGTAAGTAGGTAAAAGCAGCTCAGGGAAGCGTGCATCTGGTTTACTGGCTCAGGTTACTAAGGTCAGGCTCAGGCTTCAACTGTTTTTTTTTTACTTCCTGACATTGAGGTTGTAAGTGCAAAAGTAAGTCTGATAGTGCCACAAAACATCAAGTAAGATGCAAAAGAGCCAAACATTACAGTACTTTAATTTAAGTTAAACACTTCAGGCCCACAATTGGGGATTTGATTTCCTACACGAAGCCTGAGACGGACACAAAGTTGAGTATTGGAAAACGGCCATAATTCTTTGGTCAAAGGGTGAACACGAAAGGTCACGCAAAGCGCCCTCATGTGCCAATATAGTGACAGCTCGGTTACTTTTCCCACGTGTCTCAGTAAAAATCCCCGCGTCGAAAGTCCAAGTGCGGACGGTGGTAAAATTTGCTCAGGTTTCATTTTCTGTCCGCTTGGTAAAATCCTCAGAAAATAAAGTCCAGTGCGGACAAGGCTTTTCAAATCACTTAATTTCTGGAATGAAACCATGGTACTGGTTGATGAAAGAGCACCACTGAAGAAAACAATGAGTGGTGACTTTCCATTTGTGAAAACTTCAAGGAGACTCAGAATAGTTCCCATAACATAGCCAGAAAATAACTTGAAAAGCAGTTTTGTCCATAACCACTGTGTTAACAAATGCCATGCATTGCATACATTGGGGGTTAGAAGAAGAAACAGAAGGGGAACAGTAACATGCATGCAGGGCACTTAATTCAAACAACACATGGCTCAGTTGAGGCACTTCCTGAATGTCCTGCTGTGACTGAGCATATACTCACAGTGCAGAAACTGCACAATCCAGTGCAAACAGTATACAAATAATGAATGTTTAAGAGTGTGATGGCAAGACTAATTGCTCAAGGTGACAGATAAAACGATCTGGATTTCATTTGTCACCAAATGCAGTTATTCTTTCCATTTCACGGATGCCCATCACTCATTGTTTGTTTTTATACCACACCTGTATAAATCCTTGTCATCTGATTTTCTGAGTACAGCTGGATTAATTCACTGATTCAAACTGGAAGTTGTCCAGTTGTGAATCCGTTAATCTTCCGGCATGATGTTCCGAGCTGGTTCAATCGTTTGGCAGCATTTATCTGCTTACTTATATTGGCAGTATCAGCATTACTCACAAAAACAAGTTCTTCTAATTATTTCATACAATTGTGAAGGGCGGAGCTTGATTGCTTGTCATGTTGCCAAAAAAGAAACTTACGCCACTACAACCTGCAGTGCAATTGATCCGAAGGTGTCCATTATTAGTTTATACAATGCATTGTGTGTGTGCTGTGTGTTGGTACAAATAATTCAATGCCAAGTGAACAATGATCCACCAATCAGATGACGGGGATTTATGGAAGTGTTGTATAATAACAAATTACCCCTGAAGTTGTGGCACTTGAAATGGGGGTGTGACATTTCTCAAACCTCATCGTTGTCTTTTGACTATTGGCTCCTACTGCATTCCTCATTAGGGAACTTATAGATTGGATTGTTACTTCAGGAACATTAGTCCTTCGAATGTGATATCCAAGAGGGGACAAATTCATTTCAATCTTAAAGGAATACAAAAAATGAGACCCTAAAACTCATCAAAACAGCCCTTGAAAACATAACCTCGTAACGTTCCACTGTATGACATGTAGTACATTGCATTGTGATCATGGATTACTAGACTAAACTTGGTCAGATGTTGAAACTGCCTTTGAGTTCTATTATCAGAACCCTTTTCATTTCAGGCATTTCTAGGACTGTAACAAATAGTAAAGAATACCCTTTGAAATTCACATTGCTTTCATCATATTTAAATATATTTTGTATACCTTTGTTGTGAACCTTTTCAGATCCACAGAATGCCAGTTGTGCAGATATTTACGTAAGTTAATGAAGCTGTAATATTCTGCAAAAGAGAGAGTGAGATGGAGAATGGAAGATATATCAAAATAGAAATACAAAATGAAAAGGAACAATGAAAAAATGACCAAATCACCCAGTGCAAGAGAAAGGGCGATATGGCTGATTCAAATGAAGAGTTGCTTCTTTGGAATGTGATCTATCATAGTGAGAGATGTAAAGGAAATGTTGCTGTGGAGAAACCCGTTTTCTGAAGCTGTTTTATTTTGAAACAAGTTGGTTTCATGGCACTGTTTCACAGTTAAGAGACATTCCAACAAAATGTATTTTAGACAAAACTTGTGTTCACTTTTAAAGTGTATTTTGCCATAGATGTAAACTCAACTCTGGCATTCGCAAAGAGATTCCTGTGGGCTTTTTAAAAAAGTTAACATACTCTTGGCTGTACTTATTGCAGACCTTTCAGGTGAAATGGACGTTAGGTTCCGTAATGGAAATACTCTACCATAAAACCAATACCACAGCATTGACCACTTGCTGCCAGAGCTGATCCTTGTAACAAAAGACCGTACTCGGAATAAAAGACCTGCTGCTGGGAATTAGCATCATTTTTTGGCTTGCATTTTTCGAAGGTAATCCGTCACTGTTTTTAAACAGTATACCGCTATTTTGGGCATAACGCGCCCGCGAATTAGCACTGCAGATAAAAGTTAAGCCCTGTCACCTCAAGATACTCGTTAAATTTGGTCATGGTATATTCCTAGACATATCTGCTGTTACTTGAAAAATAAGGCAAAGAAGTGTTCTTCTGATTTCACTTTCAACAGAACCGGAGCCAGATTGTCTATAGCATCACCTACCTGTTCCTGATGGTAAGGGACTTACAATGTACTCTACTTATTCTGATCATTTTAAAGGCTGCTAAGCCCATCAGTTTTCTGGATAGAAAATTGATGGATCATTGCCCTTGGCTGGTTTCAGGGGATATTGCTAAGATTGTAAATTTGCTATCCAGTTCCTGCATAGAAACTCTTTGAAACCAATCTCTGTCCCTTAGATATTTTGCTCTGTATTTAATTTTTTTTGCATTGCGTTTTTCTCCTCCCTACAGCTTTTCAAGATTGTGGTGCCTATTGTCACACTTTTAGCTGTCTTTCACCCTGTGTCTCGATACACCGATAGCAACCAGGAGGACTTTCTAACCAGTGATACACAATATGGGGTAAGTGCATTGATAATTAATTGATTTAAAGTTGGTTTGTTTTAAAGGCAGCTGTTGAAAACTTCACTCATTGATTACGGCCATGTATCACTTTTGGAAACATCTGCAGAGCTGCTTACTCATTTGTATCAATTTGAATCAGAAGGGGCAATTAGGGAGCACTTTCCTATCC
This sequence comes from Acanthaster planci, assembly GCF_054643075.1. Classification (NCBI taxonomy): domain Eukaryota; kingdom Metazoa; phylum Echinodermata; class Asteroidea; order Valvatida; family Acanthasteridae; genus Acanthaster; species Acanthaster planci. Next base: position 239,906 of record NW_028257631.1, on the reverse strand, counting down.
AACCAACAAGGCTGCAGTTCCCAATGATATCTTCAGGGTTTTGAGTCTGAGGGCATTTTTTCACAAGGCCCAGCGTCAGTCATGAACATTGGCATATGCAAGAGGTCATCCTGCCAGACAAACCAGCTTAATGAACAACTCTTTGGGATTACCTGTCCCATTCTCTTATACAGGTTGGCCCAAACTGTTAGTTTTACCATTAACATAAGCTCAATGCATGCATGCTGACATGCATGTGGACATGATCTGTACAGGCTTTGATCTGTACAGCGGCCACCAGCGGCCACTGCCGCAATGCCCGTGAATTGCCATGATGCCCTTTAAAAATAACACTTACCCTTTGGTCACTCTGCCGACGTGCCCCTCTTCAATGATCACTAGGCGCCTACATGTATTTTAAAGTTGTATTCAACTTTCAAGTTACCATTTAGGTAACTCGCTTCAGGTTGAAGCCTGTCTAACAATAAAAACCTTTGTCAGATTGAAGTAAAACTTCATAGGTGTTTTCATGTCTTAACAGCAGAGCGTGAAATTACGTTTGGACATCGGAATTTTCTGGGCACTTTTTGTGTTTGTCCGAACAAAATCAAAGATGCTTGGGCAAATTGTCCAACCAACATATCAATAACAACTCTTAAAATATCAACACTATGTGTGGGATTATGGTGTCCAATTTAATTAATTAAGCCCAAGGCATTTATCAGGGCTGATCGCTCATCACCGGCCCATGTCACCTAGTGCCATACACATGTGTATACTTTACTTGCACAGACATGAAATTACCCCATAATTGTTTGCGCATTGCGTAGGTCATGATGTCAACCAATGTTCAATTTTCCATTGTAGCCCATGCATGACACATAACCTGGGTACCAGGCAATATGGACCAGTAGTGGTTGGCTGCATCTGTGCCGTTCCTCCGGTTCAACCCAAGTGTGGTGCGCACACATTATATTTCTGTATGTGCGATGGGATTATACCCTCATTGACCTGCAGGTCTTACTCCTGCTGAACACGAGTAGCTTGCTTGCACGTAGCCCTTAGTCACGGCTCAAACTTGCTCCAAGTTAGACTGTTTCCCGATCTCCATAGGCTGAACAAAAATAATAATGGGGTTGGGAACCCCATCCCTACCTTCTATATAATGTGGCAGATCAAAAGCTGGTAATGGCAGAATAAAATTTATTGTGTTATGACATTTTGTACAAGCACCTTTTTGGTCTAATTTCATGCTCTATAACAGCCATGCCAAGTTTAAAAAATGATCAAACATGGAACAGCCAGGATTTTGGGAGGGGGCTGATTTGGCTGGGCTTTTTTTGGGTCAAGTTATGTCCCACATCCTTGCAACCAGTTCTGTCCACGTCTTGTGTAAATTTGTTTGTTCTTGCTTGCTTAGAACAGCCATGATATGTCATTGTTACCTTCTCATGAATTGTCCTCCCTTTTCCTCTTAGGCGTTTCAAGCCCGCTTTGCATCTCCTGGCAGCTATCGACGCCTTTATCAACCAGGCACAGAGGATCATGGCATTCCCTGGGTACCCCCCTCACAGTATGCCAGCCCTGCCCGTAGAACGCAGTCTTTCCCCAAGTTGCCCAGCATTCAGGAAGAACATGAGCCAACAAGCCTGTCACTGCCGGTAACAGCATGAACCTTACCAAACTCTTTTATCGAGTGGTGACAGTTGACCGAATATTATAAGTCATTTGATGGTAAGAATTCATCAATTGCTACTGTACCAAAAAATCTTTTGATAGGGATAATGCTTCCCAAACCAATAGCAAACTCATATTTGAACAAGAGACATCTACCTATGCTAATGTTCTGGCCAGAACCTGTTATCATTGTATCTATATTAATTGGGGTGCTTCCTGAAGAGCCTTTTTCATTTACACTAATTTTGTAGCAGTTGGCTTAGTTTATAATTTGCCCAAATGCCTTCATTGTATTTTTGAGAGTTGCGTGCCGTACTAGGCCTTAATAATTATGTGATCAACAAAACTAATCGGAGCATTTATTGCAAGAGTTGCAGTAGTTGGTTGTGAGGGGGAAATGTACTATACTGAAGGCCTTTTTATAAGTCATTGTGTACAAACTTGGATTATCAGAGCTAGTATTGCCAGAACTTGAGTGTCTCAAGTGTACTAAGTGTTCAGTTAATTTGGATTTTTCCCTGCCCGATGTGTATTGTACCCCTGTATGCTCAGTTTTTGCCCCCGAAGGTTTGTGAAAAACTACAAGCATACTCAGGTGGGACTCGAACCCATGACTTCCTGCTTACTAGTGCAGACATCTTAACCACTCAACCACAGAGCTTGCCAATGTTGGCTGGCTGGTTCGAGTCAGATGTAGCAGCGGGTATCGTAGTGTTCAGCTCACACAGCCAGTAAATCCTTGCTTCCATGAAGAGGACAAGTTATCTGATCGCTGTAACATCATGTCCATGTAGCCAATCTAACAGCACATACAAATACTATATGTCGCTCAAGCCAGTCAGTGTACCTGTGTCAGAAGAACCAGTAAAGTAAGATAGATGTCAGCCCCTTGCAAGACCCAGTATAGATTGCTCTGAGAAATTATACTGCTGCATCACAAACAGGGATAGATATGTCCTCCTAAAGTAGCCAGGTTTCAGGCTTTCTTTAAATTTTGGATAACATTTCTTGTATAGCTGAACTTCAGGCAAAAAGTCAGCCCCTGCCAACATCCATGCACAAACGTGAACGGCAATATTGTTTTCTTAGGTAGTCTCTTACATTCCATGTTGGGCTTTTGTTTTCTTTGGGGGCAGTCAATCATCCCAAAATAAAGTGTTACTGCAAAAGGCATTTTTTTTAATATGTAAAAGCAAGGTCCTCTCACCTTCGATTCAAAGATTCTGGAAAGACAAACAGCATTTTGTTGCTTGTCTCTGACAAAAATCTGTTTTTGAATTATGTGCAAGTCTTATATGTTCTTACACAAAAAAGCTGTTGGGGCAGGTTTTTTTACCCCCCAAGTTCTTCAACCTTGCAATCGTGCTTTGACCCAACCAAGCATGACGCATTAATACATCAACCGCAGAAATGAAAAACAGTTCTTAAATGAGTGTATATGTCTTGTGTGGAATAAATACGGAAAAGTATGTGTGTGTGTACACGTCATGCAGCGTCAAGTGGTTATAACTGTTACCATTTTTGAACAAAACATGAACTAAAAAAGGTCAGCAACTATTAATGAGCTGCACTATGCAAGTTACTTGTCAGTGTTCTCAGCATGAAAAAGATCATGGACCACATATACGTATGAATTTCAGTTCAGTAGTGTTTGGAGTAATACTACAAGTAATCAGACTTTGTCTTTTTTCTGACCTCACAAACTCTGTGAAGTTGGCCCAGTTCATTGCCAGTGGAACATTTAGAACCCTACATTAAGTACAGTTTACAGCTAACTTTCAAATATTCAGAGGCATTTTTAGGTCACAAATGTATGTACTCTATTTGTCTTCACAGCATGGGACCAGCAGCCAATTTCACGAAACGTGACATACTCTTGAACCATGCATAAGCCTTGCCCCATAAATTTATGCTGTAGGTGTGCAGTAAATTTACGTTTCATTTCACAAAAAGATGCACCATGTTTTAATAATATTAAATTTCTTGGACAAGGATGATAACAGCTTTTGTGATAGCTGTTTCTTTCAAATACCACAACAGTCATCAAACAGCCGTTGAATAACCTCCACCCCTCATTTTGAAATATTTTCATCTTTGATGGAACCGAAGAGAAATTCTCGCAGTTCCCTCACAGCCAAGCAAGTTTTTCACTACCTTCTAAAAACAAGGTTGAATGTTTCTCATATTTAGCTTTAAGATCAGCAATGGTGAGGTTGAACCAAACATGATGAGTAAGTCAAATTGTTATTTTCACTTTGTTTGGTGCAACCAAAATTAATTTTTGGCATAAGTCACAGAGTTACGGCGTAAGTTTCGTGAAATCGCTCTTCATTTGTTGTGCAACTTATGCAATCAAATGTGGTGTAAGTTGAGTTACACCATTGCATAAAATTTCTTGAAATCGGCTGCTGATCTAGAGCCATTTTGTATGTATGTACTTTTGAATTTGAGTGTGATGATATTGATTTGTTCTCGATTGGATATACCATCATATTGTATAAATAGAGGGTGAGCATGCCAGCTGAGAACTTTTAAAAATATTTTTTGTTTGTAAATCCTGAGTAAGTTTAGGAAAACCACTACGTTTTGTACATCCATGAGGATTGAAAATATTGAAAAATATGTTAATAATCATAAACATTAAATCTCTTTGCCTGTACAGTATTTAAAATATTATAAACTTCTTTTATTCTTGAGAAATTGATTTAAGTTCAACTAAATGAGTACTTTTATATGAAAAAAGGACAATTGAGTACATATATGCAGAAAATATTGCCACCAAGTAATGTACTGAATTGCCAACAAGAGCACAGGAAAGGTGATCATTGCGTTGCCATTTCTGGAAAGATCCCCATGTTCAGTGCTTTTAACTTGGGCTTAATTTCAAAGAACTGCATAATTAATGGCTAATTATGAAGTAACATGTTCTCCATCCACTTGACAGAAAATTTAAAGCAATCAGCACAGTACAAACATGCCTAAAACCCAGACAATCAGAGCGAAAAAGTTGCAGAAATCAAGGACGTTGCAAGAGAATCTTCATGCTTGGACAACTATTAGCATATCCATGCCATGAAAGAGTGAGCAGCATCATTTGCTGCTGTAGTAAGTTCAACTTCCATGCTGTTAGGCAACACTATGAAATTGACTTGTGAGACAGTGACAGCAGAAACAGAGCAAACAACAAAAAGCTAACAATTAAAGTTTTGAGTTCCATATTTTATAATCAAGTTCCACTTAATAGAGAAAGTTGCTTACGTTTAGCACCTGTTTCTATTACAGTCTCGCACACTTTGGTTGAGACTCACAAAGATATGCACAATGGAGACTGCTTGTTTAGTCTGCCTTATTTTGACCATAACTTGGATATAGCTGGCTGGCATTTTGCAGTGAAATGGAGGTACATATGAATAAGACCTTACTGGGAAAATACAAAAAAGGATGAGAAAGCCTTGTTGCTAAAAGGACCCCAAGGATGACTGCTTGCTTAAATGACAGAGTACAATTTGTACCCTTCCCCTCCCTCCCAAAAATCTTCCAATCGACTTCCACTGGTCACATGTGAGTCCAGTGGTAAATCCCAGCTTTCATTTGAAAGGGAATAGCTGAGGGAAAGCCAGCCAACACAGGCATTGACTGAAGGCAATGGACTTGAGATGTACAATGTAGTATGATGTCATTTTAGGAAAGAAAACTTGCAGTTGGTTCCAGTTTTTATGCAAGCATGTAGCATTTGCTGAACTGTAACAGGTGGGACAGTAGCCTCTGTCATCCTCAACTTGAAACTTCCCTGAGAGTCAATGTTCAATGTGTTCATTATCAAAGCAAGTTACTGTCAGTTGTGAAAATTGCAGAGATGATCAAGAAGATGTATCAAATGGAATACTTTTTGCGACATGCATGTTGACAAATTGCTTATGTATAGAGTAAATTGTCCATATCTGTTGGGTCACCTACACATATGCTATTCAGATGGTTATTTTTCAAAATTCCAAGGATTAAGCATTACTGTTGAGTCGCAGAAAATTAATTAGCTCTTCTAACTTCTTTATATGTATGTTTAAGTACTGCACTTTGTTATATTTGGATTAGATATATTTTTACTTTTTTTGTAAATATACTGTGGGAACTCAGGCAGCTTGTTTTAAAAAAGGTTTCAGAAAACCAATTTATGAAAATAGTTATGAAGAAATGTATATATAAATAAAGCTTAATAGTAATATGTGGCAAAAGTGAATTGTGTCTTGCCCCAAACCCATTCGTTGAAAACATGCTTGGTGATTTTCAGGTAGTTGCAATTTTACTGCTTGAGTTAGTACATGATAAAATAATTAAAACCTTGCACTTTCGGTTTGTTGAAGCAAAATTTTGCATTATTTTTAACCACTGTAGTACAGAGGTGTCGCAAGCCCGTTTAAATCATGTGTACATTCAAAAAGTTGTTTTTTTAAATCAGTTTTATATTAAGGTAATTATTTCATTTATACTCATTCATAAATTATGATTATTTCAAAATTAATCGTTGTGGTCTAATAAATTGGAGATCACACGAGTCCTATTTTATTTTGATTTCTTTATTTTATTTTGAATTTCTCCCAAGATCGCCAAATTCACTCATATTAGGGCACATTGATACATTCATGGGCAACAGCTTTTTAACAGGCCATACTGAATGTATTGCATAGGTTATGTCAATGTTGATAGAACCAACATGTATTTGCCATTAGGCTTATAATACAGAGGCAAATCCAATCCATTCAAACAAAACCAAAACGCATCTGATGCAGTCATTGTTGTGCTGTGTAAATGTTTAATGCTGCACTGTGCAAAAACTTGGATTTAGTGTATGAGGCTAGAATTGATGGCAAGTCGTTACATCGTCATATTTCGTCTGTGAACTTCAGTCGAAATTTTAAGATAAGTAATTGTGAGTAACATGATCATCCGAGACAAGGACCAACACGTTGCAACGTACATGTACGTGTACGTCCCGCCGGCCGCGTACGTGAAGGTAGAAATACATTTTTAACGTCTAGATTACAGCTGGCAACCAATCAGTAATCTTTTTTTGGGTAGGCCGTGTCCGAATTACTTGGCTACGTCCGTAAATTAAACGCAACTCTATGGGAACTGGCCACAGCCACTACCATAGACTCGTGTGTAATTTTAAGCAGCAGCCAAGTGATTCGGACACGGCCAATTACACTTCTTTTTCCAAAGATGTACTTTGCGTCGGGGATACAGGTTTTGCCTATTACACCAGCATACTGCATTATGCATAACACTTTGAGCTCACTTTTGTCCAAGAGCTGGCGAAAAAATTCACCAGGTAATAATGAGCACCATCCCATAGTGCAGACGTCTTAACCACTCCGCCACCTAGGTTCTGGCCTCAGCTGGCCTGTCGAGCATGCATGGAGGAACTAGCAGCGCAGACTACGTGAATTTAAAAAGAAATTCGACTTTTTTTCCCAAGCTCTCTGACAAACAAGCAGCATACAGTGTTGCTTTATTCATGTCGTCATGGTAAAGGCAAAAGCTGTTAAAGAGCCTGAAAGTAAAAGGTCACGCAGCGAGCTTCCGGAACTCCTGCGCGGTCCGCCCAATGGGGATTTTACATTAGGCCGTCCTTTCACGTTCAATAATTTTTTGAAGAATTATTCCTAACTGAAACCACCCCATGAAACACTCGTGTCGGAATTTTACCTTTGTCTTCCTCTACTAATATTCAGGAAAAGTGACCTGGTGATGGGTAAAAACCGAATTTCATCAACGACCTTTTACGTCCTGCGATATCGTACCAAGGTCTCCTTGCCCATGCACGTTTGTTTTTACTCCCCGTGAAAATGACATCGGAAAACGTTGCAAAGATTTACCTACCTCCATGTTTCTGTTGCTTTGACATAACGCTGGTGTTGTCAGCAAAGGTTAAATAAAATATTAAAATCCTTTGTAAAAGTATATTATTGCTTTAAACGTATTACTTATAAATCCAAATAATAAGTGAAATATTTTTATCTGTTTTTATTTCGGCTTTTACCAACAGACTACCATAAAATTTCAAACCGTAAATGTTCATCTGCGTACGAGACTGCCGTATTGAACTTTTCTTTATGTTTTTAGATTTTCGGAAGTGATGGGTCAATTTTTGGCAGGATATTTCTGTTTTAGGTCAGGTATTTTTTTTAGTTTCTCTGAATCGATATTCTAGCAAATATTTTCCAAAGCTCTTCCAAGTTGTCACTGAACGAAATTTTTTTACAAATTCTAAGATCTTTGCACGTTATTTTGCCTGTTTAAGTGTTCTGGAAGCGTGCCATCAGGGGCCAACTTTCTGGCTCTATTATTAAAAGAGGGCACACTTAGTATGCCATGGTGTGGGCCTTGATTGGAGTTTCTCCAGCGAAAGTTATTTTCTGACCATTAGTTAAAGACACAATAGCACATCTGATGTAGTTGGGTAATATTATTTTAGGCCTTGTAGCCTACCTCCACGTTAAAAATAAAAGCCTGTCTTACGAATAAATCCAAAAATATTCACTTTTAAAAAGCTTTAAAAGATGATTAGTAGGCCTATAGAAAATTAACAGGACTAGTTTCTTTACAGACTAAACACATTGCTTTTCGCGTGAAGAAATTAAAGGAATTGTAGGTTTTTTGTGGGGGCGGCAAGAAGCGGAAGTCAGGAGGAACAATCCTGGCATACCTGCAGATTTTTTATGTAGGTACTGAGCATGTACAATACATGCAGGTAGCACATTTGCTGCATAAAAATCTGCCGAGTCACCCAAGCCCTACTGCAAAGGTTGGTGTCACGTTCGATCTTTGGTCAAAAAAGGCGAGTTAAACTGCCAGCTGCGAAGTGTCTTTCTGTAAGATTACAACGGACAACGATAGAAAAATACTCTTTTCAGGTTACATGCAGTGGCTTATTGACGTCTTGGGGCCCAGGGGGGGGAATGGATTTTCCCCCACTATGACTTTCCCATTTGTCACCCGTAAAAGAATCTTCACCCCTTCCCACCTCTAGTCATAAATAGAGTTGTGGTTGTACCGTTCCTAACATTCTGCTGCTTTTAAAAACATGAGGAAAAATCAGCAGCACTGTCTCCTGCCCCCAGATATGCCGCAGGTTACATGGTTTCATTATCGCTGCATCCCATTGGCTTGCAACACATGGCAACCATTCTGATAATTTTACGATGAAAGTGCGAGTTACGGAGAATTTGGCGATATCAAGTGAAATTATTGCCTGGCTTTGAAAAGAGGAAAATGTACGAGGCGGGTAGGCGATAGGCCGCGTGGGGCGACACCCCCCCCCCGAGTTACCTTTTTCTGACGGAAAATCTTATTTCTGGTGATGTGTTTAAAATGTCCGTGAGTTGGGGCTGTTGTGGTGTACCGTCGGGAAAAAGATGATGCAATGACGATCGATGGGCCGGCTGGGGCACACCGTCCGTTTATTGCATCATCTCCATATGGGCATTGGGAAACGTTCACATTTAATACATTCACTATTCATGGCTCGATCATCGTGTGAGGCGAGTTTGTCGTGGCAACAGAAACCTCCAGCTTAGTGTTTTCTGCTATTTGTATTGTGAAACTGGGATCAAATAGTGTTGCCGTGCATGTGACGCATGGTCAAGTTCCTTTCTGGGAAGTTTTGAGCATTTAGTTAATGATAAACTTTGATTGGATCTGGTTCATCACAATTATCTGTAAAAATGTTTTAATTATAGTCAATGTGACAAGTCAAATTTCAACAACCACTTCCTATTATTCACTGTTCAATTTCTTGCTTAGCTTGAATGAATCAGCTATCTTTTGTATGTAGATTGCCCTGTGAGTGTTGACATAATTGTGGCAGTGACGTCAACGCCCACAAATCGGGAGTGGTGATTGGTCAATGAGAGACACACCTCCAAATCGTCGGTGCGGATCCGGGCCAGCTGTGCAGCTGCAAAAATACTGGTACCCGATGATGGTCATACCAGCTAAGCGCAATAGTTTTGTATGTGCATCCGGCTGGCTTTCTTTGACGAATCTCTGCAAGGAAGCGTAGCGTAGGCTATTGAACTGACGGTAGCACGCATATAACCTTGTTGTCACCGAAGGCCTGCTGGAGTCATCTTCCAAGTCACAAATAACGGCTTAAATTGGCTTTTTACCGCCGGTATCCTGCAGTCATCACTCCCCAAGATACAGACGTAAGTAATAATATTTGTAGGCTCCCTTTACATGCTTTATGTTGTCACGTTTTTGCAGTACAGAGGTCAGTCTACCAAGCTAACGTGGGTTAATTGATTTTTGTCTCGAATTGCCGTTCCATTTTATAGTTTCCTGTCTTTTCTGTCAATTCTGTCTCTGCACTGTACTAGCCTAGCGCCTGTACCACGTGAGATACATATACGAGACATTTCTGAAAGAGTTCCATACACGAACAGCAACCATCAGCGTGAACAGAAACATGGAAAGGAGTAATTGCAGAATACCCCACCACTCTAAAAAACGAATCCTGATAATGGTGGTAAACATGGTAAATGATATCTCTGAAAAAGTTCCATACACAGACATCAACCGAGACTCTGTGCGCAAGCCCTTATGTGAAACTGGTCTGAAGAATTAGAGGTCTGCTTTAACTTGGATTTCCCAGCTAAATTTGAATGTAGGACATGTAGAACATGGTGACTTCCATCGCTGCGCCCATAAAGCGATCTGATCTTAGCCTGATTTACTTGAGATCGAACCCATTTTTCTTCCTGCCCTGGGACCAAGTTGACATGGGACTGATTTAACTTGGACCGAGTTGACTTGAAAGGGTTTTGCCCAGTCATGTTTACTGGTGGCAGAAGTGGCCAGTGGCCCCCCACTGTGTCAACTGAAGGGGAGATGCCCCCCCCCCACTTTTCACGGGGTGCAGCTTAATGGATTGGCCTATTAACCCTGACAGTCCCAAATCCTCCAATTTCAATACGATTTTACATACGTCCTTGGGGGGTTAGGTTAATGGCTGATGCCTGATGTTCCTCCAACTTCTACTGCCGCTGATCATGTCTCATGATCAAACGTTAGCAAAGAAGTTTTTTAAATACATGTAAACAATACTCAATGGTACCAGAGAGGTTTGCTGTACAGTGTACATGTGCCAGAATTACAGAGAATGACTTGTGTTTTACATTTAGGTGTTGTAAACTTAACACTTTTTTGGCATCTTTTTCGTCCATTTCTACAGGCCTTCAATTTCTGGTGACTTCTTCCTTTTATTTGTCCTAAAAGTCCTCAATCTTTCACAGATGAAGGATAGAGAATTTATTTTTAAAAATGAAGGTAGAAAATCACTTTACCTTTAGCTGTAGTTACTAAATGCCCTAGCCCATTGAGGGTTTATTTTACAACACGTTATTAAAGTACATGTATAGTACTTTAAGTATCTAAATGTGTCCATCATGAACTAGCATTGAACCCTGTTAAAGCATGCACTCTGTGTGAGTCGCTATTAACCACTTTGGACATACATGTATAATGTACGGATGCAAAATAGCCCACTGTGGGTCAAGGAGTGGGCATGTTTTGAGGGAAATACTGTCATTTGAATTCAATGTGATGAAAGAACAATAATAGTCGTAACATGGCATCAACCACAGAGGAAAAAGGCTTGATCTCAATTTCCAAATGCAACATGGACGTCAGCAAGTTTAAAAAGTAGCACCTGTTGAGTTTAATGAGTTGTTGTTGAGTAGTGCCTTCCCAGTGGGAAGGTTGAAAAAGTAGGGTTCAAAACTTGGTGATGTGTATGACACTCGAAAATTGTGATGGTCCAGTTGGAATTCTTCCCTCTGGATAACAGCTTGGAAAGATTGTGAGGACAGGCCATAGGGTGATAAAGTCATTTGGGTCAATCTAGTCTGCATGTCATTGGCTTACAACTTAAAAAGGGGTGAACTTGATGTTCAGTATAAAAAGAGCAAACGTGGGGTGCCTGACATGCCAGGTTAAAACCTGGAAATATGGCCCAATGAATGTAAGACCAGCTTTGTATCTCAGGAAATGTTGACTGTACACTTGATAGGGTCTGTACAAGGAAAGGTCATTACATTGTAGCGAACACCAGAGGTTGTACAGGTTCATGGTCCATGCACACATATCATTAGTTCTTAGGAAGCCATGGATGGCAAACTGGACTAGATGGCCACCAGATAATATTCATTGTCTAGCATAGGATCATTTGACCATGATATGGCTCAAAAGTCCAAGTTGTGATAACGAACGGTTTGGATTTTGACCTCTTACACTTGGACTTGAACTTGAAATCTCAACTCTATTTTTTCTCTAAAATACTTTCTGGGTGCAAACATGCAAGGTTTCATCAAGCATGAAAGTTCTTTCCATTACCAACTGTGTTCTAAAGAGCATTGAAAATTGGTGCATTTCTGCATTCCTGTCATTTCCCCATATTGTACTTGATAAATCCCCTCAGATATTGCTTGGCAGCCCTAGCAATCCTGTGGGAGGAGCTACAGTACATGTACATGTATAATGTAGACCTACAGTATGTGAATTAAATGGGTAATGATGACCAGTTGCAGCTGTAGCTAGCCAGTGGTTTTCATATACTGCCAATATGTTATTCCCAAATGGAACCAAGTTGGATGTATAAAAAATGTTACCAAAGCCAACTGAAGGCAGGAAAATCCCACAATGGATTTTTTTCTCATACCAGCACTAACTTCAGCACTGTATACATGTATGTGAGTAGCTAGACCGTCTGCTGATACATGTGATTCCAACAAAATGTACACGTACATGTTGAATATGTATACAGTTTACCTGTGCAAATGTTAAACACAGCTGTGCAATTTCAAAAAAGTTCTGTGCATTTGGATTTCCAAACATACCGGTACATGTAATCAAGTACCACGCATGATTAGCAACGTGGTACATGTATGTATGTATACATATGTATGTGCAGCACATCGTTCAGGTACATGTATACATGTACATTTTATCTTTTTGTCCCTGTCTGCAACAAGACACAATAAATGACAGCTGGTGGTTTATAAAATCATTTTCTCTGTATTTCCTGTAAGTTGAAAATTCATCCTAAGAAACCAAACAGACACCAATAACGCTATTTGTGTCATGATAAATGTTCACATAGCTAAGTATTGTACAGCATACTGCATAAGTACAACACACAGTCAGCATAGCTGTTTATTGCACCTGCCATTTTGATTGAGCCAATTACTTTCAATGGGCTGTACTTTTAATCTTTTGTCAACTGCACATGGGTTACATATTGGAAGGCATGTAGGTAACAGTGATAGTAGACTGTCATATTTGCTTACAGAGATCTGCTTGTGTGGAGGATTAGATGCAGCCCAACATCTCCTGCAGTGGCATCATTAATCTATTCCCCATACTCAGCCAAGACACTTCACTTCCATGCACATACATGTAATCTTCCTTGACTGCCACAGATGTTATTGGTGGTCTGAAATAAGATTATTCAAATCAATTGTACAGCAACAATTTTTAAAGGGTTGTTATTGTTGGAATACCAAAGGGTTCTCATTTTACATTCATATATTAGTATATACAACAAAGGAGTATTCATTTCTATCTCAATTTTGATCTGTAAATGGTTTTTCTCTATAACAGACTTACAGGCTATAAATGCAACTTAGACTTAAGGTAACAAAACAAAATACAAAAACACAACTCTCCCCATCCATTTTGAAATAAAGCAAAAAAGTGTCTAGTCCAATACTTATTCCATAGTTGTGGGGATCTTGTTGAAACCTATATGCATATGTTGTGGGAACCAGAAATGTTATGGGAACAATTTTTCCCCCTTAACTTGCTCTTGAACTTCTTGGCAAAAGAAACTTTTACCGATACAGAAAAAAGCTCTGAACAGTGAACCTTTGTATATATACATGTACGTGCAATTTTAGTTTGCTATTTTTTGACACTGTATCAAGGTAGTGAGGGCACCTGTCATAGTTTTACTTTAAAATGAAACTATGCAGTGTGCATGCCAGTAAGAGCAAGATAGGGTGAGAAACTCATCAACAAATTTAAGCGGAACTCATCAAATTCTTCCCTGACATGCTGACTTGGAAATCATCAACAGCTGCAAGAAAAGTGCCAGGCCTCAGTTAACACACTACCAACACCATCAAGTCATAACCATGACATCATTTGCAGGTACACATGTGTATGTACAAAGCATTTTCTGATCACCTGTATTGATAAGGGAATAGATACATGTATGTACTTGGCCAGTCTTAGGAGAATGGACACGACTAATGCCTGAGCCACAGGCAAGGGCATTACCAGTGTTTGTTCTCCTGAGCAAGGTCTAAAACATTATTTTAAACGTTAAAGACCAGCCAAGCACATTTATTATATTTATTCCCATTCATTAATACCTTTTTACTCTGAGAGTCAAAAGAGGTCAACACATGATGGATTTCCCGCAATTTTGTTGTAAAATATTACTATCATTTTCCCGAACACCCCATCCGTTTTATGGTATATTCCTATTGAAAGTTGTCCAATAGAATCCCCTTCAAAGAACTTGACATGCACGTGTTGCATCGTGTGCGCACAGACTCCTGACCAATCAGGCCTAATCAAACCTGTTTCGTATCCATGTACTAGCGCATGATTTACATGGCAGGCATTATATCATTTCTCCGCAAACGTACAGTATGTCATGTTAATACATGGTCACGTAATGTGTTTCGACCAATAGGAATGGAAAAACTGTCCTAAGTACACCGTATTTATGAATATACATGAATGCATTAAAGACTGACAATTCCTGGATACATGAATGGAGTTTCTTGCATTTGAATGTGTCATGCCATGAGCTTTACATGTACATGTACGTGTACATGCAATATATTGCAATGTACTGATGTAAAGCATGAAATGATTGCAATGCACTTTTTGCCATCAATTAAAGCTGTGTCAAGACACTATCATGATGATGCCATGCTACTGGTATAGATGTAAAGACACAATGTTTAAAGATTTACCGAAATGGTGCTTATTGCAAACAATTATGTGTTATATGTACATTTGCTCACTGTCTACAAGGCCCCCCCAAAAGTCTCCGGTTTCTGGTCACCGCGCACGTCGGCAATATAAAGAATTTTTTATTTGGCATGAAATGATTTCCAAAAGCACCCAAATTCAGTTGAGCAGCAAGATTTCTGCTACCGCGAAATTTTAACGTGTTTTCAATGGGTGGGGTTGAGTAATATGTACGGTTAAGGAATCTCCTAGGCCTCCATACATTTCAATCGGGCACTCTTAACAGATGACGTCATTCGTGTATCTTTATACCAAGGCCATGTCGGAATCAATTGGCTGTGGCTCGATATTGCATGATTCTATGGGAACTAACTGTGGATGCTGCCAAATACTCGGTCTAATTCTGGCCGTAACCAATTGATTCAAACCCGGGCCTACGTCTCTGAACCAGACAAACGAGGTGCAGTCTATGGGTGGGCCAGTCTATTTCAGTGTCGGTACATACACATGCAGTGCATGCAGTGGCGATGGACATCGCTTTACGACAATACATGTAACAACTCATGCATCGTCACTTGCCAAGAACAAAGTTAGATAAGAGTGAGAGGAGATCTTATTTTCTGAGCTGAATTTTTTCCCCGATATTTTATATGCAACTTATTTCTTATAAGCTAAACAGAAAACATTGCGCACAGGACATCACATACATGTACATGTACCTCATGAGAAGTTTTTTTTCATTCTGACCCTGGAGCTGAACTGTTTTGATTTATTTTTTCATAGGCTCTTTGACGTGCAACTTGTTTCCTCTAAGCTAAAGCAGAAAACTATGTGCAAAGAATGTCAAGTCATGAGAATTTCATTTAAAACTGAAAACTGGAGCAGAATATTTATTTTTCACATATTATTTTTCCATGGTTGTGCTACTGTATTTTTAACAAGCTCAATCTTGCCAAGAATAGAAGCTTCGTTTGAGTGAGATGACTGAAACATCGCCTCTCGTCATATTTTATGATCATTTTATTAATTCAAAGTTTTTAATTCACACTTCTCGTAGTAAGAAGGCCATGTGCTTTAAAATACATGTATACGTACATGTACATCACTTCTAAGGAAAAAAAAGGCTGCCTCACCGCACCACTTTTGGAGCAAGCCCGTGACCAGAAACCGGAGTCTTTTTGGGGGCTAATCTGTGAAATCAAAGAAACAAATTGTTCACCATGTTAGTCCCCTAATGTTGATAATGCCAACAGATCAGATTTTAGTTTCAACAGTGCCAGTTGTGTTTACGTTAATACTGGAGCTCCCTGCATCATGATGCTGAGGTGGTCAGCTTTTTGTATGTGCTTCATACTACAGACAATTGTGAAAGTGAAGCAAATTTGACGTCGTGAAAGATTTGCAGCCAAATTTCGCTCAAGTTAAGTATTTTCAACTTTTGCGACTTTGCTGTGCGAATATTTGACTTGATGTCACAAATCCACATTATTGTGTTCACTTTCACACCAAGTATGAACCAGCTGTTATTAGTTATTACTGATCTTCCCTGGACAAGCCCTTAAAATATACATCCTCCAGAGCCAAGGAACATAGAAAAAAATAAAATCATTGGACATAAAGAAGGATTTGATTAAAAAATAAGCAGAACAAAAATTTATCAGGCTCAAGAAACTCCTGTTCTATCCCACTCTGGTTCCATAGCACTACAACAGAAATGTGATTCTCTAAAAAACACAGTAACTGTAGAGCTGAGGATGTACCGGTGTGTTTTGTTGAAAGTGTGCTACATTATAAAGACAAAGCTCCTGTATCAAGGGCTGCGACCTGCAAGTAAGAACATCACATGTTTGTATCACCCTGAAGATTGTAATGTAATGAGAGGAATCAGAACAATACCATTACATACGTGTGTACCATAGGTTCACGCACTTCAACTTGATACATGCACATGTACAATGTACAGTGCAGTGTTACATTACCAGGGTGACTCTCTGCACAGTCTGCAGCACAGCTGATGCAATCTTGACCTGGGGTCGAGGGGAGGGGGGAGTCTTGCCACCTGTCAACGACAGTAGCAACAAAAAGGACAGGTTGTTTCTGGTCTGTTTCTATTCTAATTGCTCTACGATCGTACATTGCCTCAGTGCACCAGACAAGTATAATGTGAGTACTGTTACATGTACATGTACTGGTAGGTATATGATTTCTATTTTCCTAGGTGAAATGTTGTTGATTAAGCCATGTACATGTAATGTATTTTGTCTGTCAGTGGCTTGGGAAGAATTGAATTGAGCAGCAGACATACTGTACATACATGTATGTTAACATTATGGAATGGGTTCATGTGTAGTAAGGTATGTTATGACAAGCACAAAGAATTTAAACAACTCCATTTGCATGAGAAGGAAAGTTATGAGCCCCTGTGGTGCCAGCTTTTGTTGTAGATTGAGGAGAGAAGCAGCCCATCATGGTGTCTGCCAGTGCTTGGCCAGTAATGAATAGGGTATCATTTTAACACTACAAGATCGTGTTCCTTCCTCCATGTTCAGATTGATCATTGGCCAAGCTTGGTGAGAGATATGAGTGCAACTCCAATGGCAAGGAGGAGGAAACAGCTAAATTACTGCAAGAAATCTGAACAGATGAACACTAGACTACAAAGTGATAAAAGGTCACGGAATTCTGGCAGTAATTTCCAAGAGACCAATCAACAGTGAGCTGAATTACACTCATCATCAGGGATACAGCATACCTCTGTACATACAAGTTTTCTTTTGTATTTTAGGTATGTGGCAACAAAATGTTGCATGAATAGTTGTTGTTTGTATTTCATTATGTGTAATTTCTTGTCTAAATATTTTAAGTCATATTTCATGTAACCTTTTGCACTTTGTACATTTTCCTTTTATATAATTTTTCTCTTTTTGGATGCAATTCATCATCTTAATTTTTTTACTAAATTTGTGGATTTTTTTCCAACACAGCATCCCTAGAAATAGTAAATATACTTGTATTTGGGTATTCGTATGCATGATAATGAATACTCACGTGGGTAATTCCAGAAATTAGGGGTCCAAAAGTGTGACATTTTCGTGTCCCTGTTAAATCTGACCTTTGTTATTTGACATGGAAATATCACCGGACTTGATTTCAAACTATTACTATTTGTTTGACAGGCAATTTGCATTAATTCATGGCTCTTGGAAATTAGAAAATGTGTTCTGAAATTACAAAATCATACCTCCAGTATGTCAGATGTGACAGGGACATAAAAAAGATGGACCCCTAATTTCTGGAATTACTCATATGTGAACAAACTTTGCATACTTTTTTTGTCTTTGTCTTCTGCAGGGCCATGGAAAAAGCCTGAAATCTGTGCAATACCAAAGTTCTGGACCGAAAAAAATTGTAGTGATAATATTTCTTGTGTCAGAAAAATTGCTTTTTAACATTTCTGGCCTCACATTACAAGGAAAACATACCTTGCTTGTGGTCTTTTCTGACATACATGAATTCTTTGTTTTTATAATGAAGTGAGCTGTTGAATATATAATCCAAATTTCTAAGTTTGTGAAATTAAAAGAAGACATAGGATTTTTGGAAGGAACAGTATATAATTCCTGATTCAAAATGGTGGGATTTAAACCCACTGAGATACCACCCACTCTGGGCATGAAGTTCATCAGTGCAGGATTGGCAGCATGTATTGCCGATGCAGCTACATTCCCCTTGGATACAGCCAAAGTAAGACTACAGGTGAGAACTGTGAAGTCTTGTGATTTTGGTTTTCAAATAGACCTAATGCTTGAATTTGGAGAGAGATATTTGGTGTGGTTCTTCCTCCCATGTTTGGTACATGTAACATGTGTCATTAAAGACGCTGCTTTTGTGAGTAGACTGCACACATGTACATACATTGTACATATACCCTACTTGTATTCAATTGGTGCTTGCAGCTGATAAATTGCCTAAGTGTCCATGAAGACCCTACCATGTTGCTTTTAGTTCCCACAGAGTTCTTACTAATGTGGGAGTCTTGGAATTCCCCAGTTATATCAGCAAATTACAATGTGACCTTTGAACCATATGCACCTGCACACTTACGATGTACATGTACTTTCTAAATGTCATGCCTGTCAGCTGGAAGTAGCCTACATTGTTATACTTTTTGGCAGGACTGAAGAAGTTTGGTGGGCTGTCGAGGTTTTTTCAGCAAACTGCAGCTAGACAAATGTGTGGATAGATCATGGCAAAGGCTTTGTTGGGTATCACACAGTTATCAGCGTTTTACACATATTGTCCCAGAGGTTTCTTCTCAACAATTATTTTGACAGTGAATTAAAGGGAATCCAGCCCATGTAAAGTACCCAAGTCTTGTGCCTGCCCTGCTGTTTGTTTTGTGTCTGAGTTTCCAAATCCTGCTTTATTGGCAAATGGGCCTCCACCCTCTGCACAACCTTGGCAGGGGAACCAGACTGCTACACTGAGATGTACAAGATCTCACCATGATTGGCCATGCTCTCCCAAATGTTTTTGAGGATGTAGCAAGATCATGTGTGAGTGTGATGGGAGTTGAACTGATATTCTTAGCCTTAGCAGTGTTGTACCAGTTGATACATTTTTTGTATGGTTTTCTCATTGTTACAAAAAAAGATTCAAGGTGAGAGTGCCTCAGCCCAGAAGAATTCATTCTCCTTTTCCAAAGCAAGAGAGGAGAAAGCAAAATTCCAGTATCGTGGCATCTTTGGAACCATCACCACCATCATCCGGCAGGAAGGGCCTCGCAGTCTGTACAATGGTCTGGTGCCCGGCCTCCAACGCCAGATGTGTTTTGCCTCTGTCCGAATCGGACTGTATGATTCAGTGAAACAGGTGTACACAGGTAGTCTCTACGGTAGTCATGGTGGGTTTATTCTTGTCCTTTTTCTCTGTCATCATTGTGCTTGACTTGCAACACATCGCTTCAATTGTTGATCATAGCAACTGCATCACAATGAAATGCCAAGTTACACAGTCTTTACTTACATGTAACAAAGCACCAGCCATCTTTTTTTCCAAAATTGAAGGGATTACAATGGCAACAATCTGACCTGTTAATTGAAAAGATTTAAGCAAGGTCATCCATTGAAATCTTTGGAGCATTGCCATTTATCACCTCTGAATTGCTTGGAACATACCCTTGGCTTAATTTGCATGTTCTTGAGAACATTTCAAAATTCACTGCTGCATAAAATGTCAGCTTTTCTACATGTACATGTATACGCTTAATGTTCACAGCAATTCGCATACCTTGTGAGAGTGTGAGAGGCAGCTCTTTCATTGAGACATTATAATTCTGTATGTGTATGCTCATATTTTTAGTGAACATCTGTGATATTTTGTGTGAACTATAGGAGTTAAATGTTACAACTGATTTAGTGGAAGAATTCATCATTAGCAGAAGAGAGTGCATGATGGCAGTGATGAAGGATTTGATAAACCTGTTTTGATGTAGTATTCATGAGTTTTGAAAACCCTTTCCTTAAATTGTTGGCCATTATAGGTAATTCCAGAAATTAGGGATCCAAAAGTGTGACATTTTCGTGTCCCTGTTACATCAGACCTTTGTTATTGGACATGGAAATATCCTTGGAATTGATTTCGGACTATCACTATTTATTTGGCAGGTAATTTCTATTAATTCATCACTCTTGAAACTCAGAAATGTATTCTGAACTTACAAAATCACATGTCAGATGTGACAGGGACACAAAAAATGGACCCCTTAATTTCTGGAATTACCCTTATAGAAATCAGGTCCAAAACATGAGACATTTTTGTGTATCTGATTCACTTGACCTCTTTAATTTGACAAGGAATTACAATTAAAATCAACTTCAAAAGATGTTTAATTTGTTTGGCAGATAGTTACTTTATCATTCTTGAAATCACAGAATCTGTTCTGAGTTTACAAAATCATATATCAGCAGTGATAGAACTTATAGAATGACCCAAATACTCTGCATTTTTTAGACTTGAAAGTTAAAAAAAGTTTCATTCAAATCTGATTCAATCAATATTAACCTGAAGTTGATTTGGCATGGAATAACCTGGAACATGTTGAGCTACTTGTCATGACATGACTTGCTCTACAGGTACATTTTCATTGCATTACAGTTTTGACAATTTAAGGCCTATCTACATACATATTTAGACAAAAAAATGACATATGTAGTGCACCAATCTAGTAGGATATCTCTTTATGCTCAGCCTGGTTAATTTTGGAAAACAATATTTTAGTTTTTTGAATTTTTCCCCTAACCACCGTGTGTTTTTTCACTTACATGTACACTGTATGTGCCAAGATTTCTGTTAGGTTGGGTACTTATCATTGGCACATCTTTTCAAACAAATTATTTTGGATGTTAGTACAAGCTGTTGTACTTATGCCTGTATTAAATATTAACGTTAATATCAATAATTTCAAACTTGATTTCTTTTAAAGGTTACTTGGGAATGAACATTGTGACAAGAATCTTGGCCGGTATCACAACAGGGGCACTGGCAGTGACGTTGGCTCAGCCAACAGACGTGGTGAAAGTACGCATGCAAGCACAGAATAACATTGACCCCACCAAACCAAAGCGCTACACAGGAGCCATGCATGCGTACAAGACAATAGCTCAGACTGAAGGTGTCAAGGGTCTATGGAAAGGTGAGAAGTCATCAGACTGTTGATCGACCCATCATGATGCATAATTTGACCATATAGCCAAAGAGTAATTATCGTAACTACTTCTGTACAGTCCTTTGTTTTCACGCTTTGGAAATTTAGCTGGCACATTTAGTATGAGTATCATAGCACAACATGCCATGATACTCATATCCCCTACCATTGTGGCTACAAACAAAGCCATGATGACTGCTGACCATATGACTATCACAGTCACTAGTATGCAGGCACATGGCATGTTGTCAACTAATCACTAGTCCATCAGTGGTCTACATGTATGATTGACTTCGTCAATACTGAGTGGACATGTGTTTAGTGGTGTAAATCCATGCTGGCGAGTGCTTTGATGGGAGATGGCACAAAAATAGGAGGTGAGGGGAGAAGGGGGGCACCCCATTAACTAGAGGGCGCTGTTCATGATAAAGATGTACTGTGACGTACGGTGTGTTTGCCCTAATCTTGTGTGGAAACAGTATTCTGGACAAACTGGTCTTGGGCTAGTTCAAAGTTACCTGAACTAACAATTTCAGTTTTACGTTACTGAAATGTGTTTGTGAGGGAGGATGTGATCATCTGGCCCATACCCCCTTGCCATAACGAGGGATATGTTCTCCACTGCCTGATTTACATGTACATGTATTGTATGCCTATGTTTGTCTTCTTATCAGTTAGATGCATATTGTCACTGCATTTGCTCTTTCAAGAACAAGCTGCTACTTTTATTACTGAATAACCTTTTGAGTATACAGACACAAAGGGACAAGCATATTAACAACAGTCTTGATATTCGTGGACTTCCATGAGGTCATCATATTGTCAATCAGCTACTTTCATTTATTTCAGTTAAAATGAACTGTAGGATACATTTATTTTTTTTTGGTGTTGTAAGGATTTGTAAAGCATGGAGTGCAGCACACGTGCTACTGTGTTTAAACATGTTCACTCTTAACAAAAGTCACTATTGTTAGTAAATCATTTTCTCTCTACGTGGTTTTCAAAGGCACATTTCCCAATATTGCACGGAATGCCATAGTCAACGCTAGTGAGTTAGTGGCCTATGACATGATCAAAGAGCGGATTCTGCGGACTGGACTCCTAGCTGACATGTTCCCCTGCCACTTCCTCTCAGCATTCGGTGCTGGGTTTGTCACTACGTGTGTTGCCTCTCCTGTTGATGTGGTCAAAACCAGGTACATGAACTCCCCACCAGGCCAGTACAAAGGGGCCATTGATGTTGCAGTCAAGATGTTCAGGGAAGGTGGTCCCATGGCGTTCTATAAAGGGTAAGGTGGAATGTCACTTGGCTCTGCACAGATTTTGGTGATTTTTATTTTCTCAAATTTCACGGACGCCTACTAAACTTAAAGTTAATTTAACCCTAACCCTCCTGAATCCTTCACCTGTTGGAGGATTGAGGAGGGTTAGGGTTAAGAGAGCAAAAAAACTTTCTGATGGTATACAAAGTTATAAGTAATTCCGATTTTTTACAGTCGTTCTGTGGAAGTCATTAGAAAGAGTGCCAAAGTAAAGAAAGAGCCACAAAGGAGAAATCAAAGGGGAAAAAGACAAATTTCAGGCTCTCAGATTGTCATTGATACAGTTGAGGTTTTTGTTGAAGTTGTTAAAGAAAAAGGTAAGGGGAAATTTGCTTCAGGCACACGGTTCACAAAAACTGAAACAAGCTGTTAATGTAGCTCATTGTTCTACTTGGAGCTACATGTAGCTTATAGGGTCATCCATTTTTCATCATTTTCACAAACATTATTTACCTGCTGAAATTGTTTTTTTCCTCATCTTCTGCTCCCCAGATTCATGCCAAATTTTGTACGCCTTGGTTCCTGGAACATTGCCATGTTTGTCTGCTTTGAGCAACTGAAACGAGGCTGTGTGCTCCTATTCAACTAGCACCCCTAGTTTAAGTTAGGTCAGTGACTTTCAGCAAGCAGATTGCAAATATGTCCTAACTCTTAAATGATCAAGCTGTTTTTAAATGTGTGGAATGGTGGGAAGGAATGTAATCATTAAAATAGAACCACCCTTTCCTTCAAAATGGTTGTCTGTCAGCAGACTTTGTGAAAATTGGATGCACTGTTTTCAAGAAATGCTAACTTTCCCAACTAAACGTGTTTAGTGTTTGAATTGACATGGGTAAAAGCATGAACCTTGGAAGACCACAACAATGAACATTGTGTCAGAGTGAATTGAATTTCACAGATGAACTTATAATGGAAGTCTTAACATGCATTGGAAATTTCAAAAAGATTAATTGGAATGCTTCCATACGGATACATGTACCTGCATAGCAATTGATTCCAGTCACAAGTCCTCAGCAAGTACATGTATTATACAACACGTGCATAAATCCCTGTCAGGGAATTGGTGGATCATTGATAACATGTTCTTGATGGAAAATATCTCTACTGATTGCTGTGATATGGTCCAACTTTCACCAAGCCTATTATTTTAGTTTACAATGTATTTCTAAATGAAACAGCTATGAAATAAGGTACAAAATTTACTCAAGACTACAGGAACATGCTTATTTGGATTTGACAAGATCCTATAGTGATGAATGTGTGGGACACTTACTGTAGACTGGCAAAATGAACCACCAAAAAAATCTCCACCTAACGTTTCATTTGGGAGTCAGGTTGGTGCAGTGTTTCTTTCTTCGCCTTCCACCTCTTGGGGCTTTGGTTCGAATCCAGCTGACTTTGTGGGTTTTCCCCAAAACATTTCTCTGGGGTTTTCCTTCCACCTCTAAAACTGAACAATTCTTCATTCATGATCATCCTGTAATTGGCATTAAATGATGATCAGATATAACTAAATAAATAAATGCAGATGTAACAAAAATGGGAAGTGCATTCCATGTATTTCACATTGTTGTATTAGTTTTAATGTTAATGGGGGAGGGGTTTGTGACAATAATAAGTGGGTTCAGCCTTCAATAATTTGATTGATTTCCTTCAGACAGTGTTTAAATACCACCGCCACCTCATTTAGAGGTGGACTTCCCACTAGGAAACTTGGGATTGTTCAGTTTTATTCAAACTTTGCATGTTTTTTGTAGTCTTAAATTGTGGAAACTGGTTTGTTTTATAAATTAATTGATCGACAGTTCGTGGATTTGTTAGAGGATGCCACTTTTAAAAAGATAAATGATGAGATTTCATAACTTTGCAAGAAAATTATGAAATCAATATGGTGCATCTGTCGTAAATGTAGGTCAGATATGAAAGGAGGCTGGGAGTCTTTCTCATTGAATTCCTAATACATGTACATGTGGTGAGTTATCTTGACATGTATGTGGTGTGGAAGTGTTGTAAGTGATTCCACATTTGCTGTAACAAACTTCTCATCGCCAGTTTAGACCAATTAATTCACATTATCCAAGAAACAATCTCGCCAAATCTCATGGTGTCACCAGTCATATCTGCACCACAATCTTCCATGTCTTACATGTTAAGTGCACCACCAGTGCATGTTTTTATCCCATGTATGTGTACCAGATATGAGAAACTATCAATTTGTGGTGTGATTGAAAACTAGTGTGCATTGTATTAGTTTCTGCAATTGCATGAAATGTGTTCATGGTTGAGACAAGCACCATTTTGGTTGGCTGGCAACCGTAGTTGTTAATAGGTGTGATTTTGCATCCAGTCAGTGTTGTATTACGCACATTTTTGCAAGGTATTAGGAGAAAGCAATGCGATCCTTTGTTCTCGTTTATTATTTGTATTAGTTTATCATAATTTAAAACATACGCATCAAGTTACATGTATCAAGATATTGCCAGAATGAGCTATTTTTGTACAAGTTGATTGTACATGTACCTGCAATTTAATGTTACTATATTTATATATTAGATGTAGTATGTGCTGCCTGCACTGGAAGAATTCCAGAATTCAAAGGTAAACTTTTTTCATTAGACTATGAAAATTTATTTTAAAGTAATAATTGCTCTAAATCATTGCAAAGACATTTCATTCATTTGAAGTGCCTCAAGTGCCTGTAATTTGCATAATCATTTGCATATTTTGTAAATGATTATATTGGTGGCAGCAACATTTGATGCTGCACCTTGACAGGTAGTACATGTACTTGTATCAATTTTGTAGGTTTTTATCGCATGGAGATTGCTGTTAATTGTACAACAAAAATTTGTGAAAAGTGTGAAAGTGTAGCCGATTGTGTAGGTGCCATTATATCATCTCTATAAGAGTTTTCACTTTTGTAGATAATTGCAAGTTTTTTCATAACCAATCCCCATTTAGATTAAAATCTTCCTTACAAATCATCCAAAGGTAGTATTAGTTTCTAGGAAACATCAATTGAACACTATTTACAGTTTTATAAACTCTTAATTGTAGGTTATGGAAAAACCTGTGAATGCCTTACTCCTTGTGTTTTGAGTTATGAGAAATTCTCTTTGGGAGAAATTGGAATAAGTTGTGTGTAACGAGATTTATACATTGTATTGCATTGAAGCCAGATTTAGATCATTTTTTTTATCCGACCATTGTTATCTGTTTAAATTTTTGGAAGATATAAACTAATATTGGTGATGGTATTAAACAATTGGTGATGCTGGGATTCAACAGGGGATATAGAATAAGTATTTACTGTGATATTTCCAGAAACTGTAATCAGATAAAAAGATGACATGACAACACAAGCATTCGTTATCTATTTACAGCATATTCTGTATGGAGGGAATTGGTTTTACATTGGCAGGTATTTGAAATTGTCAAAACTTACGTATTCAGTCAGGTAGGCCATATGTTACATAACTACCCAGGTTTGACTTTCAAACTGAGGGGATTTTCAAAAGCACAATTTTTATAAATGAATTATAGGAGTTTTTGATTTATTTCAACAAAGATCTTTAGGCTTCTCATTAAATATGAATTTATATTAAGGAGGAGATATTCATTCTTGCGGTTTCAGATTTCAATGCTCTTGTTGGTGTAATCTACCAAAACTTTTGTCAGGGATTGGACTGGGGCTTCAAATTACAGAGAATAATAAAGAGAGAGGTGTTTATTGGAACATTGATTTTATAATAAATTGCTTACGCTTGACATAGTGTTACTTTATGAAAAAGGAAGTGTTGGGTTTTTAATTAAAATTTGCCAAGCAAATTTTGTTATTGTAATATTTACTCATTTTTTGTGGTTGGCCATTTTAAGGGACATAGTTTGTTTTGTTTTTGTATGTGAATTCAGGAAAGGTTTGTTTAGGCTTTTCGCCGGGAGCCAGGGGTCATTTGTAACTGGAAAGATTGCCCCTTCCATTGGTACTTGAATTTGTTCCTGTTCCACTTTTAGAGAATCACGCAAACAGCTGCAGAGTGTTCGTTCCAAAGGAGTATGCACATGAACTATTTCCACGATTTGGTCATTTAGGATTTCATGGTGACAGGTTATACTCACCACCATAGGCGTAAATCCGGATGGGGATTGACCGGGGGGGGGGTGGATCATTATCATTGATCGTGCCCCCTACACTTTCCGTTTTGGAAAAAATTAAGGCCGGGTTGTGACGACTTTTTCGGACTTCCCAACAGCCAAATTGTATTCAGTAGCGCTTAGAAGCGGAGAACAGTTAAAAGCCACAAATGTGCCGTTATTGTGTCAGATTATACAGGAATGCAGTACATATTAAAATGTACAACATTATCGTGAACAGCGCCCCCTAGTACCATATTGTGTCAGCAACCCTGCCACCGCACCCCCTTGCAAATTTCCACGGCTGGGTAAGTCCCCCCCCCCCCCTACACACCCACATCCCCATCTCCCCAATTGTCGGCAACAATTTACGCCACTGCCCAACAGTTATTATTAAATCTTTTGTCAAGCGTTTTGTGAGCCGGTGCTCAATCACCAAAGCGGCTGGTATTAAAGGCCAAGTAACTTGGGCAACGTGCTTTCGTTGGGGAAAAAATTCAAAGTTTAAAGATAAGTTTAAAAATAATGCCTGCCATTTCCGTGAAATTAATACCGAGGCTTAGGGCTATTGTGAGAGTGCTCTCTACATGCATGTTTAGGCACGTTGGCGATTAATTTTTCCGATAAAAACCTATCGATCTGGACCCATCCCCAAGAAAACACAGAAGGGACACGTTCTCTCGCCCCCACGCACAATCTCGCCACGACACATTATCAGTGTCATAGTCAAGGGGAGGAAGGAAACTGCCCCTCCCCGGTCCCTTGCCCTTGTGAGAACTCTCCCCCTCCTCGCCCCCCCCGAAAAAAAATGGGATGAGGGGCTGTCGCTGCGCAATTCGTAACAGGTTAATATGCATTCCTTTAGTGTGGACATAGACCTACTTATTAAACAAGGTTATAAAAGGGCCGTCTATTATACAAACTCACTGGCATGGCCGTGAAGGAGCCACAGAGAGCAACCCCCCCCCCCCACCAAGAGCCAGGCTCCAAGTTCCAAACAATTGTTTTTGGTTTGGGCCCTTGTGCGCTTCCTCATCTAATTTGTAATCTGGTCACCTGCATTACATGTTTGTTTCTTACCTGAAGCATTCCACGTTGCTCACAGCAGCCATCGAGAGGTCCTGGATAATGTCACCATTCAGCAGCACACAAGAATTACAAGTAGTACTTTCTGGGGAGAATTTTTCAACTGTATCAATCCGTTCATCTTTCCTACACACCACAATTTTTGTAATGCGCTGTCATACAAGAAGACGCCGCAATATCTTGGGCTTCGCTAACGATGGAGTATTATATTGTTATCGTTGAGTTACATCACTTGATAATTTATAAAGAGATAAAGGGCTTAACTGTTCTAAAATTGAACACTGTTTCTGTTAATAGTGGGTCCTCAACCGGACGTGGCTTGCAGGAGACGGGGGAGGAAGATGTTTGAATGAAGGCGTATCCCGCTCTAAAGATCTGGGGAATACCTTTCCCAAGAAGATTTGAAAATCTTCTATACACTTTCCTGCATTCCAAATCACTTTGTTCAATTCAACGAGTTTAAGAACATATATGGTTCAGGATGACAGCTCCACTCGTTTCGATAAATCTTTAGGACAAGTAAAGTGTGGTGTTTTTTTCAGATAAGTCTCATATAGGTTTGTGCGCAGGGGCACCAAGTGTCCGTGTAAAGGCGTCTTTCCACATGTACGTTTTCTGGTGCGTTGCATTTGTAAACAATGCGTTTCCTTTTCAAAAACATAAAAATCCACTCTATTAACATAACACACGTGTTTGTTGCATTCGGCCGTCAAAATCGCTCTAAGGAGCGATTCTGAGCTGACGGCACGTACTTGTATGTTTGGTCCCCATCCGGTTCGTAAGTGTGACGTCACTTCAGTTTAAACTACGCCCACTGCACATGTGCACTGCACAAAGGGTTACATGCATTGATTGCCACGTGGAACCATGGAACTGGAAGTTATAACGCGCAACTTCAGCGATCGTCCAATGGGAGCCTGCAAACCGTGGCGCGTCAGCCTTTGTGACGAAATCACTTACGAACCGGATAGGCTGTGCGCGCGTGCATTCAGTTTGTATATTGCGCATGCGCAATAGTGACATAATGGTCGTAAGCCTGAAAAATTATTCTAGCAGACTATGTATATCGGTGGTGACCCATGTGAGGGATTGTACAGCCATTTCCCTTGAAAACCTCGTGTGTGAATGAATTGCCAAGTGTTTTCACCTTACTTAGTGCCCGATTTTCACACTTTCGTCGAATTCCCCTCAGATCATCGGTGATACTGTCTGGAAGACTGAAAATTTTTTGTATCTATCAGCTCATTTTTTTTTCAAGAGAGCCATTTGTCTGAAATGCGGTTCATTTTTCATGCAGATCCAAATTTCCGCACTGAGTCCGATGCGACGTTTAGGTGGGAAAAAATGCAACATGGAAAATAAATGAGACTGCACGACGCGACGGGCGACGGCACGACGCGACGCGTCGTGTGTGTACAAACGTAATGGCAAGCAGGCGACGGTGCGACTCGACGGCACGACGCAAGGGACCCTTCGTGCCGTCGCGTTGTGTAGTTGCGTCCCTTGGAGGGAGGTTAGGGAGAGAGAGAAATGTGTGTCGTAAATAGTACACCATACCGACATGACCGACAGAGGTCAAAAACGAGTATGGATTTTGGGCATGGCATACACGTTCACGCACACAACACCTGGATACGTACAAGTGCGTTTCGGTACGAGTTGACTTTTACTGCATTGCATTAATAAGTACAACAACGTCAAATTGCCCAACTAAAGGCCCAATCAAAAGTTTCCGTTCTTATCCACATGCACGGTTTCCTTCTTGTATGATATTTTCTCATTAGAGCGTTCATGATATTCCTCACTATTCATAAGCATAGAAATTGTAGCGTTTCCCCCCTTGTAAATATAAGAACACTTGAATTTAGATCCCGTGTACATTTTTTCGGAGAAGTAGAGTGGGAGCCTAACCACTCAAGTCCAGAAACTCTAGACCAATCCTCAACGCTCCTGTTCTCACTCTCGCAGTCGTCGACCCCGTGCCAGCACTCCAACTCCTCGAGATGACGCCAACGTGTGCTGGTATCATGCCAAGTTTGGTGACGGGGCCCACAAGTGCACCCAACCCTGTTCCTTTAATGCCAGCAACCAGGGAAACGGCCAGGCCGGCAAGTAAAGGCGACATACTCACTGACCGCCACTCTGCATGCTCTGTGTTGTTGCAAGTAGCTCGCTCGAACGTACCCAGTAAGTCCGACTTGACGGATATGCCAATCGGACCCACCGTCGGTGATATTTAGTAATTCACAATTGCATATGAACATGATCTTGCTTGATGCATACGAAATTTGCATTAATCAAAGAAGTCAGACTTTTAGACTGGTTCATTGCAATGCAGGTTTGAACGAAGTAAAAATAAGTCCGGCACTCTGATTGGCTGCTACCACTTTTGGTAGATGATCCCATTCGCTGTGTACAAACGGTTGGCAGGTTCGTCAAGTCAGGATTTCTGGACCGAACTCACAGTAATAAGTGAACACAAGAGGGCGCGAAGCAAACAATGCCGCGCGGTACGGTCTCGATATGTATGCAAAGCATAACCGAATTCACAGAGATCCCGACTTGAATCAAGTCTATGTCTGGCTTTGCGCGCATGCGGAACGACCAGTCGGTAGATGGCGCTTCGTCTTTTTACGTTTTCGTTTTATATAATTTTGCGTTTTTGTTCTATATATTTTACATTTTGGTCTATATCACAACTGGTCTGGCATCGAGGTGGCGGCACTTCATTCTATTCATTAGTTTGGTCCTAGATTCGTCCTACATATATTAGTTACGTCCTTGTATATTGGTTTTGTCCTATGTATTCTTTTCGTTCTCTATTTATTAGTTTCGTCATTTATATGAGTTTTGTCGTATATTTATTAGTTTTCGTCGTTCATAA
Organism: Acanthaster planci; assembly: GCF_054643075.1. Taxonomy (NCBI): domain Eukaryota; kingdom Metazoa; phylum Echinodermata; class Asteroidea; order Valvatida; family Acanthasteridae; genus Acanthaster; species Acanthaster planci. Next base: position 209,077 of record NW_028257631.1, on the reverse strand, counting down.
ATCACCATTGTCCTTTAAATGTACTTTTGTCCTATATATAGATTGGTTTAGTACTTTATGTATTAGTTTCGTCCTTTAAACACTTCTTTCGTCCTTTATATATTTGTTTCGTTTGAAATTTACTTCACTGTCGTCCTACATTTATTAGTTTTGTTTGATTTTTTTGCACTATTAAAGCCAAAAAGGGCGCCTTACACACGCCAACGATGCACGTGCTATACTGTGCCAAAGACAAACCCACTAACGTTTCACTGAACACTCCTGATGGCCCCCTTAAATGGCAGTAGGCAGAGCTGTTCACAGAGGGAGTTTTCCGTTTCATTAAGGTTGCAGGCCAGTCAATAGGCTACAAATCACAATTTGTAGGCTGTCACATTCTGTGTTATTTGAGCATTATCCGAGTCATAAACTTGAAGATTTGCACGGGAAGAAAGGTGGAGGCTAGCCACAGGAATGTCAGCTTGTGTTTGAGTGAATTTTGGATTAATCACTTCCTTAACAAAAGTCTATTTTGCTATGGGGTGTAGGCAATTACTTTTCAAAATGCCTGTGGGCTTCATGATTATTTTTTTTAGGTGTGATTTAGTAATAAATAAATCAATAATAATAGATTTAGGCGTGAAAATATATTACACTTAAATTTTAGAAATTATATAAGTGTGAATGTTAAAACTACGCCTTTTCAATCCTCATAAAAGTCACATTCAGATGACTGGAAAGCGGTACTTTACAAAAAGGGTCTCACTGCAAAAACGGAAGTGATGATTCCGCCCCCACCCCCTTGTTAGAAGGTGGAGAAGGTATTCAGTGTGTTGAAATTATTAGACACTTTTGACAAGGTCGTTGCCAGGAGAACAATTGACACTTTATCTCTTCAATAAGGTTAAATATACTTGGCCTTTGATTTGTTGCTATAAGTGGTTACCATTACGTAATCTTCTACACTTTGCAACGCTGGATCCCCGGTATAAATGCCAGAATACATTCCGTTGATGACTATCGTTTAATCCAGCTTAGATTTTGCTTACAGTAGATAATAAACGCTGATTAAATACGCGTACATAATGAAGCCAAGCGATCGTATTGGTGAACGCCTCGTGATCATTCATTCAGTGAGTGTACCTTCCCCGGCTAGTAGCCATTTTCCCAACTCAGAGTGTTTCCCTCCTTGTTTTTTTTTTCAATTTCAAGACCATGACTGAAAATCCGTTGCTGTCGTTTTTTCCTGCCATCATCAACGGCAAAACTCATAGTGAACTGCTGCAGGAAATTCGTGAGTTCAATACAAACTATGGCCACGAGTTAGAGGGCAATAACTACTCCTGGCTCATGCCAAAAGAGAACTTCGATGCACTCAAAAACTTCCAAGTCCGGGACGACGACATCTTCGTGATAACATTCCCCAAATCAGGTGAGACATCGATGTAAAACTTGGAGGGCGGAACGACGAGCCTCAGGTCTTTGGATAGATGTGGGGTCACTGATGGATATGGGGTGGGGGATTTAGGACGGTACCCCCCCCCAAAAAAAAGCCTATGAAACCCCCCAAATTTAGCCTCACCTGTCAGAAAAGCCAGAATGTGTGACATTGAGAAATTCTCCAATTTTTGTCCCCAAACAAGTTTTACCTTTTAGCGGTTTGCGCGAAACTTTTGTTCTGGATTTAGCCTTGTGGGTGCGTGGATGCGGTTAATGCGATGTAGAAAACTGTTTTGCCCAGTAGTTGTTTTTTTGCATTTACCCACTATTTACCCTGAAATAATTAAACTAAACTAATGAACTAAAAATGACTGGAAATTATATAGTTTGTGCCGGTACGTGCTCCAAGGAATGTTGGGAAACTTGTGTTCAGTAGTTTAGGAATATCCACAGCGACATTTAATCATGACATGATGCGAATTTTTCACTCGACCAAATACAAACCAGTGGCACCTATGGAACGAAAGGCAAAGGCATATTCCTCACCATTGACCAAGGATGAGGAGGATAAATTTCCTCATCACCTTTTGACCAGGGGGGTCAACTATTTCAATCACCACTTACACACTTGGTAATGGTTAGGATAAACGAAAAGGCAGGTTTTTTCCTGACCGCCCCCAAATATTATAACATTTGGATACGGATGCTGCTAGCATCTGCTTGGTTTTTAATGTCGTGCTTATTCACTCACTTTGCTTTTATAGTCCCAATTTGTCTCTAAAGGTTAATTCAAAGATGCCCTTAAATACATGTATAGGGTAAATCCTACACAGGTCCGAACCCTTATTCTTTTCAACAGGAACACATTGGCTTGGGGAGATAATCGACTACGTCATGAACGATGGCTGGGACGATTTTGACCGTACCAACATGTCCGCTGTGCTCGAGACTACCATGGAACCCGACCCATCGAAAGTTGCCAGTGGCACTCCAGGCTACAAGATTCTGGAAACTATGAAACCACCCCGGATAATGGCTACTCACTGCTTACCCAACCTGTTACCTCCGCAAGTCTGGGAGAAAAAACCCAAGGTAAATTGGCCTTTTACTAAATCGTGTCAACACATGAGCTTGTGCAGTATTGTCGAACTTGATAATACACGTATTAAAATGGACCTGGGACGCGCAAAATCTGAGACCATGTTCTGAGACCATGTGGCGTGAATTTGTGCAAACTGGGGGATGGGGTATGTGGGAATGGGTGTGTTGGGGAGGGGTCTTGCCTGGCCATGGGAATTTGAAAGGGGCAGGTGCTGACACCACATGACAATGGGGCGATATGTTCATGATACATATCATAGATCACACTACGCCGAGCACAGCAACGTGGCCGGAATATAAAGACATTATTACGTAATGTAATTAACAAATAAATAGGAAATTCTACCTAGCAGGTGTATTCAACAAAACGTGAAGAATGTTTCACAACATACGCCCCCACTTAATAAAATCGGCACCTGCCAATTGATAAAGAAGTTACACCCAAAAACTAATCTAAAATAAATTCCAATGATTTTGTCCAGTTTGACGTCAATCTGTAGTTTACTCAGCAGACTTCGCGCGCAAAGATTCGTCTGGAGGTAGAGTTTGGCTACAACTCCCAAGGCGGCTTTCCTCCAGATGCTGGCTGGACACCGAAGCTGGTCAATTAATTACTTATAATTGTAATGCTTATTATTCAGACCTCTTTTTATTTTATAATACCTCTAGTGACGCCGGTAACATACTACATGAATTCAAAAACATACGCCCCCACAGTGTACATTGAGAAACAAAAAGTAGAATGTTCTTGGGAAAGTGTTCTCAAAAGGTGCAACATAAAGTTATTGCAAGTAAAGGTTATCAATTTATTTAACTGCCAGCAAAGTAGAATATCCGCCGAGTGGTCTGTTCATTCAGAACCAAATTCAAATTAGAGTATGCTGCCGCTAAAGCAGGTTGGTCAAGTGGGATTAGAGTTTTCAACTGAAACTGCGCTGAATGAATTGTGGTGAAACTTTGTACAATAGTGCAGGTATGTTGAATTGTCATCCAGGAAAATTGAGATCATGGGTTGGTTGGGTGATGCTGCATCCCGGTGACAGCAAGTCTTGAACTGTACAGAGTGGTGTTCGGTCGTAATTTGCAGGATCTCATCTGTGTTACCAATGAGTGTGAGTACTGAGAAAGTACTCACCAGGCCACATAGCAATATATTCTTGGCAGTGCACAGTAACTTCACGTCTTAGCTGCACATTTTGGGTTACAAAAACATATCATAAGATCCGTCAGCGTTATTTTTGGAAGGGCATGTACCGTGATATAAACAACTGGATTCATGTCAGTCGTGTTCACAGAGAAAAACGCACAGACACAAAAAGTGGCTCCACTAGAGACTATGGAAATTTCTGGTGCGTTTGAAAGAGTCAGTGTGGATATTATAGGTCTGTTGCCGATGACAAATTCTGGCAATCGATAATGTACTTTGTTTTACCGATCACTGTACTCGCTTGGCATGTGAGAGGCACCCGGATCTTCCAACATTTGTTGTGTCATTCACATTAAGGTCCCGGGATCATGAGAAAGCAACACCAAAGAAGAAACGACGAGAACTGTACTCTGCTCTAAATAATTTATTAACTCCAAAACTCACATTTTGAAGAACATAATACAGAAATGAATCGTACTTGGTGGGCGCTGTCGGCGGTTCCCTCGGACCAACTACGCCGAGCACAGCAACGTGGATGGATATAAAGACATTATTACGTAATCTAACAAATAATAGGAAATTCCACGAAGCTGGTGTATTCAACAAAACGTGAAGAATGTTTCACAACAATAGCATTACATCACAGCGGCATATATGGCTTTGAAAAGTTGTTCTCCCTTTCTGAGTGCTGTTGAACACATATCGGTTCTTGGGAATTGCAAGAAATTCTTCACAATCCGCCATAATGGGAGGGGGAATTATGGAATTCCACATCTGCCGTCGCCCGTCGTCTTTTGCTTTTTGTTGTGTCCCAATTCTGCCATTTACCAGTTCCAAACACGCCGTTTTCCGTCACCCGTCGTGCATCGCCTGTCGTGCATCACCCATCAAATGGGTTGCTAGGAACCAGCAAAAGCCGGGGTTTTACAAATGACAATGTGATGATTCCATTCACTTCTAGGGATCTTTTCCCAATAAGGCAAGTACAAATCCTACCTGCAAAGCATATACTAGTCCCATAATTAATGCCAATAATGCTAGACTACCCCTGTCCCTTGACAAGAAAATATCGCCTTTCAGAGAATTCAACCAAATGTTTTTTTCAAAACATTTTCAGCAAAAATGTTCAGGCCAATTTATCCACAGTCTAATTTTAATTTGCATACTGTAAAAATGTGCCGACTTGTTTTCATCAATTCTAGAAAGAAATCTGCCAACGGATACAGATATTCCATTTTGTCCTCTCAATTTCACCTTCAAATACAGAAATACTAGATGTGCTGTGGATAACAAACTGTTTATTAAATGTATTGTTAGGGAGCAATTACCACTTGGTTTAAGTTTCAGAAAATGTGACGTGTTGGTTTTTGTGGGTGTGTATGCTGTGGTGGATAGACCAATGAGAACAGGTTGTTCAGCACGTCAGCATTATTTATGGGGCTAACAAGTAAGACTTCTGACAGCCTACCTGCAACTCAACTCAAGTCAAGTCTAATTAGGAGTATACAGCAGATTTCATCATAGGTATACCCGCCCTCAAAATAATGTTGAATTAGTTCGTCTATTATAAAAACTATTAAGGAATCAAGCATTGTAAATAATTTATCATTTACATTCAGTTCTGTGGGATATCGTGCAGGGACAGACAGAAATATTACATAGGCTATAGACCTAACGTCAGGCCGCGAGTAAAGTGAACAAAAATGGTATTATTCCGTATACACGTCACTTTACCGATGTCAGTCTTTAAAAATGAAAGGATATTATTTTTTTCTTTCAAGTGGTATTCGGCGCAACTGCAAAAACGAATACATTTTCTAGTTCTATTGCTAAAATGAGAGTCTGGCACGATGGATCGATGGAACAACTACATGGAAATGTGAAACGATCAAGGTTCAAAGTTAAAAATACCTCTGCGCAATCAAGACAAAAAAACGGACGACGGGCGACGCACGACGGGCGACGCACGACAGGCGACGGGCGACGTACGACGGCAGATATGGAATTCCATAATTTACAGTGACCAACACTAAGTGTATGTACCTACTCGTACACTTAGGAACCTAAGATGAAACTCATCTGAAACGCAAACACAAAATAAGCATAAAAGATGGTTCTTCATAATAAAAAGAACAAAAACAAACAAGCAAGCAAACAACAGGTTTGTAATAAGTCAGAAATTTCTGTGACTCGAGTTGAGTCACTGTAACGTAGTGACTCGAGTCAAGTAATCAGGTAAAAAGTCGAGTGGGGTCAAGCCATTTGCTCGCAGTGACTTGAGTCAAGCCAAATCACATTTTCTGAAACTTAAACCAAGTGGTAATTGCTCCCTAACAATTCATTTAATAAACAGTTTGTTATCCACAACACATCTAGTATTTCTGGATTTCAAGGTGAAATTGAGAGGACAAAATGGAATATCTGTATCGGTTGGCAGATTTCTTTCTAGAATTTGATGAAAACAAGTTGGCACATTTTTACAGTATGCAAATTAGGGGTAGTCTAGCATTATTGACATTAATTATTGGACTAATATATGCTTTGTAGGTGGGATTTGTACTTCCCTATTAGGAAAAGATCCTTAAAAGTGAACTGAATCGTCACATTGTCATATGTTAAACCCCGGCTTTTGCAGGCCCTGTGCAAACCAATTTGATGGGCGACGCACCACGGGCGACGCACCACGGGCGATGCACTACCATAGTAAATGGCTTTGATCACTTAAATAGATTTTTCTTTTTTCAAAGGTGATTTACTTGGCTCGGAACCCCAAAGACTTACTGGTTTCCTACTTCACCTTTATCAAACCATTTGTAACGCCTTCACTTCAGACGTGGGAGGGATTTCTGTTTATGCTTGTTACAGGACAAAGTAAGTTTCACCATTTTTGCCTAATTTCGACTTGACATCTGATAACTAGGGAGCTCTGGAAGCCTGCCATGCCATCCATGTTACATGTTGATCTATGTTGATCAAACAAGTCAAGGTCGCATGATTGTATGGATCGTATTTTGATAAAGTTGAACCGTCCCAATTTGAACCGGAGTTAGGTCTTGATGAATTTCAGGCAGATGGCAACAGTCATTTTCCAAGAATGACATCGTACAAAGCCCGTGTTATGGCCGCAAGGTCAAGAGACTCTGGGTGAAACGGGAGCCGTGTTGTCACATCATCAAATCGCTAGATTTGTTTGCCGCTCTCATCGAAGCATTTTTTTTTACTCTAAGCATTCTCGCTGTGGAACTGAACTCCAAAAATGACAATTTCTTATAATACGAAGAGAATTTGCCACGTTCATAGTCATTATATGAGTGATAATGACCAATTGCTTGTTTAATAACCATTTTGCATGAAAGCAATGTGGCTAATCTTTAATGTCGGATTGTTGGTTCATACTTGCTATGCAAAGAATTTGTCTTCAGCTATACAGTCCAAAACCACATCGACAGTACTGCAAAACTGCAAAATTTATTTCTTAGCTGTCTTATCTATCAAAATGTCTCTTTTCATCTTCCAGTGATTGGTGGGTCCTGGTTTGATCACGTACTGAGATACTGGGAACAACGGGATGAAAAGAATATATTGTTCGTCAAATATGAAGATCTTCACAAGGTAATCGCAAAACTCGTTGCACAACAATGCTCTGTTCAATTGAGTCTCAGTGTGGTGTCAGTGGGGGGCAGAATAGGATTTTTTTTTATTTACTAATTTCAATTCAGTTCTATTTATTTATTTATTTATTCTTTTTTCTTTTCTTTTTTTTCTTGCTTTCTAAAAACGATTTGTTCGTAAAACTACGGCAGCCGGATAGCAAGAATTTGTTTTTTAAACCTCCATTTATTTAGAAAAAACCTATACATGTAATGGGAGTATATTATCTCAACTGTAGAGCTCAGGAGTTCCTTAAAATCTACTGTACTGGTCCGAAGTCAAATTTATAATTATCTCCACTGGATAAAAAGTTGTGATGTGGACAGATATTTTGTTCCCAAGAGGTGTTGTCCCTGGGGCAATTTAAAATGTCTGGTTTGTCGCAGATAATGTGGCTCTTCAGACAGATTGCCTTAATTTTTTGTTTGCCTTGCGCAATAGAGATTTGGGCCTCCAATGGAGAATCCCCAACTGCTGTCTCTTATTAGTTCCCCGCTTGTTTTAAGTAGCTGCCAAGCGTTTTGGTTGAGTGTTGTTTAATGTTCTTTGCATCTACAGCTAAAGTAGTTTCTTGAGCCGTGGTAACAGCTTAAGATTAGGACGGCGTATAAATGCACATAGTATTACTACGATTGGTATTCCTGCGCACCTATCATGCACCCAGCAGGTATAACTCGCCCAAGTGGAGACAAGAGAAAATAAAATAAAAGATAAATGGCATCTGTTGGATAAGAAACATTACGAGTACCACATTATGATAAAAACTGGAACCACTTATAAAGATTAGATCGGTTTTTCAATGACATTAAGGGGAGGGGATAAATTCCCTTTGGGTAAAGAACCTCCCTCCTTCCATGAGGACACGTTTCCCGAAGAGATTCTTCCCCCCGGACCGTTTTGTACAGGCGTGCCATACAAATATAGTGTGGACCTCTGCACAAAAGAAGTCCACATAATGGCGTAGTGTGGACACGCACATGTCCACAAAATGTGACATCTGAAATCTGAAAAACAGTTTCAGAGGCATTTTGGGGTCAAGGTTATCCGTGGCAAAATGAAGAGGAACAGTCCAGGGAATCACCATCAAAAATCCAGCTTGAAGGAGTTATCCCAGTTAGAGAAAAAGGAGCATTTTCCTCAAGTTTTTTTTAACCATAGGAGAACAAAGGAAAGTCCACAATTTGTATGTAAAACAGGTATCTCTGTGTGAGTCTCTTTCTGCATTCAATCGGGGACCCTGAACAATAGAGGACAATAAGGTCCCCGATTGACAGAGGGTCCCCGATTGACAACTGCGTACAAAACATATGGGAGGTCTTCTAAAAAAGTTAGTACAAACAAAAGAGGAACAATAGGGGGTCTCCAGTTGCGGGCAAATACACACTTGGGGGTGTGTGTGTGTAAACGCCTTCAATCGTGGACCTATAACAATAGGGGACAATAGGGTCCACGGTTGCTGAAGAGTCCAGGGTTGGAAAACGTGTACAAAACATATGGGAGGTCTTCCGAAAAAAGTTTTAAGTATAAACAAAAGAGGACGCAACAATTGGGAGTCCACGATTGAAGGCGTTTACACACTTGGGTGTGTGTGTGCGGGGGGGGGGTGGCTTTTCCTGTGAAGGCACCTGCCTGGAAATTATGTTCAGGCCACTGGGGGAACCCCAGCTCGAATAAAGGCTCTAAATTTGGCCCTGGAGGGAGAAGAAAAAATAACTGGCGTGTGGGCCACCAAATACTAATTGTTGGCTCCTGTATAAAACAGTCTGTTAACGCCACTGTTGACTACTATTTCGTGGTTTGATGTTATATCATTTTATTTCCGCAGGACCTGAAGGGAAACGTTCGCAAAATTGCCACTCACTTGGGTAAAACATTTTCTGATGACGTCATCGATAGCATAGCGGAGCGAGTTACGTTTGGCGGAATGCAGAAAACCTACAAAAATCTCGAAGATGTCCATGGTGAGAAGGGAAAACAGTTGACCCACATGTTTGGCATGGCACCATATTTGAGGAAAGGTGAGGTTGTAATAAGACTACGTAATCTGGGGAATGTTGAACAGTGTGGTTACGGAATTGTTAGCAGTGGACATGAGATGGCTTTGATGGACAAAGTCATAGGTCTGGGTTGTAGCTTCAGCTAGTTTTTTACAAAACAAGTTAAATAGTAATAAAATTTCAAGAAATATATGGCCGAGAAATGTAACATACATTATGTGATTTTTTTCTTTGGCTCAAGTATGGTTGGTGTATTACAGACCGTAACTGTGTGATTAAATAAAAGATGATAGATTTTTGTCTTATTCTGTGCGACGTCTTTATTCGATTGATATATATATATATATTTACTTGTATCCCAACAGGTAAAGTTGGGAGTTGGAAGGAAGTCTTCACTCTCGAGCAGAGTGCCCTCTTTGACATGATTTACGCAGAAAAGATGAAGGGATCTGGCCTCGACTTCGAATTTGAGCTATGATTTCTATATTCGAAATTGCATAATTCCAGGCCTACGCTCTGCCGACCCCCCAAGTGTTAATGTTTTTACGCCTTTTCAACGTTTCTCCGGTAACACTTTATGAAATCGTTGTGGTAAAGGTAAACACGTTATGGTGTATCGAGGAAGTTATAAATTTAGACAAAAAGACATGTTTGAGTGTTAAAAAAAGGAAACATAAAGACGTGTATCGGGTGGTTACCTTCACACGTTTATTTCTAAAAATTTAATTTTAAACGGTTACCGTACACGTTTGTAATTAACGCAAAGACGCGTTCAAAATGGGCGTTGGTTTTTACTGTAATGCAAAATTTATTCTTAAAGGACTTTTCGCCTTCATTAATCTTGAATCATTGTTGCACTTTATAACCTCCGCCATTTAGGCGCATTTGAAATGATTATCTTAGTACGACAAGTTAACCTTAAACTTTATACTAGATGTCAAACAGAGAAGACATTTTTGTGAAAAGTCTACACCTCAAAAAGAAGCACACCGCACAACACTGCTATACAGGTCCAGTCAAACAAGCTTTGTTTTTAGTCGAAAGTCACGTACACCAGCATTTGGAATGAAAATGATTCTTAATGTGTAAGCGACTAAATAAAATATGAAGTAGCCTTTGATCAAGGCACCCGCGGCGAAATGGATAGTCGCTCAAGAGCGAGGAGCAGGAGGAGACTAGTTTAAGCACCAAACGACGCACGAAGAAAGACTACACATACAAATGAATGCAAATACAAATGTAACCAAGGAAAAACTAAAAAGGACATCCTGTACCATAAAACCGCATAATTGCAGGTATTTGTAAAATGATAACTCAGAAAACTTAACAATTGAAAAGATAAGTTAATAAATTAAGGGAATGGGGCTATTTCTTAAACAACTAGTTTCCATCTGGAAGACAGAGCTACTGTTGCCATTTCGTAGGTCTGTCCTATGGCTTTCGAATCCGGAGGGAGGAAAGGGTGATTTAGTACGAAAGTTACACGGAATCTTTTTCATCAAGTTGAGACAATGGTTTTCCCTCCTACTGACGACTGTTTCATGACCAAGAGTTGTGAGGGCATCGTTATGACAATAAGAGTGTTCAAAACAATTTCACAAACTCTCTTTTGAACCTGCTTAATGTCAACTCTCTGACGGGTAGTAAAGTTTGCATGTATGCCAGAAAACGTTGTTTTCAAGCACAAGTTCACTTAAGCTGCGGCGTTTGCCGTCTCCTGGCTCGCAGGGGACAGATTTACTAAAGCACACTCAAATGGCCTGACACTCAGTGTAAAATTAAGCTTTGCAGTCACACCATTTATTTGGTGCGTGAATGTAAGACTCTCCGGATATGCTTATGACATCCACATACTCCCTGTATAACTGAGTGAGAATCTTGTGCAGCGTCACTGATCAGTATAGTTTGTGCCTTCATCCCCCTTTGAGATAACCATAGTCAGACAGCACATAGTTATAACAAACACACTGCTTTCTGTCATGAAGAAAATAAAAAATCCGTTGGGACCATCTTCCCGAGGTTGCGAGTTTTCGCCGCACCATGAAGAAGATGACGAACCAGGATGACCAGATGATGTTTAACCATGCCAAATTGATGGAGGTCAACCTCATTACTGATTTCCTTGGAGATCAATCACATTGCTTTGACGTAAAATGGTTATTTAATAGGGAATTGGCCATGTTTACCCATATCGTGACTAACGTGGCACCTTCTCTTCGCATTTCTAAAAAAATTGTCATTATAGGAGTTCAGTTCCACCGCGAGAATGCTCAGCCTGCTCAGCGTAGCGATTGGTTTTCAGTGACCAGTAGCTCTAACACTACTTGCGAGAAAAATAACTGGAAGTCTAGCTATTCTTCAGAATGTGATGCCCCAGTGTGGCCCGTGAGAGAAACAAGGAAAACCCATTAGGTTGCTAAGGAACATGTATGGCATTACGGTAGTACCTACTGCTGCCTGACAATTACCCGGATTATTCTGGCTGATCATTAGATGCGTATTATACAAGAAACAGTTTTCAAAAATCAACTATTTTTAACATGTTAGTATGAAGACGAAATCACCCTTAATTGTATTTGTTAGCATACCAGTCACTATACAGGCTGAAATTAAACGTGACTGGTCAACGCCGGATGAATGAGCTACAAGTCATGATTTCAATTTGACAGTACTGCAGCATTAATATTCACATACTTAGTCAAAGCATAGTCCATGACAAAAACTTGTGTGGTTGGAAGGATTTTCCAAACTTTTCTTTTCTGCTAACTGTGAAGTTTATGAATATCTGCATCCCAAATCAATAATGCAACGCTGTTAGAGGAGGATGGCATGAATTGGAGTCTGGAACAAAATGGAAATAAATTGACGTTTTGCAGGTATACTTCTCCCATAGGGCTGGGCTCCTTCTTATCATCCAAAACCCATAATGCTTTGCAAACGTCAAAAAGGTACGCCTAGTGATTAATAACTGGTTTCTTGGGGGGTGGGGTTATAAGGGGGGGGGTTCTTTGGGGGATTTCCGACATCCATGAACTGCACCAGAAGCTCACTATGCATTGCTTCGAACACTGAGGTCGGAAATTCTGGAAACGGACAACATCTTCATCAGACTGCTCACCAGTTCGGGTGCTGTTTTGTCCCATGTTTCCGCCATGAAGGTCCAGCTTTGCTCCACTCACGCCGATAATCGGGCTTTGCTGCTGCCGAGAAATCATCTTCACCGTCGTCCATACCGCTGGCATCGCTGGCATCGGAGGATGACATGGTTGAGTCGCTATCGGCCAACAATTCTTGCAAAATGTCTTCGGTTTCCATGTTTTGGCCATTGCGAAACCTATAGGACTAAAACCACCACATAATTTATATGATGAATTCAACTCGTGCTTTTGACGTCAGAAGCAATCTTTATTTAGTTTTTACCTAACTAGATTGTTATAAATATAACTAAATTTCATAACATTGAAGTTGTGCACTACCAATGTGATTGGTCTTTAAGAACCCAATCCGTAATTAAGCCTTCAGCAATATTTGCAAAGATAGATGTGATTGACAATGGTCTTACTTTGTCGATGTATTTGGAGGTTTCGATTTCGAAATAGGCTATTAGTATTAAGAATGTCACACGATGGAAAACATAGCTCATACGGAAATTCTTGTGCGTAATAATTTAGCAGGGAACTGATCCGGTCTGCACTGCAGTAGACTTGGCAGGGGGGGATTGAGTACCGTAAACCCGCCAAGGATGAACATTATGGCGGTCTCTGAGCGGACTGACAAAATATAACCTGTTAATTGTGAAATAACCAAAGATGAAACTTGGCACAAACTCTTATGAACCTGTTATTGATTGCATTAGTTTTCCACATTAGATCACTCACATCAACGAGCCTCGAGCAAAACCAAGGAGGGCGCAGATTTCTTGGAAATGGAGGATCCTTTGGTCAGAACTGAACTTCACTGGTTCACGAACGACTAAGCAATACGCGTCACGGTCGCATCGCTACCAGCAAAACACTCCCAACCAACATGGCTCTTTTCAACCCGAATGAGGGGGTGCTTCTGCTCTAGGTGGAAGAGCCCGAGGGTGCACCCACGTATATGGACCAGAAATATGTCCGCTGAACTCATTAACAAAAGTTACACACTCAAAATATTCTTTATTTGAGGGTTCTGAGAGCCAAGGAACTGGGGAATTGAAGAAATGACACTGAACATCTGGGCCGGATCAAGGGCTTCCAATTGTGAGCAATTTGGATGCAATCGGGTCCGAAAGTGGCACTATTTGGGCCATTTTGCAGAGGGGTGCATTTCCAAAATGGCTACTTTTCTGGGTATTGAAGTTTTCTTAATTTTAGGGGTGGTCTGCTTTGGGTGAGAATTTCTCAAAAATTCATTGGTCAATCGACTAAAACTGAAAGTAAAATGAAAGAGGACATATCGAACATCATTTTTCTGTACAGCCTGAACACCTGCGAGAGTTGTATTTTTAGAATATTTGTGAAGTATGGGGATTTGTCAGTGCTGTATATGGGAATTTATTTGCTGCGGTGCATCCCTGAAGGTCGCGCAGCAACCTTCCGAGACCCTCACGCGGTCCTCCTATGGGGGTTTTCAATGGGACTGTCCTATAATGTTCAATAATTTTGGGAAGAATGATTTTTTAACTTAAACCACCCAAAAGAAACACTCATGTCGAAATTTCCATTTGTGCTCCTCAAGTATTATTTTGGAAAAGTCATCTGGAGAAGGGCAAAAACTAATTCTATTAACGACTTTTCACTTTCGGTATTATCGTTCCTAGGTCTCCCTGTTCATGCACGTTTGTTTTCACTCCCTGCACTTACATGAAAACAAGATTGTACAACGTTGCAGAGATTTACCTACCTGCAGTCGATGGGTTCTAGGTTCAGTCGAGTTGACCTGCATTGACGCTGTTCTTGTCAGCAAGGGTTAGATTAAATATTAGAATCTTTAGTGAAAACAATTATTGTTTTAAGTTTATTTCCTGATAAATTGCAAAATCCTCAAAATATTTGGTCTCTTTTTAATTTTGGCTTCTACCTAAACACTTCCTGAAAGTGTAATGTGTAACTGTTCATCTGCATACAAGACCACCGCATTAGACCGTTCCTCTTTGTTCTCTGCTAACTCGCCGCAGACTCTTAGCAGTGACTTACGCCGTGGCGAGGTAACAGTTTTTATTTATTTGTTTGTTTATTTTTTTGCCCAGGTAGCCTAAACGGCCAAAGCTGATTTTCATTAGGGCCCTGCATTAAAACAATTTATTAATTAATATGATTTAAAAGAAATAAAAAAACACTCTTCCTGTAAAAATGAAAAAAAGCACGTTAAACAAAACCACATAAAATATTAACAAAAATGATTAAGAAACATAAAATATAAACAGTATTTGCTATCAAAGCACAAACATGATAAATTTATATTTTGTAAGTAGGGTTTAAAAAGTATAATTAAAAAGGTAATTAATGGATGTTACACTTCAACAAAGCTTGTTTTCCAACACAAAGACAATGAAATCTTATTTTGTGGTGTGAGTTTCCATTTTATTAATCTATAGTAATCTCTATACTTAAAATGGTAGATTAAAAACAGTACTTTTACAAACGCATGAAATACCTCACAGCTCTGGACGCTCAAACCAGTATAGTATGTGCACACGTGTCATGCGCACGGAGCCGGAAGAGTCGGCCCGTGTTCAGGTGTTAATATAGACTCCATTCAATAAGTTCTTGACAAAAAATACGTTAAATACGTTATGTATTTGCCCTTCCTAGCCTAGCGCCCTGCGCTGTATGGATGGTTTGTGACATATGAACGACTGGGTGTAAGGTCAAAGAGCCTGGGGATTTCAATCTAGTTGATGAAAAAGTGTGTGTTAGTTTTCCTTTCACCTTCACTTCATTTTCCTTTGCCTGCTGAAATCTCCTAAACCATAGCAGATTGTAATGTTAGAATGATATCAGCATCACGGTTTGGTCCGAAATGGCAACACATGTTGGCTTAAAATATGCACGGGCGTCGCCAGATTTTTTTTAAGGGGGGAGGGCAAACCGTCTAGTCAAAACAATAACATTTAACTGCTAGAAGAGGTTCGATTTTTTTCTCAAGCAAATAATTATGTTCTATTTGATGTCTAATTTTTATTTTTTTTGGCTGTTTTTTTTCGATATTTTCAGGGCCCCCCTTGCGGCGCTTATGTGAATAAGATTATTTAAAATATATGAAAAGGCACCGTAATCCTTTCAAAAGGCAGTCTACCAGGGAGTCAAAGTAGTATACTCCACTTGCGGATATGGAAATACATACCCCATTGAAAATTCATACCCCATTGGAAATCAAGCTTGGTTGAATCAAGCTTTGTTTCAAGTAATCTGAAACCCAGTTTCACTTCATTCTCGCTGCGGCGAGATACACATTCAACGCGGCGAGACAGTTACTCGCCGCAGCGAGATGGTAACTCGAAAAAAATTGAAAGTGGCCCTTATACGCTTCGTAAGTACGAGTGCCTCGATGCTCAAGTACAGTTCAATTCCGAGTCTTTGTAGCCCGAGTACAAGAACTGTTGTTCGAGTATGAGTACTTGAAAATTTGAGTACAAGTAAGACAGGAGTACTCTGAAAACGGTACTCGAGTAGTACTCGAGTACCATGCAGTACCGAGTATAACTACAACACTGCCTCTCCATTATGGAGTCACCAATTATGGAGGACGAAAAGTGTCCATCTGCTTTTCTGCTATCAGAATAGTAGAAAAGCTGATTTTGCCTCTTTGTAACATGCATTTTTTTACTTTTCCACTTTTCTGCTACCTCAAAAGCAGAATTATATTTTATTGTAGGCCTAATGCATTTCCCACTTTCCTGCTCCTACAAAAGTAGTTTTACTTTCCTCTTTTTGATGGCGGCCGAAAAGTTGCCGTCTGCTTTTTACCTATCAAACAAGCAGGAAAGTGGATTGAACGTTTTGACGACAACCGTGAATTCAACTTTTCTGCTTTTGTGATATCAGAGAAGCAGATTTTACAACATAGGTGGCCGAAAAGTGGCGATCTGCTCTTCTGTCCTCAATGGGCCGTGAATGGGGTCATGAACCTGTAAGTTACCGCCATTTCCGTTGGGGGGGGGGTTGCAGACGTATAGAAACCAATGCTTAAACGTGTTTTCTGCGAACCATTGTTCTCTAATTCGCAACTCAACCGCGAATAAATTATTTTCTATCGCGCCATCGGCCTCCCCCCCTATCTCCTGCCAACCTGTGAAGAAAGAACATGCTAATAATGCACAAAACTTGGGTAACATCGTTCTTCGGCGACGAGCTATAGGCCTACAGGCGGATAGCAACAGCTCCGCCAAATCAAGTAACAAAGAACGGGGAGGGGTAAACATACGTAATCAACTTGCACTTTCGTTTATTGAGGAGGCAACTGAGGCACAACTCGGCGCATTCTTCGAGCACAACCAATACAGAGTATCTATCACCCGACAATTAGTTTTTGCAAAGCTGAAGAAACGCTGGCGGATATATACAGTATTTATTCATACGACTCTTCCGTATACAAGTCTTTGGGCAGATCAGACTACCATAATACTGAGATAATTGTAAAGATACATTAATTGATTTCAAACGACTGCTTCATATACGCGTCATTTGAAAGATCAGACTACTATAATTACAAGCCTAAATTCTGAGACACCTTAAGTTGATTTTCGAGCGACTCTTGCACGTACACATCTTTGGATTTGTTGGATTGCCACCTGCCGTGCTTCTTAAATAATCTGTCTGGGACACCAGCGGAAGCAGCCGCAGTCGCACTGCCAGCACGAAGGCTGTGTAGACCGAAGCTTGTCGGATCAGCCCCGATCTTCTTCAAGGCATTCTTAAAGACTCTACATCTGGAGTAAGAAAGATGACCTTTCCTTAGATTGTAACTCTGAGATGATTTACAATACACAACTGGTCGAAATAAGAATTGTTCCGTGAAAACTGTAAGTGTAGGTTTTAGCCAGGTGTAAATATTTTAGCAACATCGCAACAGGGCACGCAATGGTGTCAGTCTTGGCAATATAAATCCAAGAACCGTCCCTATATTGATCGGTCTTACTTTTGGTCAAAAATATTCCGACAAATGACGAATGTATATCAACATATCAATATTACATTCTCGAATGTTAATGAGCTCATTATTCCTTAGAAAGCCAGCAAAGGAAAGTAGGCAAATTGAACAGAGATGGACAAGCATAAGATTATCTGCAAGCCCGAATCTGACCACAATTTGCTTAAGAATATCAGCAGTAATTGGTTCTTACTTGGAAATTGGCCTCGCGGTGATACGCTTAATCCCTTCAAAAGTCAAGCGTAGGAACTTCTTATCACAAGGATTATCTGTTACTGACAGACTGCACTCATGATGCCATTTGACACTGTAAAAAACTCCCTGAATTTTAGAAAAATGGCGTATTGTCATTCAGTATAAACTCTACAAAAAATGGCCAAGTCTTCTGAGTTGGCTGGCATCGCTGTAACGTAGTGTGCCTTACATCAAGCTTGCTAATCGGCGAAACATCTGTAGTATTTGTCAGTCGTTCGAGATGCTCTTGAAGCTTTTAACACTTCTTGTAATGTATATGCACGCTTGTCAATTCTGAAAGACAAAAGTCAGGACATATGCTAGGTAAAATAACCGGTCAAGCGACGAAGATTATGAATCTCTCAGGCCAGCGCCAGTATGTGAGCCAACGTTTATAATTCCTTGATCAATTCAGGTTTGTTTTTTAAACCTACAGGTGAATGTCGGACAACTTTAATAAATGGCTCTTTAATAAATGGCTCTTTAATGGCTCTGTACCAGACAAAATGAGTATTCTTATAAGCCACGGGGCCGTAAGTTGTACAACCATGCACTGCAGTTACGAATCATATAACTTATGGAGATCTTGACGAGAGCTACCAAGCGGAATTACTACCCTTGATTGCCACGTGGCCACATAGCACAAACAATCGTGCAGATTCCTTATCCATGATACATGTAGAGGGGAAAATACAAGAATTCAAAAATTACTTGATGAATCGACCCTTTAATGCTTGTGTCCGAGAGTGAAATTCTTATCGATGACACTATACCTGTAACTTGATGCAAAATCACTGCAGCTCTCATTTTCATGTACCAAAAATGCACCCAGAGTTCTTTCCTTGGACGAATATATTCTTGGAATTACTAAATCTCAACGTGTCAATAATTTTTTCACGGTAAGGGCTCGAGTTGGAAAAAAGGATAGGTCAAAAGACTGCAGATGGCCATCCATGAAGAACCCTACAGACTAAATCTATTGGCGGTACCAACCAATTGTTATCTTGCACTCTAATCAACACTAAACGCTTCAACCCGAGATGAATTCAAGCTCCAGTATTTTGAGTTGAAATGAGGTTATTTTTGTATTATGCTCGTTAAGCAAACCTGTTTACAGTATGTGGACCCCACAACCCAAGTCGAAAAATATTTGGGAGACTCCCCAGTCGTCTAAATCCACCAACTTACTAAGATGATCCACTTCCACATTCTCCTGACAAGGGATTCACTCAACCTTTAGCCTAATATTAATGCAGTTACAGAAATACCACAGATCTACATTTATTTCCTGTAACTCTGGAACCATGCTACCCTTGGTAACTATAGACACGACCTGCTCTGATCGCAAGGGATGCCCCTTTTAACTCATGCCATTTGGAACTCTTCTCTCTCTCTCAACCTCTGACCAATTTTGTTGAAATTCCACTTTTTTGTGCTTCAAACGACCAGGCACCACACCCCAATTGACTTGCGTCTGTATAAACCAGAACCTGCGGAATGGAGTAATCAAAAAGCAAACGTTTGTTCAGGTTGGACAATTCTTTCCTCAAAAAAAAGTTCTTCTATC
The DNA here is from genome assembly GCF_054643075.1 of Acanthaster planci. NCBI lineage: Eukaryota > Metazoa > Echinodermata > Asteroidea > Valvatida > Acanthasteridae > Acanthaster > Acanthaster planci. The sequence continues at coordinate 189,828 of NW_028257631.1, read as the reverse complement.
GGTTTACTGTTGCTTTGTAATAAAAATTCATAATCGTAATGTTTTCTGTTAGCTATCTCAATGTGTAGATAACGTGATTTGAGGTTAGCAATATTTCCTACCACGCACAAAAAGGTTACAATCTTTCCCGTGATGGACGCCAATTTTCTATCCGTTGGCTTAAGCTATCAATCGAACGCAAAGTATCCGTAACTCTACGTTCCTTTGCTTGAAGTGAACCCTCAATGGAATTCAACGTCAATCCTAGCCAATCTAACTATTGTGTGGGATACCACACCGATTTCTCCTTGTTTGGAACGAGCCCTGGAGCTAGTAGGCTTCAACCGTCTGAGACGTATCCTCACACTTGGCTTTCGTCTCCTCTCTGGCCCATCCATCATCCAGGTACACTACGATATACATGCCTTTCTCCCTCCAGTAAGTTACCAGTGGTCTGATAATCTTTGTGAAAATATAAGGGGCCATTGTTAACCCAAATGGCAATACATTAGACTCAAATAGCTCGTTGCACCTTGTAGTTCCCAAGCAAAGCCTAAATATGTAACGTGTTCATGGAATATCTCGACATGATGCTATCCCGATTTTAAATAAAAATAAATCATTAAATCGCCTCTTTTAAAATAGTACAAGGCTTCGTTCAAATCCTCAAATTTAATTTTGTCTTGCCAAATGAACTGATTAATTAACATATCTGAAATCTAGAATCAGCCTTTTCTTACCGGAATTTTGAACTGCAACGGTTAACGGATTTACTACATGAGGGAGAGAATCGTGGCGAAACAGGGTAGCTGCGTAGACTTGTGTTTAGTCTGGGTCATTAATAATTCAGGCCGTCTTAATCATGCATTAAACATGCGCGCGGCAACCAATCAGAAGCGCGCATTACCTTAGGTCTGGGCGCTGGCTGCGTGGGTTGCCGGGACTTCTCAAGATGGCAGCGTGCTAACCAGAGCTCTGTGGAGTTGTGTTGTGTTTCGAGAGTAAATCTGACGTGCGACCGCTGGTGGTTGGGGATCTACCTCAAGTGTACCTGGTGCGATCGGTTAGTGTGGTGCTTGTTCTCAGTTGCCGGAGCTGCCGATTATATCAGATCTCTTTGAAGATTGGGAATCGTTAGACAGTCTCGTTTATTTAAGAAGTGGTAGATTATAGGGTTAGGGAACCCGAGCGAACCAGTTAATTGGGGAATTAGCGAAGCTTAGAACTAGAAGGATTGTGTGCCGTTGTTCCATGCTTGTTGCCATAGCGACGGTTGGTTGCGGTCCTGGTCTGGGAGCTTGCTTTCCTCGTTGAAGTTTACTGGGTGCAGGTTTCCGTTAGAGTCTGGTGAGGACTATTATAATCGCCTTCTTAATCAACTTACCTGTGTTATTTCATAATAACTTAAAGTGGGTGAGGGTTATTTAAGTCACCTTAAACCTTGTTGCAGTTTGGGAACTGTGTTGCTTTGTAAGGCAGTATAGATTATTCTTGTATAAGTGTACCCTGTTGTGTTGTACAGTTACGAAGATTGTAATTGCTTGTGTGGTCAAGACTTATCAGTTATAAGCCATCAGTAGATTATTTATTTAGACTTGAGGGTTACCCTGATCACTGTGAGGGTTACCTGGTTATTGTGAGGGTTACCCTGATCACTGTGAGGGTTACCTGGTTATTGTGAGGGTTACCCTGATCGCTGTGAGGTTTACCCTGATCACCGTGAGGGTTATTCTGGTGTAGGTTAAGGATAAGGCTTATTAATCACGTTCGTGGTGCAGTTGACCACGTAGGACAATTATCCCTGTGAGGATAATTTTGTATATAGCTAATTGCTGTTGTATATAACGGATAACTGAGCACTGACATTGAATAAACCAATCATATAATTGCCTTAGAAGTCACTGGTCACCGTGAGATTTAGTCAGTCCTGTATCACTTGTATTGACATTAATTGTAATCTTTATTGACATTGGGATCAATTACCTAATCACAGAGCGGTGGTAAACTTCCACCAAACGAACAGCCCCTAAGGCATAGTCCACCGTTCGTTAACTGATATCCCCCCTTGCGTCAGGATAGCCGCTCATTCTTGCGTAAGGTGAATAAATATATTTGTGGGGTAGGCCAGGTCAATTCTATCTCCGATCCGGCCAGTCTGCTGGTCCGCCACAAAAAGGTGTCAGTTGTCCCGCCACAAATGGTGTCAGAAGTGGGATGCTCTGTGATTTTGTTATAGTTGTATTTACCAATAAAGAGTAAAACTTTTGTCATTTGTTGTGAAGTGGATGTGCCTCACAGAGGTGCACAGCGAGGGTAATTGTAACGAGGTAGGCGGGTTATGCTTACCTGGGTAGTTACTGCCTTGTACATTGTATTCGTTGTTGGGTTGGTGACATTAGTGGGGATTCTGTTTAGGATTCGAGCGGAGTTGCGATCCTTGCGACGTACTGCAGGACAGCAACTGCCAATCCTGTTGAAAACTCACCGGGTGGTAGTAGGTATACAAAGATTGGTAAATTCTGGAGGCTTGGGACTGGGAGTCCCGCAGCCTGAGTTTGCCTGTGAGTTACCGGTATCGCCAAGTGGCCAGTGGCCAAGTGTAGAGAGTCTAGTTGAGACTGAGATCCCTGCTCAGGAGGGAACTCCAGTATGAGCGTGGTTAAGGACAGTGGTGTTAGCTCGATGGGGGCTGACAAGGGTTCTGTCCTGGACGAGCTGAACCGTTCAAGAATGGAGGTTCAGTGGTTAAAGTGGGAGAGGGACCGTTTGTCCGCAGAGTTGGAGGCTGTCAAGAAAGGTACACAAGGTCAATTCTATCTCCGATCCGGCCAGTCTGCTGGTCCGCCACAAAAAGGTGTCAGTTGTCCCGCCACAGAATCAAACTCAGAAACAAGATGTTTTTCTCTAAGCTCCGTAATGGCTTCAAGTACAAAATCAGAATGCATGATAGCAGAGCGGTTATCACGAAAAAAAAGGCCATTGGAGGGGTATCTATAGAGGGAATCTTATACACTGTGTGAATAACGTCCAACACCTCAGGATCATCACTGATGTATTCGTCCACGACAGCCCAACCTGCTTCAGACTTGTCAGCAAGGCGAATTAACTTATTTCTCTTGAACAAGTCTTTCGTGACTTCCTCCAGACTGTCTTTTTCTGCCGACAAGGAACCTTCTTCAACTAGCTTCTTGATAGATTCAAGGGATTGAGCTATCTTCTCGTTACATTGGAACTGCGTACGGTTACCTTTGAAACGAAATTGTACCTCGCTGGCTCGTTTCAACGACTGAACCTCTTGCAGCGCTTTTTCGTTCTCTTGCTTTTGTTCGGCTATGATCTTGTCGAACCGAGACTGAAAAGAACCCAAAGCTTCCGAAACTCCTGCAGACACTATCTTAGAGACATCTTGAGCAGTTAAGGCTAATGGTATCTGAGAACCTATCAGAATCTGACATGCGAAGGTCGTCTTCGTCGTTCAACATATCAGTGTGTTACGTGCGGAGAATGCACGGCAGAAGAAAAATCAAAAGACGGGAACCAGGACACTAAAACATACGAGCAAAGGACAATAAGGGAACTAATTTAGAATAACATTTAATTATTAGCTTAAATCAGCAAGCAGTAAATTAAAACAAAGTAAATCTAGTGGTTTGCTGCAACTTAAACTTCTCATGCAAGAACATCGTAAATTTGAACAGTCAAAAGCATAAAAGGAAATTATTTACATTAGCACAGCCAAGCAGAATTAATTACACTGAAAATTAGCAAGCCGGCAAAACATATTAATATGCGAAGAGGCAAATTATATTCGGCCGAGAATAATTACCTTAAGGAGCCAACACAAGAACCGAAGAAAATTAGGCCCCGCCCAGTCAGTGCCATGGCTAAAAGAGCGCGGTCGTCGGGCCAAGCACCTCCGCACTCCGCGCCAGAACAGCCCAGTTCCAGCGTCGATCCCTGAGATTCGGCTTCCACATGGAGCCACGACACTCCAGGGTCCACGGTCCCTCAGCGGTGTCAGCCTTGACCACGGTCCGGCAGTAACGAGGCGTTGCTGACCCAACGCCGGCTATTTCGGAACGCACATGCTAAAAGCATATAGGCACTGACTGAGAGCGAAATCAATGACTACGGAGTCTTGTATAGGTTTTTGGAACATGCGTAAATTCCACACGTACCTTTTCAGGGAGGCACAAAAGGATTTGGATCAACTGGGACCGTAACACAGTGTAGGCCTACATGCACGGAGGAAATCTATTGGAAGGTCCGCTGTAGCTGCGCTGAAAACGATCAATGCCTGCCACACCCTCACCGTGTGGCTTTCATCACCCATATGCAGCAAGGTATGAGACGAAGAGAACCCCCCCTGCTTTGTGTTGGTCATTGTCTCGCAGGAATCTGGGGAATTCCTTTCAGACATCTTGGGGGGGGGATGTGTTAAGTAACAATAGTCTGGAATGTGTATAGGGATTGGACATGTTGGGGGGTACCCCTCGGTCTCATTTCTTGCTGGGTATATCATCACCTCGCTTTACGTAATATGTTAATATCTGTCACGCTCTCTAGCTCGCGATAGAAAATGAGCAATCCCATACGGCAGTGTCAGTGTCCCAGGGAGGCAGAGAAACCAGCATCTCAAAGGAAACACAGTTGTACAGGTATAGACACACAAGCTTGCTTGATCCAAAGAAAACATGCGAGTCTTTCATTATAAAAGATAGGTTGGACTGTAATTATTGGTTTATACGTCTTCAATCCCCAAGAAAAGAAATGGTCATAACCTATGGAGAACGGAAAGTGGCCATCTGCTTTTCTGCTATCAGAGTAGTAAAAAAGCAGATTTTTTGTTCTGGTAACATGCAATTTCGATTTTTCTACTTTTTTGCCACCTCAAAAAGCAGAACGAACACTATTTGGTTGTGCATTTTTCTATTTTTTTGCTTCTCTGCTTCAAAAAAGGGCAGATTTTACCCTTTCTTTGTTCGCTGACGGCCGAAAAGCGGCCACCTGCTTTTCTCCTTTCGAACGAGCAGGAAATGAGGATCGAACGTTTTCACAACAACCGTGAATTATGGAGGACGAAAAGTGGCAAACAAAGAAAAAGTAAAATCTGGCTTTTTTGAAGCAGACAAGCAGAAAAATAGAAAAAAGCATAACCAAACAATGTTGGTTCTGCTTTTTGAGGTGGTAGAAAAGTCGAAATTGCATGTTACCAGAACATAAAGTCTGCTTTTCTACTACTCTGATGGCAGAAAAGCAAATGACCACTTTTCGTCCTCCATACATCAATACAGATTTTCAGGTCGTTAGAAGCAATCTTACATTTGGATCCAAAGAGCATAGCCTTTGTTTTGGTGGCATTGATTGTCAGGATGTATTTCCATGAAGTCAGACCTGTTATGGCTCTGTTTGTGGTGAGGACTCCCTAGAGAGCGTACTGCGGTTTTACTCGATACTGTCAGGGCCTTTCACGTAGACGTATACATATTCACAAGTACTCCAAGCCGGTTAAATGCACTAGGCTGAGTCTGCCTTACATAATGAATTGATTAAATTTTCTTTCATTGTTATTTGTTGACAAATGCCTGTATCTTAAACTTGACATTCCAATTTTCAATTTCTTACTGTCGATTCCAGGTAAAATTCATTCATAAGCAGTCACGAACTAATACTTTTCACCAATCACTGTCCAATTTTCTCGCATTTGGGACTCCTTAACTCTTGAGATTCTTGATAGTTGCTTGTTGTAACAGCATCTGTTATGGCTCATCATTCCCTCATATAAAAATACCCTTTTTATATATTTAGTGCTAATATTCAAGTGTATTTTATACATACTTTGTATTTATTTATAATGTATAAATTATATATTTGATGTGATTCATACCCTGGTACATGTTATCAATGTACATTTGTTTGCTTTCATTTTAAAGTTCTAGTCTAAGTGTTATGTGCTTGTTCAGTTTTCGTGTTTTTTATGCTTTCTAGGTTAATATCATATCATTGTCTTTGTCCTTTCTCCACTTTTTATTTATCTGATAACAGATTAGAAATGCCACTGGAAAGTGATTTGGTTTGCTTTTTGGCAGTCCCTCAGGGGTGATATCAGAGTCCACCTTGCTGTTCTTAATTTGTAAGCCTGTTTTAGTTGTTTCCTTTTATGCTGTTTATTAATTGTAACTACCTTTAATGAAAAACTTATTTCTCACTGGCCAGAAAAAGAACACTTAGAAAAAAGTCTTTTTCTGACGGCCCTTATACGCTTCCGTAATTAAGCATAATCAAGATTTTGCGAGTACATGACTGAGTGCATCTTGAAATTATATACAGGCGTCAATGATTGTGGCTGCTGCTGGTGTGTAATCCCCTCCGAGCTGATGTGCACCCCCAATCGGCGAAAAGAACGAAATTGGTTACAAGCGTGTTCTTGCACGTGTTTTCTGCGAACCATTGTTCTCTAATTCGCAACTCAACCGCGAATTATTTTCTATCGCGCCATCGGCCTCCCCCCCTATCTCCTGCCAACCTGTGAAGAAAGAACATGCTAATAATGCACAAAACTTGGGTAACATCGTTCTTCGGCGACGAGCTATAGGCCTACAGGCGGATAGCAACAGCTCCGCCAAATCAAGTAACAAAGAACGGGGAGGGGTAGACATACGTAATCAACTTGCACTTTCGTTTATTGAGGAGGCAACTGAGGCACAACTCGGCGCATTCTTCGAGCACAACCAATACAGAGTATCTATCACCCGACAATTAGTTTTTGCAAAGCTGAAGAAACGCTGGCGGATATATACAGTATTTATTCATACGACTCTTCCGTATACAAGTCTTTGGGCAGATCAGACTACCATAATACTGAGATAATTGTAAAGATACATTAATTGATTTCAAACGACTGCTTCATATACGCGTCATTTGAAAGATCAGACTACTATAATTACAAGCCTAAATTCTGAGACCCCCTTAAGTTGATTTTCGAGCGACTCTTGCACGTACACATCTTTGGATTTGTTGGATTGCCACCTGCCGTGCTTCTTAAATAATCTGTCTGGGACACCAGCGGAAGCAGCCGCAGTCGCACCGCCAGCACGAAGGCTGTGTAGACCGAAGCTTGTCGGATCAGCCCCGATCTTCTTCAAGGCATTCTTAAAGACTCTACATCTGGAGTAAGAAAGATGACCTTTCCTTAGATTGTAACTCTGAGATGATTTACAATACACAACTGGTCGAAATAAGAATTGTTCCGTGAAAACTGTAGGTGTAGGTTATAGCCAGGTGTAAATATTTTAGCAACATCGCAACAGGGCACGTAATGGTGTCAGTCTTGGCAATATAAATCCAAGAACCGTCCCTATATTGATCGGTCTTACTTTTGGTCAAAAATATTCCGACAAATGACGAATGTATATCAACATATCTGTTTATTAATTGTAACTACCTTTAATGAAAAACTTATTTCTCACTGGCCAGAAAAAGAACACTTAGAAAAAAGTCTTTTTCTGACGGCCCTTATACGCTTCCGTAATTAAGCATAATCAAGATTTTGCGAGTACATGACTGAGTGCATCTTGAAATTATATACAGGCGTCAATGATTGTGGCTGCTGCTGGTGAATCCCCTCCGAGCTGATGTGCACCCCCAATCGGCGAAAAGAACGAAATTGGTTACAAGCGTGTTCTTGCACGCGTTCTGTGGCCAAGTTCGGGCGGCATGTAATTCCCGTCTGTTCACGAACAGCTCAATTTGTTGTTCGTGGGTCGGCGGCTCGAACGCCGGGAACAAACATCGGTTATCGCTGGTAGTTAGTGACAAGCAATATGCAAAATGGCGGCGTCCATGTAGGCGACGTTATTCGAGAGTTAATGTTGGGCTGGGCTGAATTCTTTTCTATATAAACAGGAACATTCATTTCTGTGTAAAGGAAAATAATTAATGTTAATTTTGCAAAACTCAAAATCTCACGAGTTTTTCCTCGTGTTCCTGTAAAACCCTGACGAAGAGGTGGTATGTGATCCTGTTCCGAGAACAGTGTTCTTGAGTCGTGTTTCTGCCGTTCGAGCGCGAGAACAAGAAACCCGTGTCAAGAACGCCCGAACTCGACCTATATAGTAAGGTACGCAAAGATATATGCTGCGCGGTGATAAATTTATGTGCAACCCCGTGCCCACTATGTCGGAAATTTAATCGGAGAGGGCGGGCATGCCGTGCGCCCCTAGGGGTTACTGAACTAATTCAAGCTCCATTGAAAATAGTGTAAAATCAACCCGGTTGGAGCCCCATGGCAGCCAACTGAAGTCCCTGAGGCCTCTCAAACAAAAAACAATGTGTTGTTTGGTCCTTCGGATTTCATTTGATTTTCAATTTTTAGTAGGTTAACCAATTAATTTTTTAATTATCCGCCCAAAACAAACTCACCCCCCAAAAAGTAAATGTTGCCAAGCCCTCCCAGCGGTCATTTTTCAAATGACATCCCTCACCTTCCGGGGGCTCTTCTGACTAATTTTCAATCCCATTTTTGTCTGCTTTGCCCCCAGATGGGTGCCCCTGAATCTACAGAGATGATCCTGAGCCATTCTGACACAATTCCACCATTTCTTGGCCCAATCAGACCCCTCTTTTCGAAACAATCTCGGGGGGGGGTTACTTTTTGTGCGCCTCGGTCTGGCGGAGAATTTTCCTTGAATTGGGACACTGCACCCCTAGATACGGAGCTTTTAATTTAATGGGACACGGATGAGAAACATATTGGGGAAAAATGTTTGATCGAACCCCAAAAATGGTTCGAACGGAAAAAAAATGGTGTGAACCAAAAAAATCGTTCGAACGTTATTCGCTATTGAAACGTTTGGCTTGCCAAAATATGCACGTGTGCTCACTTCCAGGCAATCAAATTTTTGTCGTTCGAACGATTTTTTTTCTTTCGAACAAATGTTTTCGTTTGAACGAACATTTTCCCCCAATTCGTTTCTCACCCATTCCCTTGCAAAGGTCCGTACTTAAAAGCGCCGTACGGGGCGGATTACAAGCCGTTCATGCACTGCGTTTCGTAAGTTTATTACGCAAGTTTTAAAGTACAAGTACGCATGTGCCTCTTTGCCCTCACGATAGCAATGACCTTCTGTTTGGGGCTGGGGTGCATGAATTATGCAAGCAGCTCACTAAGGCCGTTTTCCAGTACTCAACTACGGCTGCGTCTCAGGCTGCACCTGTTTTTTAACTAGCTTACTTTGAAGCTGTAAGCGCAGTAATTAGTCTAATAGTACCACAAAGCATCAAATAAGATGCAAGAAAGCCAGAAATTACAGTAATTCAATTTAATTTAAACGCTTCAGGCCAACAATCGGGGATTGGTTTTGGGAACGAAGCCTGAGACGGAGCCCAAGTCGAGTATTGGAAAAGGGCCCAAAACCACATGTATATACATAACAAATGCTGGTGTAGTGGGTGACTTCACATTTACAGTACTCTTAGTCACTCTCTTCAGGAGCCAGGCTAGTATCACAAGATCACTGTTTTCTTGATTTTCGTTTTGTCAGGTAAGCTGTGCCCTTTGACCCATTAGCTCGACTGAGCTGGAGCGGTTGTACATGTACATGTACTTCTTTTTCAAACTTTGTATTGGATCGGATCCAATAAAAAATCAAAAAAGACAAGTACGCCTATTGCTTGACTCTCTCGGTATTGTTTGCAAATTATTCAGGCAACAAATTTTGCCCACTAACTCGTACAGGCCATACCATCTCATCTTCCTCAAGACAGTTTCATGTGAAGTTGTTTCGAGTTTTGACAGTTTTAATTAATCAGGTCGGTTAGGCTTTGTCAAACGTTGGTCTTCACTCATTTTGTTTTGATTTCTGCATGATACGGTACCGGTAGCTCAAATAGATTTGATTGACTTTTTATATGTTCTTTGACCAAAATTGTTCATGCTTACATAACTTGATTATTTTTTGTGTCTTCCATTGGTTGAGTCACAGGCAAAATTATTATACATGTAGGTATTGATAAATCTTGCATGGAATTATGTTCATGCTTCTTTCTTTCTTTTTTCACCGAGATTCAGATTCTGCCAATACTATACTAGGGCCTATATAATTACTTTTATTACTGCTACGGGATAAAATATCTTATACGCAGCAACAATGTACACGTGTCACGTATGTTTCATCCTTGTTCAATTTGTGGAAATTAACGACTTCAACCGTGCACGGCGGTTACTTGACCGGACCCTTGTGAACCATACAAGAATGTCCTTAGCAACTTGCCAGTCCTCTGTTGAGCCTTCTTGTTTTGAAGACTTTGTTTGCACAAAGTTAACAAACGATCACATGGAAACTCTTTGTACATGCTCTAGAAGGCTTAAACCGAATAAAACATCACACAGTCAGGAAAAGAAATGCTACATAAATATGAAATTTAGCCTCAAAGTGGTTGCTAAGATGATAAATTATTTCCATTTTCAATTAATCACTTGGTCTTTTTTTCACTAAATTTCTCAATTTTAGAAGTTTTCCCAGAACACTGAGACACTGCATACGACAGGCTAGAATCTCAACTACACAATTTAATCAGTTCTCTGTAGCTAGATTTTTTTGTTCGACCATCATGAGTTATATACATGTATCTTACTTTTGTACAGCGCGATCTAACTATGTTGTACATGCACAAAACCGTTTCAGCCAGGCCACGTACTATGAAAAGTTACCCTGCGGCTTGTTCACACATACATGTACCATGGCGTACATATGCATGTACACGCTCAGGTGCATGGAAATTCTTGACGGAGCTGGTGTGGTTCATGTGTGTACAGTACATGTAAAACTGGGGATATACAGTATACCATGAATCTCAGCATTTTCCTGGCAATTTTATAATGACAGATAGACCTCGGTTTCAATAATGAACTGCATGTAAACTTACTGTACTTTTGAGCTCGTCTTTTGTTCCCGATTACTTAATTCCGCTCGCAATCTGTTTTGATCCTTCAAAAATCGCATCAAAACGTAAACAAACTAAATCAAACTACCGCTTACGAAAAGAGGTTTTCACAAAAATCACCAGACTAAGTTTTGACCTCTGGTACTATTTTTCAATTTAATTTTCACAAAACACGTCAGGAAAAGGCCTTATCTTACCATGAAAATATTTTTGGCAGGAAATTTTATTTCCAAAAAATGAAAATAAGACGTAAATTTAATGAGATGAAGAAGCTGTTTGCTTGGCACGAATTCCCATGGCCCTCATTACGCATGCAAATGACCCTATAAACGGGACATGTGCAGTTAATAATTTCCCTCTGAAACATACATGTACGTGGTGTACACCTGACCCGCTATACCATATCGGTATAACTAAAGGTGAGGAAGCTAATATGTCTGTATTATGCAAATTTGAAAAACTTTTCACCAATAAGAATTCCCAGAATCTTTGTCTGTTGGTAGTGAACAAACAGCTACACGCCAACACTGTCACATCTTCACAGCTGTTTGTGTAAGTTGGGCACGTTGGCCATGAAAGAAATTTACGGTGATGCTGGGACTGGGAACCCAGCTGTACTGTAGTGGCTTGCACCTAGCACTATGGTTGCTTGGTCTGGGTACCAAGCAGTGGTTTGGTCTGAGAACCATGCTGGGGGTCTAGTGTGCCCCAATTAATTGTTCTTGTGTTTGGTTTGGCCATTTACTTGGTATCCAGCACAAAGTTTTGATGGAATAATAACAGCTGTGACAAAAATTCAATTACTCGTCTCTATGTGCTTAACTCTTTTTGTCCGAGTATAATATATTCTTAAATAGATTCATTTCGATTTTTGTTTTGTTTAGAAGTGAGCCACCATAGATCACATTTTCTCTGGGTTTTCTTTATTTATTGGTCCTAAGCCTTTTTTGGGTGGGGTTCACTGCCAATCTTTGCACATAGTATGCTTTCCTGCATCCATGGCTGGGCCATGATTTGGGAAGAAAACAGAATTTGTGCCATGGATTCAGTGTGACTGTGTGGTATTGCTGTCACGCAAACTACTAGTTGTAGTCTAGGTTCTAGACCCAAATTACAATTATTGACTTTTCGTGGCACACTCTGACATTTCCTTTGTCATTCCTGGTGTAGTGTAGCCGAACCTCTTTGATGAAAAACTTCAAATTCATTCAGTTAAATACTCTTCCTGTTAAAAATGTGCTGTTGAACCTTTGTGACATTCCAGAGGCGGGAAAACCGCGGGCCGTTCGCATACCAGCGGGGGCAGCCAGCTAGCTCCATGTGGGTCCAAGCTGGCGCCCCCACTGACCGAACCCGCCAGCGCTACAATAAACTACTCGAAAAAGTTAAGGACTTTTTATTCTGTGTATCCTTTTTTTATATGAGGTATTTTACTGCTAGAAATACCCCAATACAACTGTCCTAAATGACCTCAAACACGCTGTAATCAATTTCACATGTGGTTGGTTTCAGTTGTTGCATAATGTTTTGAAAAAATTTATAAATTGTTTATTGCAATGAGACCACCATCTAGACAAACCAAAAATGAGAGAACTAGACCCCTCTCATTGCATGGAAAAGATTACAAGTTAGGAAAAAAAAATGGTCCTTAACTTTTTTGGGTAGTGTATGTCATGCACGGGATAAAAAAACTATTGGTATGTCCCTTTAGGGGCTCCGTACACTTTTGTACCTCTTTTGTGGAAAGACCCAACTCTTTGTGTGTATACAACCCTGAGTTGCCTAGTGATGCTGAAGCACACTAATTCTCCAAATCATAGACAGCACAGCACTGCATTAGTATAGCATAATAATCTAACATATGATTTGTTTTCTCAAATTAGACCTACATGTGTTTTGTAAAGCTCTGACAGTGACTTTACTTACCTGACACACAGATTGATGCACATCAGGGTTTTAATATTTAGCAAGTAGCAGTACAGTGGAAGATCTAGAATCAAATTTTCAGGGGCTAGATAGGTTTGTTGGGGGAGGGGGAACAAAAATTATTGAAAGTTCTCTAAGTTGTCACATAAATTTGGAGGCTTCAGACATGCTCTTGGGGAAGATAAACTTAATCCTTTTTCTCGTCAAAGAGAGAAAAAGAAAAAAACTGGTTCTTTTTGGAGGGGGGAGGGAAGGGACCCCATTGGCCTCCTGGATCAGCCATTACCTAGGGTGCTATTCATTTGAGACAAAGTACAAGTTATAGACAACCTACCTTAGAATGATAAGTTAAACAGTTCCGAAAATAGCACAGTATATCCTTAAATCGATGTGCATAGACATGTAGTATGTATACTGTGTAACACCAAAGTGACAAATTTCACCATTTGAAGGGTTTTCCCAGATCACATCACATATGTGCCTATATGTACCTTTAAGCATAGCCTTTTTAATGCTTTCTTACATTGGATTTTTCAAATTCACTCATTACCTCACTTGTGGTGTGATTTCAGTGACCAGTGGTTAATTGGTTCACTGTTAATGGTCTGTTATTCATAATTCAATTTTCATGCCTTAATTTCAGTTCAGGTTGAATACCTCGACTTCCTTTGCAAGCATCCATGGCTGCTGATGGTGCTAAACAAATGCCCCCAGGCATGGGTCCTGCCGGTGGTGTATTCTCTGGAGGTATGACCCCTGAAAAAATGAAGGAAATGATGGCTGCGACTCATGAGTACAAAGGAGTGATATATCCCAAGTTGATGGTCCCCCGAGAGAACTTGGAAGCCATGGAAACATTTAAAGTACGAGATGATGATATTTTCATCCTCACGTATCCCAAATGCGGTATGTTTACAAGCTATAGTTTTAACCCTTATCTTCACAGTTCTAATGTACATGTCCAGCCTGGTTATGGTTAATAGATTTTCAATCTATTCCTTGACCCCCATTATCATAAAGCTAGGATTTATAGACTTTAGACTGCGTTCGATTTGGATGCTTCCATCATGTCCATATTTATTTGAACAGATAAAATCAGAGAAAACATGTTTTCCTCAGAGGTGCTCTTCAAGTATCAGTCAGCTAAAGTGAAGAGACTTTCCAAGGCCAATTGAGCTTATGAGCACAATGACTACCATCCAAACCCTTGTGTGATCCATTGTCCCTGGGCATTGTTTCAGCTTAAATCGCTTTGCATAGAGTTATTGTGGCTGCATAAGGTGTGCTTTTTACCAAGTGCATGACTATGATGAAGTGTAGCTAATGTGTTCATGTTTATGGGAAAGATACATGTACATGTATATACATGTACACTGTCATGGAAACTATCAACAACTGCTTTCTCTCGGCTAATTGGACTGAAACGATATCAGAAAAAAGGAGGCGAAAAATGCCCCTTCAACTACTGTAAGTTGGAATCTTCACAACTACACAAGTGAGTGTTAACATGGGGCTGTTCAACACTTACATGTACTCTAGTGTTTGAGTCTGATTAAAATCTAACAGAGACTTTGTATTCTGTCTTCTGACTCTTCTACCACATACATGTAATTGTGTGAACCGACAGCCTCTTTAGATATGAGGCAGTTTTGAATTTGCAGCTGTAATTTCTTAACCAGGCACCCACTGGACAATGGAGATAGTTTACCTGATACTGACTGAAGGCTATCCCGATAAGATTGATCGACACGAGAAGATGAAATTTGGTGGATTAGAGATGTTTGTTCCAACTCCCACCAATCAAGTTCCGGCCTACAAGTATGTGCAAACCATAACATCCCGGCGTGTTCTGCCAACTCATCTGCCAGCAAACGTAATACCTCCAGCAGTTCTTCAGGGCAAGGGCAAGGTGAGCAGTCATGTAGAGGTACATGGACATTGGGCTGGGAAATCTACATGTGCATCCCACTGGCCTCTACTCTCCTTTTGTACATGTACCTGTATGTCCATGCAAGTTTGGGTAAGAAATTGAGAGGGATGTGGAGAGGTATGTAGGGCACGTTGGGAGGCATGTTAGTGCTTGCTTTTCAAGATTTTTGGATAAATTCACAAAATACTGACATGACAAACGTCAATTTGATACTGCACGTATGAAGTTGTCAACCTGTTGAACTCAGTAGCCCCGGTACTTCATTTTTCTCAGCCCTGTGGTGTAAGTAGCCCATTAACTTCTGCACCATGACCACAAAGCCAGATGTTGATCATTTTTGTGCTCAAATATTGAGTGAAAGGAAGTTGCATGAATTGAGTTTCATCCTACATGTAATAACACATCATACTGACACATACATGTATTTGACTGTGTCGATGTATAAACACTTCTCTTTTCACTTTCCATGAATCAAATACCAGCTGGCCTGGTGTGGCTGCATACATGTATGTGGGACATACATTATCAGTGATGTAGTCGAGTACGTTTTGAGAACCAAGTTCTCTACCAAATATTTAATGAATTGGGAGGGAACAAAGCTAAAGTACATCGGTATTTGATGGTACATGCATAAAGGTAAGATTACAGAGCAACATAATGACTTCAGACCTTCACTGTTTGATTAAAATTAACTTTTTAGGACAATAGTACTCAGAAAGTACTTGGCCGAGTACTTTTCTCCTTAAAACTTAAATTTTACACAACTGGGAGTGTCTGAAGTCTAACATTTATTTTGTAATCTTACCTTTGCCCATTTACCATCAAATGCCTGTGCACTCTGGCTTTATTCCCTCTTACCCCGTTCAGTATTTTGCGGAGAACGTTGGTTCTCGGAAAGTTCTCGACTACAACACTGCACATTATACAAATTTAGTATTAACTGCTTCAAGTGCTGTTGTAAAACTAGCCTCCTGAGGTAATCTGTAGAGAATTCTACCGGTATTTTTCTGAATGCAAAGCTGAGGGAAAATGGATAGATCATTAACAAAGACTGTTACTCCACAAGATAAAGCAGTGGGTATTTATTTTATAACACCTCTCCCACAAAATCAGCTTGATTTTAGAAATAACTGATTAATTTGATCTAACTGCATATGAAAATACATCTGTTTGATTGTAAAAAATCTGTTGAAAGCACTTTTCCAAACTAAACTGTAATGCTGTACATCGATAGTATTTTTCTGTATGCTGTCGTGTGACTGTTACACCGTTGCATGCATTCTGTTGGTTTTCATTTGTTGTGACTATGCCCATGCAGTATATTCTTGGTGTATGTGTACCTGTAGGTGGTCTATGTAACAAGAAACCCCAAAGATTGCCTGACATCAATGTTTGGCTTCATGTCGAAACAAGCTGGAATGGCCAATTGGAATGAGATGTTCGAAATGTTCCTATCAAAAAAAAGTAAGAATAAATTGCTTTTAGTTGTAAGTAAACATATGCCAGTTTCTTTCAAATGTCTTTGTTTTTGAAGCATTGGATATTGAATGTTATACCGTATTTACTGCAGCTTGTGTGTCTCTGGTCTATTCTAACTTCAACATGCACCTCTGGGAATCCCAGCCCATTTCCACTTGGTCTTTAGTGACCTTAATTGTATATTCTCTATACATGTACTGTAATGTCACAAAAAATGCTCAGCTCATTTTTCTGTTTTGTTTGGTTTTTCAATTTCATACATTCAAACTAATCCTGCATGTGAACGCAAAGCTTTTTCTCTATTCAAAACACAAATTAATACAGCACATCTTTCACACTGAACATGATTCAGATATTCCATGTGTTCCATGGTTGTCATTGCCTGTGGTGGTAGTGGAGATAAACTCACAGTATCTATAAAATACTCTCAGATGGCATGCTTGCGTCTCAAACAGCCTCTGACAACCAAGTCCATTTCCTGGCCTGCTTGTGTGACTTAGCCAGGAGAAGGGGCGAAGGTGGGTATCTGGCGCCTCTAAACCAATTGCTTCAGGTAGGTGGGGCTCGTCAGCTTTGGAAGGCATGCTTGCCTAGGGGATGGAAAACCCTGATCTCAAACCTCTGCTGCCTTGCGGGATACCTGGCCAAGGGAAAGGCTTCGGGAGTGAACCTTGAGGAAAAATTCAGAGTGAAGCCCCATAGGGGGGTGGATGTCAACATCTACTTCCTTCTGTCAGCTCCTGTAGCCAACCTGGTGCCAGATGGTACTGCTCTGCATTCCTCTGGATCACACCATTGAGGCGGAGAGGGAGATTCTGGAGTCTGGGCAGCCCTAAGTCTTCATACACCTTGCCCATCCTTGCGCCCGGAAAAGTCACTTCAGTGCTGCTGCAAGTACCGGTAGCAGAAACAACACATAACTACAGCAGTTATGAGTGATAAGTCCAATCGGATTGGCAAAGGGTACGACGCTATGGGTTGCCTCTGTAGGTGGGAGCGTTCATCTTGTCCCAGTGGTCAGCTACCGCCCACCTCAAGCCGGGCAGCATCCCTGGTTAATAAGGTGCCAACCCACCTCGGTCTGCGTGCTTCAGTGGGTACCTGGAGCTTAGAGTCATTGCTCAACAAGCAGACTGCAACATTGCACCAAGCAAAAGATCAAGCAAGAAGGAACCACCAGCCCTGCTGGAAGATTCTAAGTGAAGCAAGAAAAGATTAACTGTAAGTTATTCATTGATATTGATGTATTTTTTTAAAAAGGTCAAAAATGCTTGTTTAAGTCAATTATGAAATATATTGCTGTGTGTGCTCGAGTTAACAAGTAATTATGCTGTGCTAAGTGTCTGATTCATGGTAATGTGTTTAAGGATTACAAACAGGTCAAAGTTCTGATTTTGATGATCCATTTAACTTGAATGATAGAGGAAGTTTATTGATGTTTGCAAATTCCTATGGGGCAGACATTAGCTAACATTTGTCCTTGAGAATGTGAAACCAAGAACTTGTAACAGTGAAACAATATTAGTAGGTTTTCAGTCATTTATATATCTTAATGTTTAGATGGCCATCTATTTGAGACTAACAAGATACCCTGTTACTACCTGAGTTTGAAAGTCTGGATGGAGTGATTCATGCAGAACTACTGTAGAGACTGACCGCAGGCTACCTGGTTACTCAAGACCTCATTTGCCTATGACCGGTCGGAGCTTCCTATCATTTTTGATGATTGAGGTTCAGTTTAAATTTTAGAAACAGTGGTCTAGTACACTAACTGTAACTTAAACTAGTATTTAATACGCAAGGCATTGTGAAAACTATAGACATTTCGTGTTGAAGTCCTTGCTGATTTATTCAAATTGTAGATAAGATCAAAGGCGATATAATTTTAAACACTCAAATCTTTGGGTTATTTTGATTGCCTGAGACTAACATCTGGCATTAACTGTCCAGCATTCAGTACAAATGTGAATATGTCCTGTCAAATTTTAGGTATTTGGGGTCAGCAGATATTGAATGTTTACTGAGACGTTGTTTAAACCCCTACTTTTAGTTTATATTTTAAGTTTGGAATATTTGCAAATACTTTGGGGAAGCAAGTTGAAAATAAGAATTCATACAAACAGAATACTGTGTTTTGATGTCCTCAATTGTATGTATGTCATCCTGGCCGTCCAATGCTGAACTGTGACAGTGGCACAATTCGTTTCAGGAAAAAACACAGGTCTGTAAGAACCTGTTTTTTCCCTGTTTTTGTCTCCTACACAGTTTTCTTACTGTTTTTTCCTGACTGTGATTGATCTGTTCAATTTCCCTGCCGTGTTTGCTGTAACCCCGTGAAAAAAAAACCAAAATAGTATTTTTTGTGATTGTTTTTCACTTTGGACTCATCTGAAATGTACTGGTCTTGACCTTATTGATCATTTTAATCTAAAAACTCGTGAGGACGGAAATTGATTCTGTCCTCCGTGCCTCGGCACTGCCTTCCCATTCAACTGGCTTGATCCTCATGAGTTTGATTCAGTGATTGCTGACCTGAATTCAAACACAAATCATTCCATGAGCTTTCAGACCCTGATTGATCTTGACTCTCTTGTATTACCCATTGATGAAGACTACTCTAAGAAACTTGTGCTACTATTCACTTGAATATTTTTTTAGTTATTTTTAAATGTAATTTAATTTAAATATTAGAAGATTAACCAAACACATTGATGAACTTAAGACTTTCCTCCACCCCTTAAATCACACTTTTTCTGTGATTGGATTAACTGAAACTTGGTAAAATGATAAAAATATCAATTAATTTAATATACCTGGCTATTTGCATATTTTTAACAACAGAGGTGTTAAGGTGGGGTTGCAATGTACTTATCCACAGATTTACAATATATTCCATGACCTGACTTGAATGACGTAGGGAATGATTCTTTTCAATGTATATTTGCTGAAATTACCACTTCACGCAATACCAAGAACATAATTATTGGTGTCGTCTACAAACCCCCAGATGCCAATTTGGAAAATTTTACAGCATGTTCCCAGATATTATTTAACCATGTTACTGATGCAAAGTAACATTGTTTCATTACTGGTGATTTTAATTCAAACTGGCTAACTTCTGACAGTAGTAGACGGCTGCAAGAATGTCTGAATATAATTGACTTCTCTTCTTGCATACCATTAATTCATACACCCACTAGGGTCACAAACACATCTGCCAGCCTCATTGATAACTGGCCACCCTCATTGATAACATTTTCTCAATATTTTACCTCTAACAAAATCAGGAATTATCATTACTGATTTATCCGATCACTTTCCTATTTTTACATTTTGTTCCTTCAAACTAGATCACTTTAATCCCCAGCATATTCCAATTTATGATTACTCTAGTGATAATCTTGTTAACCTTTTAAACACTAACTTTCCTCCTGTGATTGGAGTCCAGTTTTAAATGCTAGTGAAGCTAATTCTGCTTTTAACAATTTTATGAATATTTTTAATGGTTCAAAATTGCACAAACCTAAATCATCTAAATTAACTCAATTACACTAGCAGACCTACAAACTTTAATCATTCTAGGTATGTACACTACAGGAATATACTTACTAATGTTCTTCGGAATTCTAAACGTAATTGTTACACCAAACAATTTGAAAAAGTAAAAGGTGATGTTAAAAACAAGTGGAAACTAATCAATAGTGTAATTCATAATAAGTAGCAATCAAAAATAAATTCAATTGATACTGAAGGTGTGAATGTCAATAATCCTCAATTTATTACTGACCATTTTAATCACTGTTTCATAAATACTGCGAAAACCTCTCTAGTGTGATTGACTCCAGTTGTCTCAACTTTGCCGAGTATTAATCAAACCCAAATCCTACTTCTATTTTCTTATCTTCAGTTACAGAAGAAGAAATAATTGATATTGTAGGTAATTTGCCTAATAAAACTAGCTTTGGCTTTGATCTAATTAGTAAATCTTTTATTAAAAGATCAAAAAGGCGGACTCCTGTCCTCTGACTTTCATTATAGAGAGATTTCACATTAGCGCCGTCTGCGCATATCCGTATCGAAACCGAGGCTCTCTATGTTGAACTTCATCGCATGCCCGCGGAGTCGACACAGTACATGCAGTATCCGGTTCGTAAATGTGACCCCACCTCCGTTTAAGCCACATGCAGATAGACGACCATCGCAGGTACGTTAGTCCGCAGTAAATTGGTGTTTATTTTCTTTTGATTTTTTACGTGTCGAGTCATCTTGAAAGACTCTTCCACAAAAATTTGCAGCCTGATAAGTCTGAATTTAACATACCTTTATGTATTTTGTGTCTTGACTCCTTACTTTCAATCGTCTGATCGAATTAAGAATTGAAGCTGACACACACGGCCTCGTTTTCAAACGCGGAAGTGCGCAGATCGACGCTTAAAGTGTCGTATTGGGATCCTTCTGTTAACTTTGGAGTTTGGGCTCATCATTCCTCTACACATGCCATTATTAAACTAACTAACAAAATAACAAGCGGCTTAGGTGCGTCCTTTGATACAATTGGTACCTTCCTGGACCTTTCCAAGGCCTTTTATACAGTGGATTATCACATTCTTTTATCAAAATTGGAATATTAGGGAATTAGAGGAGTTGCCCTAGATTGGTTCAGGAGTTACCTCTCTAATCATCAGCAATTTGTTTCCATCAATGGAACCCACTCTACTTATTGTGAAATATCTTGTGGAGTCCCATAGGGTTCAATATTGGGTCCCCTTTTATTTTCGGTATATATCAATGACTTTAATAAATCAGATGTACTTTTTTATATTTTTTTTTTATATTTTTTTCGTTGATGATAGCAACTTATGTTACAGCCACAATGATATAAATGTACTTGTTGATACTGTTAATTATGAGATGAAAAAAGTATCTGCTTGGATCAAAGCAAATAAGTTGTCTCTTAACATCAAAAAAATTAATTATATGTTAATTATATAGTAATAGGAAGTACACTCAGCCATTGACAATCTATATTGATACTATTAACATTATAAAAACTGTTTGTCTAAAATTTTGGGGTCTCTATATTGATGACCTTTCTTGGAAGAAACACATTAATCACATCTCCACTGTTATCTCCAGAAACATAGGTATTATATCTAAGCCTAAATGTACTTTTTCTAAGGAAATCGTAATAATGTTGTATATAATACCCTCGTTTTACCTTACAGTACATTACATATAGTGTAATTGCAAGGGGCAATAGTAGTACTGGTCTTATCAATAGTATCCTTAAGTTGCAGAAAAAAAGTGTTGCGTATTATTAATAATGTTGATTATTATGAACATACTCATTTAATACATAATCTACTCATTTGTAATTGTAGTATTCTAAAAATTAACGATATTTACTCTCTTCAGCTGGGCTCCTTCATGCACCAACTTAAAACTCAGAGTTTACCCAAATCTATTTGTTTGATGTTCTCAAAAAAATTATGACATCCACCATTTCTTTAGAATATAGCGTCGTACTACAACGTCTGTAGTAACTGTTAAGCACGAAGGTTCCAAACTGGGTTGATTCATCTCTCAAACGTATCTCTAGTCTTTCAGTCTTCAAGTATAAATATAAAAATATGATGTTGAACAATTATTTGCAAAGTATTCCTCTTAACGGGGTTGCAGCCGCAGGGTAGGTTTTTAATTATGTTATTCCTATATTCTTACTACTACTATGTGTTTGTTTGTAAATTAATGTTTATTATTGACTATGAGGATCACTACTTGACAAGCTTCCCTTTTTAGTGATCCCCAATCACATATCTTTTGTTTACATTACCTGCTGCGTGCATTCTATTTGTTATGTAGAAATAAAATTGAAGTTGAAGGCCTACTTTTACTTTTTTTTTAGTAAATTTAACACTAGACCAAATTTTTCTCATCATCTTGCACCCTCTTCACATTTGTTGACAAAGCAGAGCTGAGTAAGGCCATCGACTCCCTCGCACATGGCAAGGCCCCGCATCACCCTCTACAAGAACAAAGGGGATCGCAGCGACTGCAGCAACAAAAAAGGGATTTCACTGTCGAGCATCGTGGGGAAAGCGTTCACCCAGGTAGCTCTGAAGAGACTACAACAATTTGCTGAGCGGGTCTACCCATGTCGCAGTGCATGATTTTCACCTTGAGATAGCTGTAGGAGAAGTGCCAGAAGCAGGAGCAGCTAGCCCTTTTACATCGTCCTTGTAGACCTGACCAAGGCGTTTGACCTTGTGAGCAGGAAGGGCTTCTTCAAGCTCCTTGAGAAGAAAAGGTGCATGCCCACAGACATGACAGAAGCTGCTGAAGATGGTGTCATCATTCAATGAGGAATGAAGGGCACAGTACAGTTTGACGGGTCATTATCTTCCCCCTTCCCCATCCAAAGGGAGTGAAGCAGGGCTGTGTTCTCACCCCACCCTCTTCAGCATCCTTTTCTCCCTGCCGCTGTCTTATGCTTTCAGTGCATCAGAAGATGGAGTGTTCCTCCACACATGATCTGACTGCACTCTTTTCAACCTGTTCTGCCTGCAAGACAAGACAAAAGTGTGCTAGCTTCTGTTTTAAGAGATGCTTTTTGCCAATGATGCTGTCCTGCCTTCCCACACACAAGAAGGACTGCAAAGGCTCATCAGCTGCCTGACTCATGCCTGCAGAGAAGTTGGCTTAACCACCAGCCTGAAGAATACGAAAGTGATGGGTCAGGATGTCAGCCAAGTGCCAAGCATCTCCATCGAGGACTACATCCTGGACGTGGTTGAGGACTTTACTCCAGCAACCTGTC
The DNA here is from genome assembly GCF_054643075.1 of Acanthaster planci. NCBI lineage: Eukaryota > Metazoa > Echinodermata > Asteroidea > Valvatida > Acanthasteridae > Acanthaster > Acanthaster planci. Next base: position 166,753 of record NW_028257631.1, on the reverse strand, counting down.
CCATAAGGCGAGATCGACAAGTGCATCAGCAAAGCAGCATCAGCCATGTCCATACTGTCCACAAGAATGGGAGAACAACCAGCTGACAACAGACACCAAGATCACGGTGTATAATGCCTGCGTGCTGAGCACCCTGCTCTATGGCAGCAAAACCTGGACAACTTATGCCCGACAGTTTCCACCTGCATTGCCTGTGACTCATCTTAGTCATATCCCGGCAGGACAGAGTACCCAACAAGGATGTCCTTCAGCGAGCAAACATCCCAATCATGTTCGCATTACTGTGTGAGAGACACCTGTGTTGGCTCTGCCACGTTCGGCACATTGAGGATGAATGTCTGCCAAAGGATGTCCTCTACGGCAAGCTCGCATCAGACTCCAGACCAGTTGGTCATCCAAGGCTGTGCTACAAGGACAAATGCAAAAGAGACAAAAAGTCCACCGAGATCAACCCTAAAAGAAGCTGCAGATGACTGCAGCAACTGGCACCATGTGGTGCAGACAGGGGTGAAGGGAGCAGAGGCCAGGAGGGAACAGCAGTGGCACGACAGAAAGGAGCAACAGAGAGCAAAAGTAGCTCCAGCACCCCTGCTACCAACAGCCTACACTTGCAGTAACTGTGATGGAGACTGCCATTCCAGAATTGGACTCCACAGTCACAGCAGTGAACTAACAATTCAGACGCAGTCCTTTGTCTTTTGAGACAGACAGAGACAGAGATATACATGTATTTTGAGACATAATCGGCATCCTCCAAGGTCATTTAATTCATTTGATGATCACTTAACCATATACAGACTGGGAGAAGTGTCAGTTTGACCCCTTCCCCCATGAAAATTTGGCTGCTGCTCCCCAACAACTGCAAATATCAAATTGACCTTTTATGACTTTTTTCTTTAAAGTCTTGTACAACTTTTTATTCCAAATTTGAATAAAATCAGCCAAAGATAATTATATTTCATGACAATTAAGGGTCAAGGGTAGTCCAAAAACTGAATTTTTTCATACGCTTGTACATGTATATGTATAAAAGGGTATGTCATGCAAACTTGTTGAAATACCTTCTGTTCCTATCAATTTGTGTGTTTTCCATCTCATTGTGAATATCATATTTAATACTGATGCCAGAGTAAGCAGTATGTGACAACAGTTAAACAATAAAATACACAACAATGCTTACACAATGTATGATTTTAGTATATGAAAAGTTTTTACATAAATATGCAAATTTAAAATAATAATATCCAAGGAAACACTGTATATATCTTATTTACATAATGAGCCATGTCTGGTTTTTATTTAAATCAGTTGGATACTGTTTTCTTTATACCCTTTTCCAAAATTGAAATATGCTTAAGATATGTATACTTTGCTAAATAGTAATGAACATGATATCACTGAATTATTTATAAAGCTATGTTGTTAATAAGTTATTCTATCTCTGTAAAAATTTCATTTCAATTGGACATTCGCTGAGATCTTGGGGGGATCAAATGGACCCTATTTTGAAAGCCTACACCTGAAAAGCCTAGTTTGAATAGGGTTAATGAAATGTGTTTAATAAAACAATTACTGGTACTTAAGCGGTCAGTTTTTTCCATGATGTATTATTCAAGTCAAGGTACATGTACTTTCCTCCTCATAGATTGTTTCTGCATTGTTTTATTTTTGGTGTATTTATTTTTCCAGCATCCCTGAACCCTACATGAATTGAGTTAGTTGATTTTGTGTTGTTCCAATGCATGTTCAAACAGTTCAATTTATAATAACACTATGAGGATAATGTTAGCCTTAGAGACATATTTTCTAAAACATCTAATGTGTCGATTCTTTCCACAGTGCTGAATGGCAGTTTTTTTGACTTCAGCTTGGATTACTGGAAACACCGCCACGACAGCAACTTCCTCTTCTTGAAGTACGAGGACATGAAGAGGGTTTGTAGAGGTCTTTTTTCTTCTGTTTCCAGTCTGATATTTACCTAGACTCTCCTGATGAAAGCTATTTTCCATTTGTTACCACAGAGAATGAGTACATCCAGAAGTTGTATATATATACTTCATTATGACACTTGCCATTTCTGCTATTTATATTTGAAGAAATACATAGTGTTTCTCACAGAAATATTTTTCCTTTGAGTTTTTTAAATGAAATGTTCATTTTGTTAATGTGATGGATCTTTAGACTGAGCATTTTTGAAATGAGTGGATTTGGCTTAGACTTGAACATGTGGTTTCAAACGCTGCTTCAACATTGCTGGAACCAGCAAAACCAAAGTCTAAGTTGAATCCACTCATTTCGAAAATGCTCTATGACCCCTGGGAAAAATCCAGTATATATACCTCTCAACATTAGTGATCATGGTTTGGTCTTGTTTCGGCCTTGATCTTAGATAAACTGGCTTTATTTCCTTCAAAACCTACTTTTCCCCCCCAAATGTTGCATATTTAGAAGCTAGCTCTTAAACCTGTAAAAGAAATGTGAGTGTGGCTCATAACAGTCTGTGTATGGCCAAATCCAAATAAACAAATTTCTTAAAGTGTAATTCGTTGGAATATAAAGATCATTTGATTTTTCATTACTGTGATGTAGATACTGTAGTTGTAAGTGTGAGTCCTCTGTTCATGAGGACCTGAATTCACAAAATGTGACCAAAGTCTGACTTGAGAAGTAGTCAGTATCTGTGTTCTAGTCAAGACACTGGGCCATAGATCATGAAATTCCTGACTTTAATTTCTTTCAAATACACACACTGTGACAAGTTAAGTTACAAAGGACAGACATTAGTGCTGCTACATTCTCACTCCGCAGGATCCAAAATCAGCAGTGATAGCTATAGCCAATCACATTGGTTGTGCGTTATCAGAGGAAGCTGTAGATCGTGTTGTACAAAATAGCAGCATGGAGCACATGAAGAAATCCTACAAGAAGGCAGATGACCAGGGAGTGATGGCAGCTTTTGCTGGCAAAGGCGAGGAGAACCTGGGCAAGTTCCTTCGGAAAGGTTGGTTGAGTTGGTACATGTAGTAGTCTTGGGCCAAGACAGCAGAACTTGATAGCAGACTCAATCGAGCATATGCCGAGCACACTGATTTCTTTTGCACCCTCTCGTGACTTCATTTCACCTATCAACGGCTCGTTCTACCCTCTTGGGAATCTCCTACAAACTGTTGAACTTTTTCTTTAGTTTTCCTCCGGATTTCCAGAGGAACCAATCAGCGCCCAGGAAATTTCGGTTGAATCTGTATGTGATAAATATGGATCAATGACCTGCAACGCATGACCTATGTAACAGTACCCTACACTGTACATCGTCGACCATACAACGCAATGTAATGTACATTACTATGTGACGCAAAACATACTACTAAAGTACTAATACAGTCACCGTTGATAATTGCCACAGTCGATGCATTGGAACAAGAAACGAAGAAATACGCCTTTGAAAGACTTTATATAACAGAACTGAAGAAACAACAAGCTGGCGCTATTGATACAAACCCGCTACAATGCTCCCACGGCCTGTTTTGCATCCTATTTTGCATCCTAGGAATATTCATATTAAACTACTATTTTGCATTCAAAGGCCACACCTCGGTTTGTAAGAGATTTTCCAAGACAGTAGAAGGAGCTGTCAATTGGTGAAATGAAATCACGAGAGGGCACAATAGAAATCGGTGCGATCGAGTCCGTTATCGAGTTCTGCCGTCTTGGCCCAAGACTACTGTAAGTTGGTAGTTGAGGCAGCTGCTGCTCAGTCACACTCCTTATTTAACCACCAAATATTAGTTGTTCTGATGACGACACTGTAGTCAGTCAGAAAAGTTTAGCACTTTTTATGCTGATTAAATTTGGTGGATGTGTATTTCACATTCAGTAATGCTACCATGAAATATGTGTATGTATAGATTTTGGAAAGTGTGCATTTGAATTTGTCAATCATTTAGTTTGGCGCTGATTTGAGACTAACCATACATGTATATTCTGCTTTCATTTTTGTAGTAACTAGTTTTTCAGTTTCATTTTGCATCGTTCCAATAAATGAATGTGCATAACATTTCATTGCAATGATTACAAGTACATGTATGTGGTTAGGCTTTCAATTTGTACAGGGTGTCTTAAAAAAGGAAACTGAGATTAATTAACTCTGTTTCTTGAAAGTGACTAATTACCAGTATTTTGGTGAATTGATCTGTTTCAGTATGTATGATGTCCTTTTTCTCATAATATCAAGAAATCCTCATTTCCATCACACATAACAGCATGACACAGCATAAAGTTGTTTAATGGATCGTGTCAGAAATGGCTTTGCACCAGATGCATCACACGTTTGCACAGCATGAAGCATTAAGTACACTACCAAAATCATTAATTCAAAGACAACCACAGTTAGGGGCTTATTCTTGAAGCAGCCTAGCCCCGGTGTCTTCAACATGCCCACCATTTCTTCCAATGCTTGTCCCCAATATGCCCTTGTTCTCATCGCTTTGAAATGGGTAACTTGCATTTTGGAGATTCCCATCAAACATTGCGTAATTCTGACAAAAAGGCATCTCTGAACAATATTAATTCAGCAGCAAAACAGCTTCATGTATTTGGTACAAAGCCATTTCTGACTTGGTCCATTAAACCACTTCATGCTCAGTCATCCATGATGGAATTTTGGATTTCTTGGTGTCGAACAAAAGAGGACATCATAATGAAAACAGATGATGGTTACCATTTACCAAAATAATCAGTCACATTCAAGAAACAAACAAATTGATCTTGGTTTCCTTCTTAAGACTCACTGTATGTACAGCCTGTTGTTTTAAAAGTGTAACCAAGTGGGATTAGATGGGAGATAAGATAGGAAACAGCGCTACAGAGAGGGAAGACCCAGTGAGCAACCAGAATTACAGAAAAGGATTTTACTATAAAATAGATTCAAACAAAATGTACAATTTCTGTCTATACAAGACTGATTACTTGCAAGTTATGATACAGGTTTGTACAGATCAATAAAAATGACAGTCAATTGTGGCAGTATCTGAAACTGAGAGATTTCCAAAACTTAGTGGCAATCAAGACTCCAAAGTGGAAGGAGGTAGAGGCATATGATAATGAAACACGCAGCCTTCCACAATCTGTGCCCCTCCTGATGCCAACAATCCAGCACCACTGGACCCACGATGACTGAAAATCAAAAATGTTTTACAACAGTATTCACGAGTGTGAATACGTGGCAATACCAATAGTGTGTGATGCAGGCAAAACAGGAAAAGTCAGGAGAGATATGTGTTCTCCTCAGAGTTCGGAGGTGTTCTCTCTGAAAAATGCGCATTCTTGAGCCAAGAAGACTACTGTCCAGCTAATGCATAAAAGTGGATCAGCGTCGCTAAGATAAAAGCTAAACAATACACAAAATTTGGGTGACAAAACGCAGAAGGGCGTTCGCAAGACTCCCTATGCGTGCACATGTGGCCAATGCATAATAGTGCGTCAGTGTCGCTAAAAATAAAACGCCGAATAACACACGCAATTTGTATGACAAGATGAGGAAGGGCATTCGCAATGCTATCTATAAGTACACAGGTTAAATTTGCATGGCGCCACATGGAATGTACTTACAGAAAGCTATCACTAGAGGGCGCACTAACAATGTTGGATGAGCTCTATTATAAGAATCCAATTCTATCGAGGCCAAAGTCTAATGGAAAAGTGTGTATACAGGAAAGACTGAAAGATGTGTAGTTGAGAGACCTGTTGACCATAAGAGAAATAGGTCGACTGGTGACAAATGTACAATGAATGTTCAAGTGCTATGTTTGAGGTCTTTAATAGCTTTTTCCCAAGTTTATTTTTGTGTCTGGGAGATATAAAGGCAAAAATCGTCAAAAACAAAATAAAGATACTGAACTAAAAAGGGTTCTGTTATAATGAAAAAGCCTCAAACGTGCTTAATAAATGCTAAAATGCAAAATTCATTTACTACTTTTTTTTTAAATAAGCATCAGTTTCATCAAGTCAAAAGCTAGAAAAAATTGAAAGAAGTATAAAACCCCACCAGTTGTATGATAATTTTTGGATTATCACACAACTTCTTGCACTTGCAAGATTAACGTTATAAGCTTCCCTTGGACAAAACAAATGTTTCATTATGCATCATCAGATTTTAATGAAATTTTCAGCTGTGACAAGATAATATGCTGAACTTTAATTTGATGAAAAAAAACATAATATCTGATAGTTATTTGAGGAGAAAAAAAATTGTTACTTTTGGCTTTCCTTTTTTGGGGAGGGTTACCCTGTACACAAAAGCTTGTATGCAATTAAGGTAAATGAATATTAAAATGACTTAATTGACCCAAATAAAACCAATCATCTCTATCTCCCTCTAGCAGCCATTACAAGAGAATTTAGGAAGCTTATGTAAACTGTGACACTTGGCTGTACAATGTGTTTGTGGCAAAACCTGAACAAAAACGCTTAGGGTTTTACAGGCTTAATTACACTATATGTAGTTTGTATGTTTCAAAAGACTTCACCACCTGGTTTAGTTAATGTGTCAATCAAACATTCCTCACTATGTTACTAGTCAAGTGCTCAGTTACTCTTTGCAGGAAACTGGCTACACAGTTAGCAAAATAGATAGACGGTAAACTGAAAAGAACACAGGATTGCAGATGTGCCTTCATTTTTAGCTAAAATGACATGTCAATATCCTAAACTCACTGCACATTTAGGAAATTGAAATTGTACCCTGATTTTTTTTTTACAAGTCATGAACCAAATGATGTACCCTCTGGAAAATAAATTGATAATATTTAATAGAAACAGATTTTGAAAGTTCATTCTCTTATTAAATCATGTAAACATTTTCCTAACTTGTCTGGGAAAAGTTGTATTTGCTTCTTGAAAGTCATTAAAGCTGGATTATACAATATACACTTGCTTTAATCCTAGGAAATAGAAACTTTTCTTGATGTCCAAATGCTATTGAGGTTTGGATAAGACAGAAATAATCTGAATGCTTGTTTTAGATTTAAATTTTTACAACTTGCCACTTCAGTTGACTAAGGTTGGACCATAAACTTAGGATCAGGCAGATAACTGCCCCTGATAAAAAGGAAAAAGAAATAAATTATGTTGAAATGTCATCAAACAGAAACCATTTATCTTGTTTATTTTTTTCATATTTTCTTTACCTGGAGTATGTCCAAATAGGTTAAAACTGGTTTCCCATGTGGCCCTGCAAACATTCCAAAGCAAATTCAGAGACAGAAAGAAAGTTGATTAAACAGACTATGAACATCAATACCTACAGGTACAAAAATGATTTGTACCTGTAAATAAATAAGTGTATGTACGGTTATTTTTAATACAATGATCAGAGTTTTGCAGTTGCTGTATTAGATGGCCAAAAACCTGCAAAAACCTTTTTTAGGGGAAGAATCTTACAGGAAGATTTTTGAAAAGTCAAATTAGACTAATATTTCTGTGGTTTTTCTAAGAGTAGAGCTCCTGCAATTATTATCTTTATGCCTCTACTGAATAACACAATAACACAACACAATGTAAGTCACCTTATGTAGCATGACTGAGTATTTACAAACTTTTCAGGTTTAATTCAACCCAGTGCACCGTGAGCTGAGCATTGTAGCCTTTTTGTATCCTTTTGCCCTTGGCTTGGCAAATCAAGAAATAGAGGGTACTTATGCACGTGCTTCCAATGACAAGACCTGTCCTTGGTCCACTCTACCGATACAATATATTGAACGTTTTTGAGTGTGGATCATGTTATTTTTCCCGATCCAGAGGCCAGCCTCAGCAATAGAATGCTGTATGAATCACCTTTCCCACAGATTCTGCTTGATTGAATTGATAATTGATTTTGGACTTTTTGCCTGACATGTGTTATAACACTGTATACTCGGCGTTTGCCCAGGAAGGCTTGTGAAAAAAAAACCACAAGCATACTCGGGTGGGACTCGAACCCACAGCCTTCTGCTTACTAGTGCAGACATCTTAACCACTCAACCACCGAGTTTGCCGGTGTTGGCTGGCTAGTTCGAGTCAGATGTAGCAGCGGGTACCTCAAAAAAATCCAAAATTAATTGATCTCCCATGACCCGAACCCATCCTTGAATTGAAAATGTAATCTAAATGGAATTAAAACACACTACTATTTGAGTATTAATTTGTTGAGAGTTGATTACCACTTTTACAAACCACCCCTTTGCAAAATGAACCTGTCACAAACAGTTGATAAACTTCGTAATGTGCACACCCACATGCATACATGCATGCAATACCAGCTTCTATGCATGTTGTTCTTTGCTATATGCACAGCACTTTCATTGCTACAGGTATAGAGTACAGAAGCATGATTTGTGTGATGAATGGATCATTCTGAATGTGTTTCCACAGTCGTAGGCATGCTAGTGTTAGCACAATATACATGTACCTGTGTGAGAATCTTCTACCAGGCCTTTTATGATTTCCAACTGTTAATTGCTTTCATTTAAACCATTCTTTTCATTTCCTCAGGCGTTGTCGGTGACTGGAAAAACTACTTGACTGTGGCCCAGAATGAGAGATTTGATGCACTTTACAGGGAGAAGATGGCAGGCTCTGGTCTCACATTTGAATTCGAGTAAATTATCAGTTAAGATTGTTTCAATTTGATATTAGAGGTGGTTTGTATTTGTGGGCTATCCTATAAATTTGGGGTCAAACCTGTGACATTTTTAGTGGCGTTGTTACACCTGACCTATGTAATTTCACATGAAAATATTGTCAATATTGACTTCAAACTATATCTGTTCAACACGCAGGTAATTTGCTTTACTTAATCTCTTGAGGAAATGAAAGAATGTGCTTTAACTGTACAAAATTGTATGTCATGTGTGACAAGGACAAGAAAAAATGGGACCCCACACAGCCTTGTTGCTAGCTTGTGGCATTTGCAGTTCCATACAAGAACAATCGATAACTATGATGCTTATGGTTGGGAGGGCAATGGCAGCTGCTGGCAAGGTGGGGCCTGCCCCACAACCCTCCCCCCCCAACATTGGGCATGACCCCACATATATAGAGTTTCCTTTGTACAATTACAGACTCAGCTGTGATACAAATGCTAAATAAATAGTGCTTTAAAGATGTATATTGAAGAAGTAATAAGTAGACCAGTACATGAGTAGTATTTGTAGTATGCACCTGAATGTTTTCGCTTAATTTAGTGATGACCTTCTTTTTAACCAGATTTTTCCTTTTTTGAAATTTGAGGACTAGATACAGTTTGATGTACATGCATTCATGTATTCAACTCATCACACACAAAATATATTGCGTTTAGTGCATTCAGGTTCTAGCTTATTTACAGGGTGTGATGAATGTAAAGCAGCATCTTATAATCACTCATCCACGTAAATAATGGAATACTATACTGTAGATACGTTTTTGACAAAATAGTTTTTCTATTCTTAGTAGACAGACTTTGAAGAAAGCAATGAATTTTAATATTGCATTGTGAAGGTTGTTTGAACTGAATTTTTCAGCTCTAATTTTATACATTCAAAAGACAATAAAGTGTAGAGAAAGAATAAGAGACCAGTATTATGTGGTGAATCCCCAGCCGTCGTTCCGTCTTGGTGTCCTGCAACTTTTTCCTCCCCAAGTACATGGGCATAAATCCTGGGGATGGGGGGAGGTATAATCCCCCCCCCAAACAGAAGGCTTTATAACAGGAAAAAACTGACTGACTGCATTGCTGGTCCCTATCCTAGCCACCTGTTGCCGGGTTCTGCAGTTGGTCTCGTGCCTAAACAAATGCCAGGTGATTTTTGTTTGAAACAATCTTTGCTACCCATTAGGTAATTGGTGATCACTTTGACCCATCTCTAGTAGTTAACAGGGCAGGGGCATGGGGGACACATGCCCCCTTTCACCCCCCAAATAAGCTAGATATTTAATGTCACGTGACTTGTCAGCTGATAATGTCATCTTCAGTTGATTTTATCAACTACATGCCCTTCCCTTCTAGAAACTTGAAAAATTTCAACCAAATCGGACTTCTACTTCTGAAGACATGGAGAATTGGGGTTTGCACCTGTTAATCTCATGTCACATGACCCCCACTGACGTCACAATGACGATTTTTATGTTACACCCTCTCGGGCTGATGGACTATTGTGCTCCTAATATAAAGTCGGTCGGGTGGATGAGTGCCGAGTATTGGAAATCAGAAAAAATGAGTATGAAACCTAGGGAGAAAAACTGCACCTATTCATGTCACGTGATTTGCATTTCAGTTGAAACTTTTTCATAAAATATTACTTCATATTTAGAATTGGTCCGTGTACGGTTTGTTCATTTGTTTCTCGATTTGTTATGATCCCCACCCCGAAGAGTAAACCCAGCCCTCATAGTCATATTTTAGATTCACTTCTCAGAGGGGAACCAAAACAAAGTGTACAGACACAAATTAAAGCAAACTAGTTCTCACTCTCGTTCTGTATTCAACAATTACTGATATATCAAACCACACACAAAAATACAATCGACAGAACATGATAAATCACGGAAGGTCATTGTGTAACGAAAATGCCCCCAGTCATTTTCTTGTGATGCAGATTATTTCTTTTCTTAACAGAATTATCTTCCAGAATTCCTCCTAATTATCTTCCTGATTCCATTCACTTCTAAAGATCTTTTCTGAATAAGGCAAGTACAAATCCCACCTGCGAAGCATATACTAGTCACATAATTAATCCAATAATGCTAGACTACCCCTGCCCCTTAACAAGAAAATATTGCCTCTCTGAGAATTCAACCAAGTGTTTTTTTTCATCAAAAATATTCCGGCCAACTTATCCACACTGTTATTCTAATTTGCATGCTGTAAAAATGTGCTGACTTGTTTTCATCAAATTCCAGGAAGAAATCTGCCAACCGATACAGATATTCCATCTTGTCCTCTCAATTTCACCTTGAAATCCAGAAATACTAGACGTGCTGTGGATAACTGTTTATTAAATGTATTGTTAAGGGGCAATTACCACTTAAGCCCCACTAGTGTGGCACGGACTCTCATAAATCGGGAGTGAGAGTCCGTGCCACACTAGTGGGGCTATTACCACTTGGTTTAAGTTTCAGAAAATATGACGTGTTGGTTTTTGTGGGTGTGTATGCCATGGTGGATAGAGCAATGAGAACAGGTTGTCCAGCACATCGGTATTATTTATGGGGCTAAAAAGTAACGTTACTGTTTAAAAGACTTCTGTGAGCCAACCTGCAAATAAAGTCATGTCTAATTTGGAGTATACAGCAGATTTCATCATGGGTATACCCGCCCTCAAAATAATGTTGAATCAGTTCGTCTCTTATGAAAACTATTGGGAATCAAACATTGTTAATAATCTATTATTTACATTCCGTTCTGTGGGATATCGTGCACTGACAGACAGAAATATCACATAGGCTATAGACCTAACATCTGGCTGTTAACGAGTAAAGTTACGTCTAGAGTAATTAAGTTATCAAGAAAAACAATCTACCCTAACAAAAGTCTATTTTGTTGATTTATTTATGCAACCAAAATGGTATTATTTATGTCAGGATATTATTTCTTCTTTCAATTGGAGTTTGGCGCAACTGCAAAAACGAATAAATGTACATCTTCTAGTTCTATTGCTAAAATGAGAGTCAGGCATGGTGGATCGATCGAACAAGGACATGTACATGTGAAACGATCAAGGGTCAAAGTTAAAAATACCACTGCGCAATCGAGACAAAAAAAAACCAACGGGCGACACGCGACGGGCGACACGCGACGGGCGACGCGCGACGGGCGACGCACGAGGGCAGATATGGAATTCCATATCCTTAAGCCTACCTTATGTTTTGGGATATCGGTTGAATTTGGAGTGTAACCTGCTTAAAACGTGTGGGTTTTATTTCAACCGTCATGATCAGCTGTTTTGTGCACTTAAACGGAAAGTTCAAAGTTCTGTTCTTGGGGTTCTTGATTCTCGTTGTTAAATGACTGCAGGTGAAGTGCAGGGTTAAGACTCCACCTGGCGGCGGTCTCCCAGTCTCGGCTCCCAGGCGTGTGCCCCAGGGGTTAACTCCCCTGAACCTTCGGGGGTGGGCACACTCGTGAAGCTCACGGTCCTTTCCGTTCCGATGGTGAGGGATGAAAGACACCCCCCATGTTGTTGTTGTTTTGTTTTAATGGCGCTTTCAGCAACTCAGGCTATTTTTCATACACTTTATTAATCAGCATCACATTACGGAGTTAGGAAGAAGGTCCAGTTTTAGAGGCAGGAGAAAACCGGAGTGCCCGCAGAAAACCTGCGAGAGCGAGTATGGACTGGAAACCAACGCACTTAAAGCCTGGGCCAAGCCGGGACTCAAACCCGGGCCTCATTGGTGCTAAGCGAGGAAAAAACCGCTACGCTAACCCGCGCCCCTCAAGACACCCCTAACATTTATCCACCCACTTTATACTCGAAGAGACATTCCAGACACGCCCTTCTTCACGCCGAAAATTCCAGCTGCTCAGTTGCTCCAAAGTTATGTTGATTGTTACAATTTGCAAACTCCAGGGCATCGTATCCCTCGTATATAATTTGCAGTAAAAAGGAAACTGCCAATTTGTATCTAAGAATTGTTAGACTGAAAGTGCAACACTTAAATAAATCCTCGGGATGTCTTATTCCTCTTCTTTGAATTTGTTAATTTTTTTCATGAACGGTGTGACGCGGTGAAAAAAACCACCCAGCTCAGCTTTTACAGCACTTGCCGTTTCACTATCTACCAAAAACCTTTTCATACCTTACATAAAACCAACAGGCGCTCTCACACTTACGACGAGACAAGCATTTTCTTTTTATGTACATGTACATGCCAAGAGAATTAATCATTTTTGGGGACTCACCCGCTCTGCCCTTGCTGGAGAAAAGCCACCTGTTGAAGAATCGACCAGGCCACAATGCATCGTCTTGTTCTAAATGGGCAAAACCGTGATTTGCATAGCCATGTTCCCGCCCAAACGTTAAAAGGGTGATAGAAATGTGTTCCGCAGGGTGTTACGCAAAATCGTCATTCACAGACGTTAGTTTGCATATCCTCACACCGGGTAACTCCCAACTTCACCAAGTTAGTCTTTTCATTCAATACCACGTGGTCGTTGAGCGGCAACAATGCTCGAAAATTGAAGTATCTGCATAAACACGCTGAACAGGTGGTCGTCTGTACATTGTGTGGGTGTGTGTGTTTGTAATTTAATAAGTATGTTACAAACGCGGCCCAAATCTACAAGCATTGCTTTCACTGGATACCCCTCTACAGCATCCTTTCTAAAGTGTATTGTAGTATCATTCAATCATATTTATGTATTTATTAACAGTTTTATTATCGTGTGTGATTATTATGCTGAAGAAAATGAAATAAATCTTGAAATTTGAAAATCTTGAACTGCATACTGCTGGTCGTGATGTTCGAGGCTCGTGGATGTGTATATAGATGGAGAATCGGTACAGCTGAGCTGTTAACGAAAATATATCACCTTTCCCAAAACGTGTTACAGATAACAGATGTTCATTCTGAAAATGTGATGCGGCTTTTAGGGATCCAGCAGGAAGTCAGAAACTTGCCGTCATTATACAGTAAGATTAAAGATGTGCAGAATCAAACGCAACTTGCGTTGTAACAAAAGCATGTCCTAAACTTCCGCCAATTCCAGTGGGAAGTCATTGTTTTTGAATTTATATGCCGTTAATGCTCAACATCAAGGGCGACATTACTTTCAGAACGTCGTGGGCAAGTCCATTCTCTTGAAATCTACATTTTACTTCACGAGATTGCGTAAGAATAATTCATACCGTAACCAAGCCTTTTTTGCTTGTGCAAAATTTCGTTGCCTTCATTTATATATTGAAAGCAATAAATATTGCAAGAGCCAAAGGTAACAGTGAAAATGCTGAGACATTCGCATACAAAAACATGATTTTTCAGACCAATCTGATGGGGATTGTGCAAACAGCGTAAGCGTGTATCCAAAAAGTCATGCAAAGTGAGTAACGCCGGTGTGCTGTGAGCCAATTGGCTCATCAGACAAGAAACACTGAGAATATCCAAGTCTGGGATGCAAATACGGAGTGCTCCAACCCTAATGCCAGTACCCAGGTGAAGAGACGCAAGGTGGTGTTAATTGGCTTGCGATAGCCCACAACGTATGACCAGCACATGTATTCAACAAACCATACCTGGCAACTTGCATCCCCAAAGGGAGTATTTAAAAGACTACTGGTTTTCTATTTCTGTTTGGTAAGAGTTCCATGAGCGGATGTGACTAATTTCTCCCAAAATGGTTATATCAAGCTCCAGAAAGTGATAACGTGTCCTAAAATGTCACAGATTGTTACCTAGAAAATAAATTCGCTGTTTCAAACCAATGTGATAGGATTCGTGCACAGCATATCCATAGTGAATGCCATTCTTTCTGTTTCTCTGTTTTGATATACTTGGAATGTCAGCTCTTCATCTTATATTTTCTGAGCAATAACTTCACGTCGAACTGAAAGGCTAATGACAAGAAATGAGGTTGCCTACCTGACTGATGTGGCTGGATGTGCAAGTGACCAATGTGCAAATAGCTTGTTCTGCGGGTAGCAGGGGTTGCTCTTGCTATCTATCCTCAGGAGGTGATCGGCCCTGCCTTTGCGAGATCACATTTGTCCTGTTAACTGCGCCTTGTGACTTGTTTGTGCATACACCTATTTCGTCTGTCAATCCCCTTAATTCATTGTTTTGACATGTTATGCGACATGGATGTGCGACTGCCCGGCTGGCTGGACGTGTGACTGCCCAGCTGGCTGGATGCACGACTGCCCTGCGGACTGGACGTGCGACAGGGTGTTTGACTAGAGTGAACCAACGATGGTCGATGGTTTTTTTTTTTTTTACAAAAGTAAACGTCCTTTAAACAACCGACCTTCAAGATATGTCCATCACACCACTATCCTGATAAAGGCACCGCTTCATATTCAGCCACGCGTGCATTCCATCCCTGCTTTTCGAATAAGTGCCGCCATCTGCCCCTCCCAACTTGTTTTCTATCGTCGGACTTGGAAGTCCTTCCCCGTAACCTGGCCATGGCTTGACTTTGGTCAAGCCATGGCCAGGTTACGGGGAAGGACGTACAAGTCCGACGATAGAAAACAAGGCGTTGCATGCAGATGTTGCACAGTCACTTCAGCCTTTGGGCTGAAGTGACTGTGCAACATCTGCATGCAACGCCTTGCACGGAGAAGTGATATACAGCAGTTGTGATACTGAGCGTCAGGCTGCCGTTGACATCCCACAATTCAGTATACCCAGCAAGAAATGAGACCGACAGGTACCCCCCCCCAACATGTCCAATCCCTATACACATTCCAGACTATTGTTACTTAACACATCCCCCAAGATGTCTGAAAGGAATTCCACAGATTCCTGCGAGACAATGACCAACACAAAGCAGGGGAGGGGATTCTCTCCGTCTCATACCTTGCTGCATATGGGAATACATGTACATGAATAATTTCTGAATCATTCAATTCAGTTTGCTCTCAAAGGCAGGCTTGATTGCAGGATTATAAAATTTACGGCAGCATTTTCATAAAAAACCTAGAATTATGAAATACATTTCCTGGCTGTTATCCAAAATTATCATACTTGGGATTTATATAGCTCAACTTCCTGGATTTTAAAACTTTCTTCTTTTAAAAATTTCTGCTGTGTTTTAGTAATAATATGTGTTATTATTTTATTAGTTGCTCTCATTCATTCCATCAATTGAAATTGTTCTTATTTGTGTTGGTTCCTGTTCATACTGCATGATTGGTCACAATGATAGTCACACCACACATTTAAAAAAATTGTTTCTGCGTTGATGATAGTATTTCATTGTAACAGCACCTTAGAAAAGTGTTTAGCACAAAACATGCAAGAGACATCCAATGTATGCCTAACAGTTTATCGCAACATATCATCGGCCATTTCGTATTTGAGAAAAATCACTTTCTAAACATACATACAGATAATTGGCAATAGCTTGCAAGTACAGGTAGTTTGTACTTCTCCATATTCATGGCGGGTTATAGATATGTTTATACATAATATCCATGAAAATTGTTAGCTATGCGTTACATATATGTGTTTCATCATTAGGTAATTACTGCCTGTATATATACTGAAAAACTTTAAAATCAAAGATATCTGACAGCTTGGATACTAAGTTTCTTCAAAGATAATGCACTTCTATTTTTGGTGTGAACATTTTGAAAAATAACACTAAAATGAAGAGTCGTGGAAGCATTTATTTTATAACTAGGTAGAATCCATATATATGTACATGTAAGAACAGAATTCAGTTGTCCCAATTTGTTGGAAAAGCTTGTATGCAGTAATATTACCTATACAACTATTAAAAGTAGTGGTACTAGTACATAATTTGGTTTTTTTGTTTTAGAAATGCTATTTGTTATGTACGAGTTTCAACCTTTTTAAATATCCAAGTTAATTTTGTTTTATACTGTTGCATGATTGATCATTGTTGCAAGTTGCATAATACAGATTTTGAAAAAACGTTTTTGAAGATCTGCTTTGACATTTTACTGCAAGTAACTGAAGCTAAAACAAAACTTGCGGAGTGCAGTTAGTCACTAGTTACAGTATATTTACTCACGCTTTATTGCATGAAAATTTATCAATTTATCAATCAATGTTTTTCAGCTAGCTCAAATGATTTGAAAGAAGAACCTTAACAGTTTCCTTCAGAAACTAACTTCTCATACATTTATTTTACGAAGTGACAACCTTGAACTCGCAGGTCTTTGAGAAATGGAGATTTTGTTTGTTTTTTAATATGGAGCACTTTCATATGCATTTTGATTTTAAAAACTTTGCTTTAGTTTTTAAAATTAACACTTATCACTAAAACTGAAATGCATTTACACAAAACCTAATTTAATGTGCGGTGTGTTTATGAAAAATTACTTTTTACCACACAAAAGCTTATATTTTCCCTGTTTTAATTTTTAGAACAGTGCACTTCAGCAACATGAAAAATAAAATCTTTAGTAATTGTTTTCATAGTCATTGCAGACATTTTTACTACAGTTCCCACGATACTATTATTTATCTACTGGAAACTGTTCACAATGCAACAGTTTTGATAATTGCAAGAGCGTAGCCTGGGGACAATTTTTTCGGTACCACATTCGCTATGGTCCCTTAGAGTTGAGCATAAAATGGTCATACATGATGCAGGGTTCAAAGGTCAAAAGATGCAAAATCAGCACCTAAATTTCGCGCGTTGTGTACGTGCACGATTTGTACACATGAACATGTATTCTGCACATACACCCACATGCTTGCATGCATATTGGTTTACATCAGCGAGAACTTGAACTCAGTCGGCTTCGTGAACGTCGTGCATGCAGTGACCATGGAGCTTTTTAATAGCTCCATGTAGCGATGACGTCATCGGTGCCCACACTAGCATTTAGGCCCATTGGGGCAGATCCAGGGGGCTGGGGGTACACGCCCCCTCCCCTTTCAACCCCAAAATGAATGAATAAATAACTAATTTAAAACAGAAGAATGGGGGTGGAGAAGAAAAAGTCATACTGCCTGAAATTGCACAACAGAGCGGCCTAGAATCCCAAAATGCCCCGGATCCTATGCTGTAGGGCATTTTACCATTGCTGCTTTCGTTCACACCCACCCACCCCCTTGGAAAATCCAGGATCACGCCTCCCCCTTTGGGAAAATCCTGGATCCGCTTCTGATTGCGTCGTAGTTGGTGAATTTTTAACTGTTTTGGATGTTTTAAAGTTCCTCCGCGCTTGAATGATCACACCCATACACCCTCATGTTACACCCTGTTCATTATAAATTTAAATGATATTCCTACGCGATTGTAACATTACGGCTAAATTTAAATTCATCTTAAACTTGGGTTGTCCACTTTGAAATAAACTACGAAACCAACAATCTTCATATTTTTAACACACGTAGTCCATTTTAAATAAAGAATTCTGTGGAAAGAGAACTGAGAACTGCATGTAGTCCCTTGTTATTAGCGGAACTGTGTACTTTTTTTTTTGCCCTGTACATGCATGTACATGTACATGAACATATAGGCAGTGGCGTAGCCAGGGGGGGTTAGGCTAGGGGAACGTGCCCCCACCCAACCCCCCCCCCCCCCCACTGAAAAAACCAGAGGAATGGACAAGGCCAACAAAAACTTGCACCAAAAATGTTGTTTGGCGACATCGATGTGCAGCTACAGTTTGTATTTCTTTCTATGATTTGTCACCCAAGCGTCATTCCGCACAGAGCTAGATTTTCGAGTCCACGTTCATGTACACGTACAATAATCACACAGAAATTTAAAACTGGTAGTGGTACCTGTAGACGTGAGCTTACATGTACATTGTACATGTACTCTGTGCATATGTGCATGTACGGTACATGTACAGCGCGTAAAACACAGGTAAAGCTGACGGCTTGCTTCTGGGTTAAAGCTCTCTCATGAATCATGCATGTATGTTAACTTGGCCCAATAAAACGGTTTTATTGCACCTAACGGGGCCCACCAAATTGCTCTATTTTGGGTGCATTCCACCAAATGTTTGTCTTTCTGCGCTCGAGCTCTTTAATATTTTGTGATCCCACGGGATTTTATAATAAGACGGGCCATAATCAGGAGGCATCATAGACATATTTCTATAAATCCCGAATTTAGGACTGACAGTTTTCGGTTCAGGGTATTTCTTTCACGAAACTGAGTCCCAAATTGCGGGCCTATTTTGGATAGGCGCGCGGCTACATTCAGAAATGAGCGCTTAGTTTTACTGCTATTTGGGCGGATACTTCGTTCAAAGGCGAATAAAATTTTCTTTTCGTTGCTAACCCCCAGGAAATTGAAACGAAAAGTGATCTTCTGGCCATAATCTTGAATTTCCAGTGAAACAACGAAGGCCAACCTCTTCACGAGAGTCAACAGGCGGCGCTATTTCGGTCCGATTTTGCACTGTTTTCTATGGGTGCATATAGGTGCACTGAACTAATTCAAGCTCCATTGAAAAGAGTGTAAAATCAGCACCGTTCAGGGCCCAATAGCATGCACGCCAACATCCCTGAGATTTCTGAAACACAAATGAAATTCTTGTCTGGTCACTTATCTTTCAATTTCTTTTCAATTTTTTGTGGGTTAACCAATTACATTTTTAATTATTCCCACAAAACAAAATCACCCCCCATTTTTCCAACGTCTGATTGCAGCCATTTTTCAAGTGGCAACCCTCAACTTTCTCGGGCACTTAGGACCATTTTTCAACCGTAGTTTTCAGCCCTTCTGCCCTCATATGAAAGCTCAAAGACCCAGGGAGTTGATCCTGGCAACGATTTACACAATCTCACCATTTTGGGGGCCAAACAATCTCTTTTTTCAAAAGATACTGTTGGGGGGGCACTTTTAATGCTAATGAGCTGGCCAGAAATTCTCACTTGAATTAGTGGTCTGCACCCATAGGTGCACTGAACTAATTCAAGCTCCATTGAAAAGAGTGTAAAATCAACCAAGTTTGGAGCCCCATGGCAGGCAACTGAAGTCCCTGAGGCCTCTCAAACAAAAAAATGTGTTGTTCGGTCCTTCAGATTTCATTTGATTTTCAATTTTTAGTAGGTTGACCAATGAATTTTTTAATTATCCGCCCAAAACAAACTCACCCCCCCCAAAAAGTGAATGTTGCCAACCCCTCCTAGCAGCCATTTTCAAATGACATCCCTCACCTTCCTGAGGCTCTTCTGACTAATTTTCAATCCCATTTTTGTCTGCTTTGCCCCCAGATGGGTGCCCCTGAATCTACAGAGATGATCCTGGGCCATACTAACACAATCTCACCATTTCCTGGCCCAAACAGACCCCTCTTTTCGAAACAATCTCGGAGGGGGGGGGGTACTTTTTGTGCGCCTCCGCCTGGCGGAGAATTTTCCTTGAATTGGGACACTGCATCCTTCACTTCTTTCCATCAATGCCATTTCTGCGCATGCGTGCGTGCTATTTTTGGAAATGTCTAGTCTCCGCCACCATATCAATGATGTTATGTACAGATTGCTAACCAGACTATATTAGATGTCCTCTCTTGGCCGTCCTTGGGTTGCGCATCAATGCACATGTGCAAATTTCCGTGACATCATCTCTTCTTATAAAAGCAGCAAATTTCCGGCTTTCGCATAATGTCCTCCCCGAAGCGGCAAAAAATGGCTTCTCTACTGGAACAGCTTAAAAATTTCTCCACTGTCGTTGCAGACACCGGTGATTTTGAACGTAAGTAAAGAGTGTCATGCCTCTTCAGTGACCGTCTTTATGATATGCCTTAGGCCTAGTCATGTTAGTTCATAATCTGTTCCTTGCTCTATGGTTTAGATGAGAAAAGCTTTCAGTTGCACAGTTCTGCTATGTCAACTAATGTGCGGAGGGTGCAAGATGATGGGAAGAATGTTGTTTAGTGTTAAATTTACTATAAAAAAAGGAAAAGTAGGCCTGACGTTATTTGGAATTGTTAAGGAAAATAGCTGTTGTAAGGGTGGGGGGCTAGCTCTGTTCAATCTTGCCTAAGTTAATAAACCATCATCTACATGTGTGTTCACTGCCTAGGGCCTAGGCCTTAAGTTGGCCCAGGCATGCCAGGTGGACTTCCTGACCATGCTGACCGTGCTGACCTTGACACATTACAAAGGGAGTCCAGGATATAGAGGGTCTAAAAAGGGTTGAACAATTTTGTAACAAAAATTTTCAACACTTCTACCTTTTCAAACATGTCAAAGTAGCCAATTTCATCATGTTTGCTTCTGTAATTCCTATGCTTCCGTGTAATTTGTATCATGCTTGTCTCCACAGTTGGTTGGTTAAAAATTAAACACATCACCAAAAAACAAAAATGGGCAAATAAACTTAAGTTAATTCTTGCCATTGTTGTGGACAGTTTTCAGCTGTTCTCCAGTACAGTCATGGCAGTTTGTGCAGTGCGCGTGCGCAACTACACTGGAAGGCCACTATGAAACACAGCGGAGTCCTTGCGAAATGTTCGGTACAGCGCCATCTTTTGTCTAACTGAAGTGCACCCTCTTGTGATACTATTTGCTGTTTTGGTGATGGGGATGAAAATGAAGCTTGCCGGCCAGCACAAATTTTTATCATTGCAAGTTTTTAGCATTGAGAGAGAGAATGGGCTGTTTTATTTTTGAAAATTGTCAAAAACAGCTGGCACTAAAAAATTCCTAGCTACAACACCACTCTCAATAATGAACTCACACATCAAAATTTATGTTCCATGTTTTTGTTCTTTATTCTAGGTAGGTGCTTGTTGTGAGTACATGTACATGTACACACTGTATTTTGTTTTTTCTTCGTGGTGAAAATTAAACTTCAATATTCCCAAATGTTTTATCTGCATTTTACTTCTTTGTGGTCTATTTATGTGTTGTAGTTTAAGGGTTTCTGTAAATTTTATTCTTATTTTTGTTTCTTTTATTGTACACCTTTTATTGTCTTTTATTGTTTAAGTCCCTGGACTTTACATTTGGTTACATATTTCTAATTTCAAAGATCAGTCACGTTGGTAATTCACAGTTTCAGGTTTTTTTTTAATTTAATTTATAGTCTTTAAGACAATCTATTATGTAAAAACTATTGAAGATTGCCACTGACTTCAAAGGCACAAGTTGAAGTTCTTCAACTCAGGCAAAATCAAAACAAAGGTTGTCCAGAGCATCCAGTAAAAGCCAGCATTTGTTTCATTATTTCGGGGCAAATGTGATTGGTGTGTGTGCTAAAGCTTGCATTAAAAGAGGTGGGACAATGAGAGCAGACTTAGAATTGCTTTCACACACAAACAATGTTGATGAGGCAACTCAAGGTTATGTGAACACTGGACCCTATGACACAGTGGAATCATCCCAATTTGGGACCTGAGTAAGATTCCAACAATATTAAGGCAGATGCCTGCAGTCATTTGCTAAGAATAACTGGCAAGGGAATAGACAGCCTATTACAGCCACAAGGTCAAGAAACTCTGGGGGAATCAGAGCCATATTATGTCATCATTAAATTGCTAGATTTGTTTGCCACCCCCCATTGATCTTTTTTTCCTTAGAGCATTCTTGCAGTGGAACTGAACCCTCAAAATGATTTTTTTGAAATAAATGTGAAGAGAAGCTGCCACATTAGTCAATATCAGTGTTGTATCCGAGACCTTGATAACCGAGACCGAGACCTACTCCTTCAAGACCAAGACCAGGACTTCGATCCCAAGACTTTTGTAGGTCGAGACCCAGACCATGATATCCGAGACCAAGGCCAACCATAAATCAATGTTTAGTTTTTACCAAAAAGGGTAAATAAGAACGGGACAAACATATGCCAGTACAATTAAGTATAAAAGAAATAAAATGAGAACATCAGCATAAACACACACGCACAAATAGGTCAAATATTTGTTAAAGAATGTCTCATTTCTTTTATCAGTGATGCTGCTCTACTTTTTACCCTGATCTGGTCATTTTAAAACCCGAGTGTCCCCAAATGATATGATGTGAACATTAAAAACAAATGTCCTAAAACTGTTTTTTGTAAGCAAAATACTGAAAAACAAATATCCAAAAAAGATATACCGTAACGAAACTACTAAAACAACACATAACACATACAAGACGGAATGAAAGCACTTTCACACATGCACACAATTCATAGCGTGCGCACACACACAGACTAGTTCCCGTTCGGCCCCTACATTCGGCAGGAGACTATGTAGGGAACGGGAACCAGTCTAGTGTGCGAATTCCGCTACTCACAACCTCATCTCCATGGTGTCAAGCAGCATGGCTACTCTGGATTGGAAATAAAGTAACAACTTATGACAAGGTTGCATCATGCTGCATTGACTAGTCTTCATGCCAGCATCGATTTCATTGTTCATTGCAAAAAAATTTGAACATTACTGTGTAGTATTTATATCTGGTTGAAGATTTGACTCGAGCGTAGGTAATTTTGCCTTTTGCAACTGCTTGGTAGCTAGATGCGCATTTTGTTATAGTCTCGACTGGTCTCGAGGGGGAGACCAGAGGACTATGGCATCCAAGACCGAGACCGGTGCTTTCAAGACCGAGAGCGGCCCTCCCAAGACCGAGACTTTGACAGGGCGAGATCAAGACCACAAAAAAGGTCTTGAGACAGTCTCGAGACCTATAACACTGGTCAATATAATGACCAATTCCCAGTTTAATAACCTTGTTGCATAAAAGCAATGTGACTGATCTTTAACAAAAATGAACCAGAATGAATGAATGGTCATTGTAAAGTGTGATTACGAGATGGAATTCAGACAGTACATGTAGGCATACATGTATTGTAGTGTTAGACTCTTTCCCTCAGACAAATCTTCCAATGGCGTATTTCAAATGTTTCTCCCTTTTTTAGTGCTCTTAAAAACTTTTGTTATACATGTACATGTAGTTTGCAGTTTGCCTTAACTGTTTTGCACAGTATGAGCATCCCATTGAGCATTCGCATTTGCCTTAAGGCTCCTTTCACCATCTTCTACAACTTCATTAATTACAATTTTTCACTCTTAGAACATAAGTGGTGTACATTTTCTTGCTGTATGATGTACATGTACATGTACCTTTCCAAACTCAAGGAATTAGCCACGGGAAAACACCTCACCCTCCATCGTATGGCACTGCAGTAATGTACATGTATGCTTTTGCTTATAAATTATCTCTCATGGAATGATGAATGATGTACACAAATGTGTACATTTGAGATTGTGCACGATTGAATGATATGCTTTTCAAGGTGCGAGGTGTCACTTTTTAACAGACTTGAAACGGGGCCAGCATTTTGAACAATAAGAAAATGAAAATCAATTTCAAATCTGCCAACCAACAATTTACTGATAAAGTGTTAAAAAAATTGTTTTTTTTGCTCCGCTATCCAACTGATGGTAAAGTCTCAGGTCTTGGCTGCTTGTGCTACTGGTAAGGGATACCGCTTTTTTGTTTTAAAAAAAAAAAAAACTTTTTTTTATATTCTTCCCTCTGACTTGAAGATCCTTAGTTGTTCTTGAGACCATAGAAAATAGTTATGGAAGTTTTTCGATCCTCTAAAATTTGTCAAAAAAATCTTAGCACCAGTTTATAAAAGAGTGCTTGCCAAACCTTTCAGGCTGAAACTTGTGAATAGTCATGGGTAACATTTCCAGGTTTTGGAGACATATTCTTCCTCAAGGTGCCACTGGATATTACCAAGGCTGCTTGTCATGTAGCTTATTCATATTGACAAATTTATGCACTGAACAAATGTGTGCATGCTTGCTTCCCTGTAATAACACACTTTGAACTGTTAACAACTCAGCATTTTGCTGTTTTGTTTATTTTTCCTATGCAGTGAACTTCCTCAGTGTTGAAGATTATTGTATTATATTTTCATTTGAATTCCCATGCTGCCTGAATTTGAGGGATTCTCTGTAGTGTAGTGTCTGTGTATATTTTTTATAGCGCTTTCAACAGTACATGTAAGCAGCTTTTCAAAGGTACATGTACCAGTACTATGCCAGTTCAAAGCTTTTTTATCCACTTAATGCATATGCAAATAGGCCCATGTGATGTACAGGGCAAGGAGACTACAGTAGCTGTTTGTACTTTCAGGGTCAGTTGGTCTTTTACAGTGTACCTGTATAGTAATATACATGTACATGTGGGTATGATGCAGCAAATTGTACAGTACCTGTGCATGCATCTTGAATTCATTACCAAGTAGTATTGTAGTCATACATGTAGTAAGGTCATCCATGTTGTTATGAATCGGCAATGGAAACTCCACATGTTGCTGAAATAACATTTAACAACAAAACATTTAGGAACAAAACAAATAAGTTGAACTAGAAAACTAAAATCTAGCAGAATAGCGGTACGTTCAAATCCAAATTCCACTGTTGCAAAATAACTACACATTCATGTGAACTTGAAAACAATAAATGGGAAAAAACACTATGGATCCTACTGCACTCTGGACTGGGACTGAAAAATCCAAGCACTGCTTACTCTTTCTAGAAATGAAACAATATCTTTGCTTAAGAAGTACACAATCTTCCTGAGTCACATGCACATTATCGAATTACTATGAACCATTAAAACACATCTAAGAAACTCTAGTCCAGGGATCTGCCGCTGCCGGTCGGCGCCAGTCGGGCCCGACCGGCACGCAGAATTGCCGACCACCACAATCTGCCAAATCAACTTTTCCGACCGGCACGTATTCCCGATAAGAACCCAAATAAAATAGCATCTTGGTCGAGGGATCGATCGTGAAGATATAAAGATCGTGAAGAAACCGTAAAATTTCTTCGTAAATTTCACTTTGCACTGCCATGCATATCGTCTGCGCACCCACGTACGTGCATATGCAACATATCTGGACCAAATATTAACATGAACCAATAGGAGGCTTTGTTACGCGTAATGCACGTGTACATAGTACGTAATGAATCTTTCCATTGGTTGGAAGGCCACACATAGGCTTGCATATGCAATGCTCTCAGTGCGCGAAGATCGGAAAACCCCCTCTCCATGATGTACAGCGTTGTTTGTCCAGTTCCGCATTTTACCCAGTTCCACAACTTGAAAAGAAAATTTGGCTTAACTTTCAGAAAGACAAAATTGCAAATGACCCCATTCACACTTCGTTTAAACACTTAACAATCTGGCAGAAAAACAATTTTACATGTACTTGCAAAACTGACTATCGACCGTGACTGTTTTCGCCGCACCAACCACGGTTAGCAACATTCGGTGCATGTATTTTCTGCTCGATGTTGCATAAAACGATCACTGCGATCGTTTTTTTAAACCAACGATCGCACCGCATTCGTTAATTGTTGTTTATCCCACGGTGAAAATATTAACTCAGCAATTTTTTATTCAAAAGTAACAGCATGATTTTGCCTTTTCCGTAAACGAGTTCCATATGGCAAGATACACGCGCTCAGTATACACGTGACACATGGCCAGATGTGTCAGAAAAGCAAATGGCCAATCTGAATTATGTTCATGTAGACTTTAAAATGACTGTTCAAAAAATCCCTGCACACATTTATGAATGTTGTTATCCCATATGCATACTGTACGAACTTTCGTACAAAGAAAATAAGGAAAATATTCCGCCAAGATTTTGCATGTTTCGCTTTATTTTCAACACACAAAAAAAAATGAAAAATGATTTGAATAGCAATGAAAAATTATGGGCATCATAGAGATAGAAATTAATTCAATATTTAAGGATTTACCGAATAAAATCAATATTTATTTCTACTCTTTTTTTTCTAATTCAATTGCCCGTCTAAAATTCTCACCTCATCCTAGTTGACCAAAATTACAAATTTTCAAATTTTTTATTAAATTTCAGAAATTTCAGACATGAGATCCCTAATTCCAGGCTGTGTATACACAGCTGAAAACACCCAGAAAGTGCTGTTTCCGGCCATCTGGGGACTTTTAGATTCCAAAAATTTTCATGTGGATAATAAAGAAACCCACAAAGTATGTCATTCCACGGGCCACCCGAGCGTAGAATGACACTACTTAGCTAGTCCGCAAGGACAAGAAAGGGTGTTAAAACCTTGTCTTAAATGCCTGCCTTTGCCTAATAAAATAACAATGAGAAATGATAAACATGAATTGCTTAGGTTTCGGAACAATATTAAAATTAATCTGAGCATCTCTAAGGAAACTGACACTTGTACAAATCTTTAGGAGTCCTGACAGACCTACAACAATTGCACCGCAACATTAGTTTAACCATACAGGTAAGCACTCCTGGTAAGAAAAGCGACATAAAATATCTATAAACAACTAACACGATCACATCACGGAACAGAAATCATGACCATAGAATCCGAATGAAAACAGCTTAAGTGGAAAGTATAGCCATTAAAGTTTTCATTAAGTCTTCAAGCTCGATTCTCGAGGTGAGAAAAATGGCTACAATGGCATGATATCGACTAGTCTTCATACAAGTCATGAGCTGGAGTAAACTTGCAAAAAAAGAGTGCCTTCAGAGCTTAAGTGTAAAAAAGGTCATATCATGACACATGTTGGGATTTCAAGCTATTCATGGTGACAGACAACTAAGATGGAAAGCTTGACACGTTATTGTGCAAACACAGCTGGCCTGAGTGGTCGTACAGGTACCGGTACTTAACACTACAGAAGCTTGAAAAAAGGAAATACCCCGATTCATGTATTGTATTACTTAGTAACTGTGAACACTGCATATAATTATTTTTTCCAAGCAAAACAACAAAATTATGCACTTCTCAGCATCAAGGTACAATGTACTGGTACATAAATGTATGTTTGTTCCAGGTTTTTATGTTTATACCTTGAACCGTTTGGAAGATATTAGTTGATGCTTAAATAAGGTTTTCAGCATATATAATGTATCCAACTTTAACCCTCCAGTAACACCAGCAATAAAAAACAAGCATGTACAGTGTACATGTACTTTTACATGTTATGTACACCCCCATGCAGGGTTCGAAATTCGTTTTTTAGGGGCCTAGGCCATTTTGGCCTTGGGAGAAGTCAAAATTTCCAGGGGCATCAAGGCCACTTAAAAGGGCACGGAGGCCATTGTCGAAAATTGATAAGGGCCCAAAGGCGAATTTGTCAAAACACAATCTGTTCAACCTCTAAAATGCATTCTTTTGCTTTATTGTGGAAAAAAGTTGACACCCAAGCAAATGTCGAATAAGCAGTCAAAACCTAACACCAGGAATTGTTATACTCTATGAACAGGGCATGAGTTGCACATAAATGATCATCAAATTAATTGAAAAATTTTCCTAACACTTGAAAATGTGTGCACATCCCTTTTATTGACTTTTAGACTTTCAAGTTACCAGCTGATTAATCTACATTGTATCCAAGAACCCTGCCATCCCCTTAGGCTTCCCACCCTGACATGAAAACAAGAGCAATAACGGTTACAGGTTAACAAGTTCTGCTGCCTTTTTACTTTTTTTTACCCTTTACTTTTGTTTGTTGCCAGCAATGTGGGCGGGAGATATATTTGGACGCCTGCATTGCCGCGTGGCCGCATCTTCACCCAGCACAGATTTCGGGAAATCACGGTGCCGTCAACATTACCAATCTCGGAGCTACATGTACACACGGTGACACCACCACTTACCCATGCATAAAAAAATCCAATTTCTTGCATTTTGTAGCCGAGTGGTCTAATGCTTATCCAGATGGGTTAGGGTTAGATTTTCGGCTTCCTGTAGCTTCCTGTAGCAGATTGACGGCAGCCTCAACGTTCTTCAAGGACAGAGCGGACTTGATATTGCCAAAGACAACCTCTAATTGACCGCAAAACTCAAAGTGAGCCATGTTGAAAGGCTTGACGAGATCTTTGGCCTCCAGTTTATTCTTCAGCTCTTTGAGTGCTGAGGAGTCATCTCCAGACTTGGCAAGAGAACCAAACTTGGTATCGAAATAATCTTTAAACTTATCAAATATTAAATTGACTGACGGATCGGCTAAATTAGTGGTATCATCCGAAATAGACATTGCCGATAAGGCTATATCTGAGAAAAATTTTTGACGTGAAAAAATAATGGATCAGGGAAAACAGTCAACGAATCGACCACACTCAGTAGGTGTTAGGACCTCAAGGGTATGCATTGGCTTAGAGAAACAATTTATAGTGAAAAGCCAGTAACGCAGAACAAAGAAAGAGAATAACAAGAATGCCTGGTATGTCCAAGGAATGGCAGGCCAAACAAACAAAACAAAATTTTTCCACCCAAGGGTGCAGGGGAAGTCCCTAAAAAAAGGCAATGTGTGCCGAGTAGGGACCCCTACTTACATATATACATAACATAGTTACTTATATTGGTACACATACAAATACTACATTCACAGAGACATTACATAAGCATATATATTCGTATGCATACT
Source organism: Acanthaster planci (assembly GCF_054643075.1). NCBI lineage: Eukaryota > Metazoa > Echinodermata > Asteroidea > Valvatida > Acanthasteridae > Acanthaster > Acanthaster planci. The sequence continues at coordinate 137,704 of NW_028257631.1, read as the reverse complement.
AGCATAATAAGACAATAAGTAGAAATAAAAAAGAGATGAATACGGCCTGTAACCAGTAGCCAGTCAGGGCGCAGCACCCATTTGCTACGTATGCACGGCTGGCTGAGTCATGCATATGTAATGAGCTATGTAGTGGACTTTTCAAAATTGTATACCACCTTTTGTTACCTTTAATAATGGAATATCTTTACATAAATGAACAGTTAAGATATCAGTCTCATGTCCTACGTAAAACAGTCTCTTTTGAAGGATATTAGCCGTAAAATGTAGGCATTCGTGTGTAATAATGAGGGTACCAAATAAAACCTGGTTATTAGTGGATCCAAATCTGGGCCGGCAGAATTTTCTTGACAGCAGAAAGATAGATGAGTTATATATCCACCCAAACAATAAGTTTTTACTTTTCAAGTTGTCGCGAAACAGTCAAGTGCACCCATAATTTTCATTATCGCAGGTTAAGACTTCGTGAGATTAACCGAGAAAACTGCCGTATGTGTTTTGAGAAAAACTATTTGTGATTGGTTGATTGACATATTCTCTCTAATACTGGCCAATCAAGTGACATCAGAGATTGGCGTAAATGTGTGTGACCGAAATCTGGAACCCAGACTTTGCGTCGAAGGAAATCTAGTGAACGTCGGTCATTTACTGGGGAACGAGTCTTACCATTCGTCTTACAAAAATGTAAACACTGCCGAGATCGCTGAGTGAGTAGTGCCTAAAACTTTAACATTTTGATTGGCCCGGCAGCAAAAATGTTGGTATTAAACGAAGGTTGATCCTTTTCATGAAGAATTGTAAGACTCAATTTTATCCAGTTATTGCAAATACAATCAGGTGCACTTGAAACAGAGGAGGTCTGCAATTTTCGTGAAAAACACTAAGCAAGTTTGCGTCCAAATAAATCGTTGGGAAATTGTCGATCATCGCCGAAACATAACTTTATTGATAGTGAAAAACGTGAACTATCCACTCGCCAAGCCATTTCGACCCACGAATGAAGCAACAGATTTCCTGGCGGGTAGAAGAGACACTACTGTATTTTCGCTTTTCTCGCAAACTCTCATGTACTCGTGAGATCGTTTTTGCGTGTAAATGGAATTGCCAAAAATGCTCCTTAACAGAGGGGTTGCATGCTGACTGGTAGCCCCGTGAGAAGTACTCAGTTCCCATATGATTATTCAGTAAACACATCTTGTATTTATAAATGTTTGAATAATAATGGTTGAGTTGTTGGGGACCCTCCTGCCTTATTGTTTAATTGCAAGTTTGGTGGGTACAGTACACTAAACTGTATACACATCATCCTAAAAAAGCGCACTGCTTTTTGTGTACTGCTAAACATGTTGGCTCGGTGGACAAATGGAAAAGACGGCCTGTAATAAGGTTAAAGAAGCAGTGAACTTTTCGTATTTAAGGTATATCAATGAACTGTTCAGTGATAAATTTGACAAGAAACGCTTTGCCTTTGTGCGCAGTCAAAGAAAAGATGAACTTCCTTCCATCATCAGCCATCAAGGTGCTACCATTCATAATTCTGATTTAATTGCCCACACTTTGATTCCATTTTTGTTCCCCCAAAACAAACTTGCCCAACAGCCCTCCTCTCTGTTCCCTCCCAATTCCTACCTTGAATGAAATCAAGTTCAATATTGGTGATATAGAGCGAATTGTTGGCAACATGTCTGATGACAAATCGCCGGGTCCTGATGGCATCACACTAAGACTCTTGAAGTCGTGCATCAATGTTGTTTCACCTATTCTTTGCAATTTCTTCAACATGTCACTCTGCTGTGGGGAATTGCCTAGTATGTGAAAAAAATCCAACATCACGCCAGTTTTCAAATCTGGCGATGTCAGCACCATTTTTAACTATCAGCCCATTGCTCTGACTTCGATATTTTGCAAGGTCATGGAATCTATCATCGCTGAAAATATCAGAGTTCATTTAGATGATAACATTCTGCTATCACGTGACCAGCATGGGTCTATTAAGAATTGTTCTTGTGTAACCCAGCTCTTAAATGTCACAAACAACTGTTTGCATATTCTTGACTATCCTCAGACTTGTCAAATTGATGCAGTCTTTCTGGATTTTGCCAAGGCTTTTGATGAGATGCCACATGACACCTTACTTAAAAAGATTTTTCGCCACTTCAACATTACTGGTAATCTATGGCTGTGGTTATGATCCTTTATTTCTGGCAGATCTCAGCGAGTCTTGTACAGAGGCTCGTACTCTCCATGGCTCCCTGTCTGCTCAGGTGTGCCTCAAGGTAGCATGCTAGGCCCTCTACTCTTCAATTTGTTCATCAAGGATCTCTCTAATTGTACCGAATCACCCACTGTGTTATTTGCTGATGATACATGTACTTTGTTATGTTGACTAATACATTCCCAGACAGATGAAGCAATTCTCAAAGATGACATTGACAGAATTTCTAAATGGTGTGTGAGTAACCGCGTGCGACTTAGTACAAGTAAAACAAAGGTTATGCAAGTTACTTAGTCCCAAAATGCTCTCAACCCCCAGTATATATTGAATAATTCTCAGCTTGAAGTTGTTCATAAGATGACATGCCTTGGTGTTGTTCTAACTGACAACATAACCTGGGATGATCATGTCCATTATGTTACCACGAAAGCTATTAAATTACTGGGTTTTATACCTAGTGTTGCCAGGGACATACATGTATTTCAAGATGCTTTTCTGTCCCTGTATAAGTCTTTTGTTTTGCCATATCTAGAGTATGGGCTTCCCATTTGGCACCTCTATAGTAATCACCTTTGTGAGAAGATTGAAAAGATCCAACGTACGGCCACTGGTATGATCCTAAGAAAAAGGATAATGGAAATGAGTTTACAATGATGGACTGAAAATCCTCCATTTGTGCACTCTCACGTGTAGGAGGAAATTTCTTTTGATATCATTTATTGTCAAACGCTTTATGGTGTAATTAATAGCAAAGTAGTTGTCTGTGATGTTATGGTCAGTGGACAGAAAATTGACGAGGTCAAGTTCAAACACATCGGGGCTCGGACCCAAAACTCCACATCTCACCAGTGAACGTCTCTCCCCGTTACTGGGAAGAACTCCCAGAGAGTCTTAGAACTGGGGTGGTTGAGCTACCTCTGAAACGATGGATCAACTCACCCAAGACCGAATTATATAATATCGATTGATTCCAAAAATCTGTGTAGCTTTATTGCCTTTTTATAACCTATTTTTAATTTTACCTAATCTTTTATTAATTCTCACTAACTCCCCATTTTTTTTAGGCTGATCTTAGCCTATAAATAATTATTTTATCCTGTTTCATTTTTATCTAATTTATTTAGTCTTGGTGATTTTACTTTATTCATTTTATTCTGCTACTTCTTATTTATGATTTATTTGTTTATTTACTGATTTATTTACTGGAAGGATCAAACCTTTTTTAACATTTACAATTAAATTTATATATATTTTTATGTGTTGTTTAAGGTCAGTATTATCGGAAACGGAGGCCCTTGGGCCACAGTCATAAGTTTATCTTTTTTATCTCCTGGCATTTGCTGCTGGCCTTGTGTATCTTACATGTATTGTGCTGTGTCCTTGTGGAGAATGCTGAATAAATGATAATAACATCTCAAGATCAGGGCACATGTGGCACATGTACATTGTACACCTGTATGTCATACTGTATTCAAAAGTCATGAAGGACTACATGTATTGTCCAACTGGAAAAGAATGGAGGAACCTGTGCAATAACAAGAGGTGAATTGTCTCAGCCATATGACAAGTACCTGCATGTAACAAAATGTCCAGCATGCTAAATGTCTTCTGTTGTTTTCTCTTGTTTGGCATGCAAATACACATAGAAATTGTATACATGTACAGGTACAAGGAAGTAAGTTAGCGGCTGAGTGCTGCTACTGTGCTGTACATGCATGTGGCTGTTTGCAGATTATCTATGTACATGGTGTACAGTTATTTTCTCACAAACATATTAAAATACGTACATTTTTATGAATTGTACAGCTTACACAATATGCAACTGATCTCTTTTCCAAACATAAAGAGCTCAAACTCTTTGATAGTGTCACCTGCAGTACAGAACTTTTTAGCCACAATACATGTGGTAGTGTTTTTCAGTTTATTTTCTACATACTGAACATGTACATTTACCAGTACATTGCACAGGTAAACAGGATATGCAGGCTGAACTTCCTCGTGGTATGCACCCTGGCCTTGTAGGATTTCCTGGAGTTTAAGAGAACCATCAAAGGAAATGATATATTCTGAGCCATTCTGAGTTTTGCTGTAGTGCTCAACTTTCAGTTTTGCTCATATACAGTACATACATGTAGTCAACTTGCTTGTCACCTGACACCTGTTTCAGACACAATGGTAGAACTGTGATACCTTTTGCAGGGGAATGCTTAGTTAGGGGCTGTCATTTTCAGGAGGGGAGCAGTGTTCTCACCAGTTTTTTATGTCAGTGTAGAGGATGAGCTCCTGGGGGGGGGGACAAGCAGGCTACTGGACATTGTTTGACACCTGGGGCACTATTTAAACACTTTTGTGTTATAGATATTGAACTTTTATTGGTCACGAATTGATCATGTGAAATGCTTCAATCACACATGTATCATTCAAGCATCGTGTGCCCTGGTGGTGTTGGCGGGCCACTCTTCCCCTGAACCCAATCAGTCTCTCACCCCATCCCTTAACCCTGCCCCGGCCCCTAGAACTCGGCTGTGCCTCTCTTGATTTTTTGGAAACTCAGCAGGCATGTAAAGGCATTCCTTATTATTACAAGTGTGAAATTTGAACTCAATCAGACATATGATTTTGTTGTTACCGTCATTTGAAGTTCAATGCTACAATGTACATGTGTGCCAGCCAGCTTGCATGGGGCACCGCAGTGGAAAGTGTATCCATATTTTTGGCTGATCCGTCTCTGAAAAATTTTTAACTACAAAGAGTTACTCTCAAAATCTCAAAGGCTCAAGCCCTTAAAACAATGCACTGTGGGTATATCGTGAAAAAATGTTGAGGGGGGATTCCGCCCCCTTCCTGGATCTTTTAGGGGGAGTACATTTAACCTCTGCCTTAAAAATACTCCGAGTCCCTTGCTCTATTTCAGCCATCCAGTGTCCAAAGTAAACAAATGCATGTATATCTGACCATTGAATTCATTTTTTAAACTTCACTTCAACAACTGTGGTTAGGACCGTTTTAAAGTATGCAAATTTAAAATCTCAAAGGCAGTTAGATTCATGTCTTAATGCCACTGTAGAATAGTGCTTCATTCTGATTAGTGTTGAAGCTGAAATTGAGTCTTAGTCAAGGAAGGTTGGCATCAACATAAACATGTACCGGTAGGTTGACATGACACCAGTGTGAAATGGTCTCAGGATGGGTAGTAAATGTTATCATAATTTATCATTTGTTTTCCAGTAATCAACCAGTACAGGCCAACAGATGCCACCACAAATCCATCCCTCCTCTTGGCTGCTGCTAAGATTGACAAATACAACCATCTGATAGAAGATGCAATCAACTATGGCAAGAAAAATGGCAGGTAATGTGCTCAAAGGATCCCCAGAAAAGCAGAGAGAGAAATAAGTATGACTGTTTCTGCAAAAACCTGGTCAAGAATCGTAACAGCAGCATCAGCATCTAATCTTCAGCTAATTGTCACTTTGATAGTGTGGAAAGTGGTGTACTCTTTGCCCGGTTGACATAAAATGGTTCCAAAAACCTTTTCCTTGTTCTGTCAACAGTGATACACGAGTGTTGTATTATTTTACCCATTTTCAGCAACGTAAGTGATTTTAATGTCATGCACTGTTTCGCAGGTGGAAGCATGGAATATGTTTTGTTGTCATTTGTTTTGCAACTTTGCCGTTCTGTGTATTCTTCAGTTTTAACGAGTAACAATGAAGTTGTTTAAAACGGCATAAATTTGTGTATACAGAGCTGAAAGTGTATCTACTTGAGAATGCACAAGTTAGTCTTTTATAATACGCAGAGAATTTAAACAGGTTTTCCTACATGTAATTGCCACCTAAATATTTTACTCAGGAATTTCTTACTTCATGAATTTCAAGACGGAGATTGATTCGTTTGAGATATAAAGATGTAGATGTACCACCAATGCCTTATCATTTCTTAAGTACATACTGACAAAAAGTGACATGATTTTTTTTAAGTGTTCTCAAGGAGCAGGTCACATCAACCATGGACAAACTCTTTGTCAATTTTGGAGTGGAAATCCTGAAGATTGTTCCAGGGAGGGTGTCTACAGAGGTAGATGCTCGGTGAGTGTGTTTGCGATAATGAGGTCTGACTTTTATATAATCATTTGACCCTCTGGAAATAATGCTGTGAACATTCTCATGTATTGTAAATTCTAGCAAATCCAGCTGTTTGTATAGTTTTGATATAGTTGATTTACATGTATTGTTTGTCCACACTGAGTTACATATACATGTATGCACCGGATGTATTTGAACAGCATATCTTGTACAAGCACTGGCATGTTCATGTATGTACTGTAGGCTTTTTACTTTGGCCTTTAACATTCTGTTTCCATTTCTCATTAATATCTAAAGCATTCCAACTTACACACTTTGTGTTGGATTTGGATATTCACTTTGTCACAATTGTAGCATGTCTTTCCTTTAGTCATGCTTTGTCTTGATGGAAAAACTGGCTGTGTTTTCAAAAATTTGACTGAACAGACAGGTGGCAGCTAAGAAAATGTGATGTGCATAGCATTATACATGTGTACATGTACCTTAGCATTTCAAGAAAAGGCAATAGTTACTATATCAGCTGACTATGGACTGTAACTTTTAAATGAACAAATAAGCAAGAAGTTTTGGTAAAAACAGCCCATAATTGTCATGAAAATGAGTTTATCATACACTTTGTTTGCACCTGAGTTTTGAGAGCATTGGTAGCCTGTCAGACTTCACTGCTGATAAGAAGCAGGAGCTTGACACCTCAGTGTTGTTGTCCCAGGCGTCAGGCAATAGGATTTGTCAACCCCTTGCCATTGCTATTTGCAAAGGCAGACCCAACACCATGTACTGTAGTGCAGGATCAGCAAGATAACGACAAACGTACATGTACTGGTATCTGGCACCCATATTGACTATTATCCTTTTGATAAAGAATAACTGTGAAAATAGGCATTAGGTTACTACAGTTGTTAATCAAACACTTACATGTACTTACTGCAGTAATGGCCAATCTTGGGGAAGCCTTGTGGTCTCCTGGAACCAGTACTATGACATCTTTTGATTTGGCCCAAAGTCTGGTGTTGAGGTGTACATGTGTTTCGCACCTAATTATTTAAATTACATGTACACTGTAGTTAGCTGGTATTTATTCGTAGTTAGTCAAAATATAACAAATTGCAAACCTCAGAAATGAAAGTAGAAGTTGAATGTATGTGATCACATGAATGAGTGAGAGCACTTCTACAGTACAAATGTATGCCTTTAGTTATCCACTACACCTTAGTCACAAACAAAATCAAACTATATTGTACATAATTGTGGTGCCTATAGTCAGGTTGGTGCAGTTGTTCTTTCCTGGCCTTCCAACTCTGTGAACCAGGGGTCCAATCCCATTTGGGTCTACATACATGTATGGATTAGGGTTTTGATCCCTACAGTACCTGTAAGGGTATTTTCCTCCCACCCCTTAAACTGAACATTTCTTCATTGTCACTTATAACCATCCTGTACAAACAGACAGCTGATGTGCTATTGGATGAACACTACCAGTCCACATGCTCACAGAAAAATGTCAGGATTACATTGAGGCAAAGGCCTGCTGGGATGGTAGCCAGACTTGTTTCATTTCTCACCATTTGATGTCAATGGTATAACTGAAAGGTGGTCTGTTGGAGACATAATTACTAACCTTTGCTCTCCAATACTTTGTTTCAGTCTGTCATATGATGTTGAGCGTCAGGTTTCTAAGGCCAAGAAGCTGATAGCATTATATGAGGATCAGGGTATCAGCAAGGAGCGAGTTCTCATCAAGCTCAGCTCAACATGGGAGGGCATTCAAGCTGCAAGGTAATACAGATGCACCTGTTAAAGTCCTTGAATGGTGAAATATAGTAAAATCTCAACAGCTCCTACACGTACATGTACAAGTACCTCAATGGAATAGATGAAAGAATTGAGTATTCTGGATCTCGAGCTGACAAGAGTTTCAGAGTCTTGTCCACGCATGCACACATCCAACATGGCACTTTCAAACTGAAGTAAACCAAACTGATCAGTGTGGATGTTAGGCTTTAATGTGGCATTGATAGCGCCCAGAATGCACACGAACAGAATGAATGCACACAGAATGCACGCAAACAATGAAAAATAGATAATGAGTTGTGCCGCACCGGCACCTGGCACTTTCTTTCTAATAAACAATTATTGTGAACCGTTGCACTCGTAAACATTCTTTAATTATCAATAGACTTTATTCATAGGGTTAGCTATATTGCAGTTGTAAACACGGTTAACTCCTCATTGTTGGAGCTTTAGTAAAAAAGTGAAAGAAATTAAATGAAATTTCATGAAAAACTACCGTCTATTGATTGCTCTGACAAACAAATTTCAAATTGATGATTAATTATGCAAGTGTTTTCGTGTTTCAAACCAGATTTTCAAAAAATATGAAAAGGGAGGCTTGGAATGCATGCCAAGCTGTAATAGTCTGGTACTATCCAAATCATCAGTTTGTAGATAATAAAACTGGAATCCTGTCATCAAAATTGCCTCAAAATTGGATAAAGTCTACACGTACATGTATGTAAACGTATGCAGTCAACTTCTGCCAAACTTCTGTTTTCAAGATTTAGATTGCTGCATAGTAGTGAATTTGAAAATGGTAGAGGTAGCAGTTTAATGCATTGGTTGCTGTGGAAACATTAATTTTGTTTTCCTTCTCTATGGCCAACCTCAGGATTCTGGAGACAGAATGTGGCATCCATTGTAACCTTACCCTCCTCTTCTCCTTTGCTCAGGTAAGATTTCTTAATTATGAAGGCCATGAAAATGGCAGTCATAGATGTGCATCCACACGTTTTGGAAAAACGTGAAGCTAGTTTTTCTATTTTCATTATTCGTCATTTTTAATAACACTTCTTCATCATTTTTCACCATTCTTCTATGGTTTCACAAACAACAGTGACCATAAAAGTCGAAGGTCAAGAAATAATATGTCAAAACAGTTTTCTTCAAGTCAAACCTCCATCCTGTCTATGGAGGTTTTTAATCACATACCGGTAACATGGCAAAAGATGATTCAAAATGAAACGGAGCAGATAAGAACATCACAAGAGTGAGTAGATTATGGGAGAAGCCTAGATGGCACAAGTTTACATTTCTTGCTTGTGTGACATTGTAATTTTAAGAATGGTCTTGGTGCATCATGAATAATGTTGTGGGATACCTTAGCAAGCAATACATAAAACTGGATTTCAAATTCTTCTTTTAATGATTCTTGTTGATGAATTACCAAAACGAGGATTTCTTGTTTGTTCGTTAATCAACATAGTTTTCAAACAGCCTTGTGTTCACCGAGCAAACAATGTTGGATTTACAAATCAGACTGGATGGTCAACTCTCAAGCTAGACAGAAGGAACTGTTGTAAATGCAGTTTCTTTGCTGTTATGTTTTGTTGCAGGCTGTGGCATGTGCAGAGGCAGGTGTGACCCTTATATCTCCATTTGTGGGTCGTATCTTGGACTGGTACAAAGCCAGTACAGGCAAGGCTAGTTACGAACCTGCCGAGGATCCTGGTAGGTGAACAGCTCGATGAGTTTTATGTCCAGGCTTTGAATGTATTGACTTTAGTCTTAAAATTCTTAATCAGCATTGTAATTTGTCACCCTAAAAATGGTTTGAGATTGTTTAATTTGAGGTTGTTTTGCTTGAACTTGAAGTGAATATGTTTCAACAAATATCCCGCTGTAGCACAAGGTTTGTCGCTCGCTGGGTTTGGATGCATCATGCACATTTATCAACATTGTTGGTCAGTTTGTTGTTGTGATGAGTAGCACTGTATGAATTGTCCATAATTCTTGTGGCTTGTCAACTGTAGAAATTTTGCATGGATTAAGACAGGTATTTAATTACTTTTTGAGATAATTTTGGAAGCTGTCGTCCCCATTCGTGCCATTCAATCAGCAAACAAAAATTGACAAAAAATGTTTTGACCTACTGACCCTATTTTTGTGAGGCAAGTAATCACAACTGTTACAAGCACAACTATTTTTTTGGCCTGCATGCAGTAGGCCTAAGTTAAATCACCATAATAATTGTGGATTCCAAGAAATCTTGGGCAAGTGTTGATCCAACTTGGGCAAGCAAATTTATAGCATGGCCTGCCCGATCGGGCAAGCTAAAAAAAAAAGAAAATTGTTGCGGCCTGTGTAGTTTTGAGGGAATGAAGGTTTACACATTAAAGGTAACCCAATGTTGTCCAGGTGTGTTGAGTGTGAAGAAGATCTACAACTACTATAAGAAGTTTGGATACAAGACAGTGGTGATGGGAGCCTCCTTCCGCAATATTGGTGAAATCACAGAGCTTGCAGGTGTGGATTACATCACTATCAGGTGAGAGAGGATTCACACTTACTAGTATCACACCCATCCCACCCTAGTCGGATGTGTAGTGACTGATAAGACTGTGCTATTGTTTTTCTTCCCTGCAGTCCTAAATTGCTGGAAGAGCTAAAATCAACCAATGCTCCCTTGACTCGCAAGCTGTCGGTTGAATCAGGTAGGAAATCCACCACTTATCAAAACTGTTCACTGGGAATTGTCTCTGTGATTTTTTGGCATTTTTCCTACATCAGTTGAAGCACATTGTGATGATTGTCAAGTGATGCCCTATCCTGGATTTTCCAACTGCAAGCCTCATAACTTCACTGATTCTGGCCAGTTTGATTTCTAACATTTGTGTGTCACTGCTCTGTTGCTCTTCCAGTTTCTACATTTTCACTGGTCAATTGTGTGTGCTAATTTGTTAAGTTAGCATAAACCATTATTTTATCAGCATTGCTACCGAAAGTGAACCATTGCAATAAATTTTCTCATTACCAGCCCAAGACTCGGCTATAGAAAAGCTGACCCTCAGTGAGCAGCAGTTCCGCTGGCTTCACAATGAAGATCGGATGGCTGTAGAGAAACTCTCTGATGGCATCCGCAACTTTGCAGCCGATGCCATTAAGCTTGAGAATATGCTGAAGGAAAAACTTAATTAGTCAGAACAAATGACCAGGCCAGTTACAGAAACTTCAGCGATCTTCAAGTCTCATGTAGTTTCAAGCAAATCTTCAGCAATACAATTCAGTGACTGAAAGTACAAATACATCATTTTGGTGTATAAAAACCCTGCATCTTTGTCCGTCATAACTGGTGTTTACACTTAATGTTGAATGACAGATTTCACATGTACTTGTAACTTGATTGAGAATTTTCTTATGGTACAATAAATAGAATGAAATAGATCCCAGAAGTAGGTCAACTGTTTTTGTCTGGTGCTTATGCTATGCATTGTATACTACATGTACATGTATTTTTTTCAGTATCAAAATACTAGATTAATTGTAACACGACAGTGATTCATTGCTTAAATAGATTCAGTTCTTTAATATAAAGTGGAATGGTGCCATATCGAATGCCACTGTACTGAACATCCAAACATCCCCCCTTGGTTTCCGAAATTTCTGTACAGTTTTACCAAACATTACAACCTGACAACGTTGCTTTAAACATGTTTAGGACTTATGATTATGTCACAGTTACCTAATTACTTGTACATGCACAAATTTTTAGCATCAATCTCCTTGGTAATAAAAAAAAGAAACTTCAAAAATAAGGAAGAAACAATTCCAAGAATTATTCTTAAGATAAATTGGAATGATTTATTTTTAAGAAGTTCAAGAGTTGACAGATTAAAACTGAATATTGCTCCAGGATAGAATGAGTATTTTATGCAGACACAATAGGCTAATAGAAAGTTGGTAATGCAATGGGTTGATGTAAGACCCAGAGCTACATGTACTAGTTCAAACATGAGAAATGGAGTACAATTTCAGTTCAGTATGAACACCACCAGGATGTGTGATGTGGTCAATGCAAAAGTGGACTTGTTTCAAGTCTAATAAGAACTCGTATGTTGAAGAAAAGTCATACAATGGAACCATTGCCAACACATGGCACAGTCCGCATCGTTCATGGGTAGCCTACATTTTACATTTATGGCATAATCTGGTAACTATTAGTGATGTTATGCTTTGCTTATGAGCATGTTGGAAACATTCTTGTAAATTTACATGCATTTTGGTAGTCATTCAGGTTTCGGCAATACACACACATACTACAAGCATGTAAATGTACATGTATGTACCAGTTAGCAAGCAAATCAATGCATGTCAGTGTGACTGGCCCTTCCATTTAAATGTCTTTGTATCTTGTGCTTTGATGGTTGCTAAGAGAAGAGAGGTCCAGGGATGGGTTTCCTGAAGTCAGATGTCCCGTGACACACTCGTGGATCCATCTGTCTTGAGGTTAGGGGAGTATTCATGAATGGAGGAAGACTTGTGCATATAAGTCTGTTGTCACATCACTCAGAGATATAAGTAATTTCTGCTTTTCATTTAGTGCACGGGAGTTGGTTAACTGTTGAGATGCATACATGTACATGCATAGGTGTTGTGGGAGGGGGGGAATGGCCACTCGTGGGGAAAAAATTTACAAGAAAAAAAGGAGAATATAAAACAAAAAAAGATGACAGGGCATGATAATAGTATGTGTAACAATAGAAATCTCAGTGTGCGCTCACACACAACCACAAGTACTGCCAAGTACTGCCATGAAATGGTTAAACAGCTCCATGAAATTGGGCCTAGATGAGCAGGTAACAGTAACACAGCAGAATTCACACATGTAAGATATTTTCATGGAATCTTTTATAGTGGTAGTTAGTTGATTGATTAGTTATCATGACATTCCTTGACTTGGTAGAACCATACAGATGAGCTATATTGCTTCTTTCCAGGAAATACCGTGACCCAAAGAAACCTGACACATTTAATTATTTCAAGTAGTGATGTAATTTTTTGGTCATTTGTGTAAGGCGGATTTCTTTTGGAGAAACAATAGTACATCGTGTATTTAAAATGCGCAGGATATTTTGTGAAGAATTTGTGATACCTATGTACATGGATGTGTGTTATCAGGTAATTAACTGCCCTTAATTGTGTGTTACTTTGTTCACCACTATTGGAACTGTGGTTAATGGTTGAGATAAAAATTAATGTAAGGAAAAAGTTGATTGTGTAGAGTTAATGATTTAATTCCTCATTCAGTTCAGTTGTGATAAATAAGAAATGAATGCCCTTGTCATTTCCTGATTACAAATTTTGAAACATTGATTTCATTAGAACATGAAGTTTGGAAGAGAGAAATAGTTGTTTAGTTTCACATTTTCCTATTTCTCTACTAAAGAAGCCACAATTAAGCATAGGAAAGTCATGAAATTAGTGACTATAGAAGTCAGTGTTTTACACCACTGGTAGATGAACTGAATTTTGTAACACAACCACACCAGAAACTGGTAAAACAAAGGTCCGTTATGGCAAACTCTTTTTATCTGCTTGTTGAAGCTAGGTTTGGGTGTTCTTTGGTAATTCTTTATTTTTCACAAAACAAGAAGGGCCTGACGTTTCGATCCTAGCAGAATCTATCTCAAAGGCAAAAAATACATATATATATTTCATTATTTTATATATATGGTCTGTGGTTCTTTTTTGGATAATGTCAGAATTTATTGTTGAACATTTCCTTTTTTAAGTTTTAAATGTGTCTAGTTCACAGAGAGAGTGAATAGATGAGGGTGATATTTTGATGCATTATTGTACACGTTAGTGTAGTACTGCTTAATATAATATACATATGCAATTTATATTTTTGGTGATGGATGTTTGAATAAAGAAAGACCTGTTACGAACATATCCTTGTATTATTGTATGATCTGTATCATAGATGTATTTACTGTAACTGCTGTTTCAGGCAATCAAGTGTCTTAAATCCAATCTTTCAGTTGTACAGTATATATTCTGTTAAGAAAAAAAATGGATTAGATGGGATGCCAGGAGAAAAAATGCTCATTCTTGGTTGGGGCATGTTGTGAAACTGAGGGTGTAGGATATCAGCATTGTGTTCAGTATTTTGTAAAAAGAGCTGCATTTCAACCCCTTTCCAATAATAATTCTTGGAATCTTTTATAAACAAGGGGTTGTTCCATGGCTCATCCCACCTCCATTCACAATGTGGAAATTAATTCCCTCCTGTGGAATGTTTGCCCCCTTTCAGCAGTCTTTCAATGAAGTTTGGATTGGGATGACTCTCTCCATAATTTCACACAAACAGTCCAGAAAAGTTGTAAATTATGCAGTGCAGGGTCACTCTTCGAGATTCAAGCATTCATCACAGCTAAGTGTTCCTATGCTATTTCCCCTGTTGATGCCTTGTGCATATTCTCATGCGCTTACTCTCATGCATGAGAATAAATGCAGTGCAGAAGCCTTGGTTTGGGATGCTTGGTGCCTTAGGTAGAGAGGCTCATAAATTTTTCAACTATAGGTTTTCCCGGCCAATTTCAGAAAATGCTCAATTGAATTTGTGAAATAAATTTCAATTTACATGTAGCATAGATTTTGAAAACGACTTAAAATCTGGTTTCATATTCGTAATAACAATCATTCAACTTTGTTTTGCATCCTCCAAATAAATGAATGTGCATTTAAAAAAAGAGGTTACAAGTACGTGATTGGGATTTCAGATCGACATATTTGTTGCCAATTACAACAAATATGCATTCTCATTCGCTGAAAATCTGTCTTGTACCGTGACCCTTCAAAAGTAAGTATTCATTTTCATTTGCCGTAATTTAAAATCGTAAAATATACATTCAGTTGATCAGAAAATACAAGGTTACACACATCATGACACCACGTTGATAATAAATGTCATGTTACTCATGAATGCTTATAGTGTTTGTTATCAAACGGTGAGAATATACAGGGTTTCTATGATTGAAAGCAGCACAAGAAGGAAGGTTCCCTCAGCGCTGCTGTTGATAGGTTTCTTGCAACAGTCAGTAGTTTTAATGACAGCCTATGGTTTATTCAATCATGTATATATTCAAACATTTAACCAATCAACTAAACATGTGTAAACATGTGTAAGTGTTAGGACACAAACAAATTCCATTTCTTGACCAGGCATACACCGTACCTTAAATAACACAAAGGCAAAATTGCCTGCATATTGTGAAATAGCTTGAGTTCAAATGAAGATGAATGAAGGATGGCAGAGGTGCATTCAATTTCAAGCAAAAATGAATCTCAATACACTAAACCAGTGCAATATTAGGAAACTGAACACCGACTTTATACGACTGAATGCACCTCTTTAAAATAAAATTTTTCTTTGTTCAACAGAAACAGGGATTTGAATGTTTGTTCCATTTCGCTTGAAAACGAATGCTATTACTGATTCCTTTACACATTTTCCAAAATGGCAGTGGAAAACCTATACTTTTTCTGTTTTCCTTTTGACAGGATCTTGGAGAGAGTGTCATAAAAAACATTTTGATACAAGTTTGGACTCCATCGGGCCCTGCAAAGCAAAGAGACACTGATTTAAAGGGTGTTCTTATTCCTCTGTGAGGAATAAACAGAGCCGGGCATTTTGAGATGTTTTGGGACTTTTTGTACATGTAATGCAGAGCAAACTGGGTTTTTTGTACACGTAAATGAGTGTGGATTTTGACTGAAAAGCTTAAATCCATATTTTCATAAAATCTTTGTTCTTATTCATGCCTTATTTCAATGAAAATTAGATTTTGGCTTGTTCCCTATTTCAGAAAATGAGTTCCCAACTGAATAGCACCCTCACTCATTTATGCATGTCCCTACGTTCCTTCCTCCATGCTACAGGCATGGAGGTAGAAACAGTTGTTTTCCCAGAATAATATGGTCTTGCTCTACTGAGTGGAACGTTGGTATTCCTCTTTTTCGATTTTGGGCGGGACGATCCCGTCCAAAATCGAAAACAAAATCAAAAAAGAGGAATAGGCCTACTACCAACCTACTAATAGGCCTTTTCCAATCATGTCATGGTGACCAACTTTCATGTAGACCCATAAACAGGGCCCGGCGTATGCTGCTAACTTCCCCCCATCCTCGCCTTTTGCTTGGGAAGAAAAATGCTGCCTGCATGCAGTTTGCGAAATTTCCCATCCCCAACGGACAAATTTTGGTCCGACTTCAGGGTGCAGCCCACTAATTCAAGTGAGAATTTCTGGCCAGCTCATTAGCATTAAAAGTGCCCCCCCCCCAACAGTATCTTTTGAAAAAGGAGATTGTTTGGCCCCCAAAATGGTGAGATTGTGTAAATCGTTGCCGGGATGAACTCCCTGGGTCTTTGAGCTTTTATATGAGAGCAGAAGGGCTAAAAACTACGGTTAAAAAAATGGTCCTAAGTGCCCGAGAAAGTTGAGGGTTGCCACATGAAAAACTGGCTGCAATCAGACGTTGGACTCGGAAAAATGGGGGGTGATTTTGTTTTGTGGGAATAATTAAAAATGTAATTGGTTAACCCACACAAAATTGAAAAGAAATTGAAAGATAAGTGACCAGACAATAATTTAATTTGTGTTTCAGAAATCTCAGGGATGTTGGCGTGCATGCTATTGGGCCCTGATTAGTGCTGATTTTACACTGTTTTCAATGGAGCTTGAATTTTGAATTAGTAGACTGGACCCTTCAACAAAACTGACGGCTGTTTTGTGTCACGTCACAGAGAGCAAGCCGTGTTACATGTTCAACGATCGCCGTATTAAATGATTAAGACTGGATAGGCGTTGCGTAATAGCTGCGACACAAAACAGCCTAACTTTCCACGATCGACAGGTACTCTCGCGGATCTGAACTAAATTCGTATGTACTGAAGTCTGAGTGCAAACTAGACAGGTTCTCCGTACGGGTTACCGTGACTTAAACATACAAAGGAGTCTGTGAAATGTGCAATTCAGGATAAAATTCGTCCGGACGGGGAAAACGCTTACTGCAGGCGACATATTTTCCTATCCTCCAAACAAGTATTGAAGTAGGCCTAAAAGGAGAGTTGTCTGCAAATAGCAACCTAGGGTGTAGTTAGCAGCGTAAGTATTAAAGTAGTGAGCATACTGGTGCGATTTCAGCCCATAAGATCCAGCGGATGCATGTCTGATTATATCCCTGGACATCCTGGATAAACTTGATCGGAAGAAATCACTGTTTCAGTGTTAATCGGGACTGGGCCGTAGTATGTGTGACGAAGGAGTAGGCTTGCAAGTTGCATGGTGATGTACATGTAGGTTATGGAGCTATATATGCCAATCACACATATGAAGCCAAACCACGGTTCACAACCATGCACAATGCAAGACATCTTGATGCTCAACCAACCATAAAAACTTCATGTGTGAAATTAGGCTCCAATAACATTTGATTTGGGCTTTATTTTCCTTTAAAAAAAAAAACCTCCCTGCCCACAATTCCGACCCGTGATTCGAACCCACACCCCATGCATCACAAACTATTATGCCGTAACCGCTTGACTACCGCAATTCACACAAATTGATGGTGTTTTTACTGTTGATATAACAATGAAGGGCTGCAACGCAAGTCTAATACACATTGGGCATGTGCAATACAAACACAACCATCATGGTTTGGCTTCATACGTATGGTTGCATATATATCTCGGTTATGCCAGGATACATGGTGTTCAATTACCTTTACTTAGCAACCTGTACCTATAATAAGGGAACAAATTCCACTTTTTCAAAACACTATCTAAAAAAAGTTGTTGGTGATATCCTCTCAATGAGTTTCATATCACAAATAAAGAGAACAGGGCATTTGGTTTTGAAGGAAACTTTGGAGTAAAACTGCAGCGTACATGACCAGATGACTGCCCCGAAGAGTGGTGAATGACAAATTAGCGAATGTAGTCTGGACCTGGATGGAGATTTGTTTTGATGAATCCAAAATGCCTGAGTCAGGTAACCAGGCGAGAAACAAAATGGCATGATTCGACTAAGCCGAGCAGTTGTCTTTTTCCAAACGTGGGTTAGAAATTTGTGGTTTTCTTGCTTAAGTATTGTCAAAACTTACCTAGACTAAGCCTATCAGGATTGAGTACATGCCCTAATGTCAGTAAGTTTGATTAAGTGAACTTTGTTTCCTTATTATATTATAAGAACAGGGTGCTAAAGGTAATGAACTCCCTACCCCAGGTGGACTCCCTGACCGTTCTACGTTACGGAGGGAGTCTAGGATATAAAAGGTGAAAAATCGGGTGAAAAATTTTGTAACTGAAATTTTCAACACTTCTATGTTTTCCAAGGAGCCAATTTCATGTCTGTAACTCCTATGCGTCCTTATCTCCATATGTGGTAGGATAAGAATTCAACACCACCAAAGGCAAAAACGGGAAAATGAAGTCTGAAGTAACATTAATTCTTGCCATTGTGGTACGCAGGTTCAGCCGTTCTCCAGTGCAGTAGTTTGTACTCCAGTGCAGTAGTTTGTACTGTGTATGCGCACAACTACCTGATGCACGACGATTCCGAGCTGCGTACACGCACATCAAAACTACATGTTTTGACTGAAACCGAAACTGAAGGTCTAACCGAATGCACTCGTTTCGAAAACAAATGTGGTTCTCAGCTTGAGTTCCATTAATCTCCATGCCGAGTACACATGACATCGGGCCGGGCAAGGCTGGGGCGTGGGTTGGTGACAGTTGGCCTAGTTACCTGCATGGAAGCTGAGTTTACTACAGCCATTACGGGAAAGCTAAAATTCATGATTTGTACAAAACTTGGCCATTTTTTAGCATGTATTATGTGTTAACAGGTGGACTTAAAATTGACAAAAGGTGTCCACAAAATTCAATAGAAGTTAAGGGACTCCCGGCAGTTCCGTGTCAAGGGGAGAGGGTATTATCCAGCAAGGCTTTGGCGCTATTTCTGTTGCTAGCAATTTACTCATATTTGTCCATTTTAAAAGTTACACCAAATATATTTCTTTTAGAGATGGAGAACTTTTCCAGAACACACTGGCACAGATAAAGGAACCTTTTAGGGGTAATCAATAGCTTAATAGGGTGTTAATTGGTCAGTCTGAAGCCCCCGATATGACAAAAATGGAAAGTTGGGCAAGTTTCTGATAGCGGCAGATGAGTTAAAACGGGGTGACCCAGTCACGGCCTCCGTGGCAACAGGTGTGCAATAGACCTTCACTGGAAATCGCGCACACCCCAGTGCATGCACGCAGCTCGGATCCCTGTATGTGGGTGCACTTTACAACTCAAGAACGGAATGAATTACGTCCACAAATTTAATGTGTTCTCTCACTTATTTTCCTCGATTTTGCAGTCCATGGTTTGTTCTGAAATTCCTACCCCCCCTGGTGGATAGATAAGGTCAGGAAGAACTTGTAAACATGAAAAATTAGTTTCTTCAGCAAGGTAAACCAAGAACAAACTAGAACTAAGTTTGTGGTCGTTTTGTACAGAAGTCTTAGAACCTGGACGTCAGTCGTAATGAAATGAAGACAACATCCAACCTGGGCTAATGAACTCCCGCGGGCCCTTTTTATGGGTCTTACGTGTACATGAAGTGTAACATTAGCAGATAGGCTAGCGTTAGTTCATGGAGTGAAGCCAGGGTTGCGTTCCACACAAGCAAACAATGTAAACGTTGCATCTTTTACGCACACATTTTCAAACTGGAACGTGTTTGGTGTCAAGTACATGTATAGGCAGTGTTAGCAAACTTTGGCAAACGCTCTAGAATAGTAGAAGAGGTGTTAAGCCTAGTGAAGGTTAGCAGACTTTTAAAATAGATGGAAGCTGAGGACTAAAGTGATGGTTATAACTCTTCAATCGGGCCTGAAACTCAACCTGAAAGGACGAAAGTGTGGCAAATCGAAGGAAAGCAACAAACTATAATTCAGCTTGATTTTAAAATGTTTATGGTCCGAGTTTGTAAATAAAATGGCCCCTAATATGATTTCCTTAGCAGATGGCATTTTCCCCTGCACAACTCACACATAATCCAGCAATCTTCACTCTCAACTTCCTCTGAACTCATTGACTTAAACTAATTTCCCAATCATATCAGAAACCAAATCAGGAACATTATGACAGTCGTCGAGTTGGCCTATAATAAATTCTTCAAAATTCTGGCAACACCAAGTAAGATTAACGCTGCTGTCTTCTGCCATGTGAACAAACTGCAGCGTACATGTATGTACGTATACAGCATTTGGCACATTCCGGTCCATACTGGTAGCATGATGCACAGCATTCAAACGTTTGCTCAAATGCTAGCGTAAGTTGAACGCACCCCTGGTTTCCATATAATGTAAGAAATGCAAAGAGCAAGGTAATCAAGACTACAATGCAAGCATATACATGTAGGGACCTAGTCCATGGGCCAGAGGCCAATATTGGTACCACCTTTGGTAGCAAAATCTAATAACACATTTTTGGAAGGTTTATACTTGTACATGTCTGGTGATGCTTAATTGATGTGATAGCAATCCCAGGTTGGTAGCTTTTTGGTAGTAAATGCCCACTTTTTCCTTAGCACTTGGATAAGAATACAGTTTGTGTCCTATACAAAGCACACCAAACTCAATTTATGGTTCAATATAGTGTTGGTTGAAGTCTGTGGTAATTATTGAAACATTTTGAAAAATACCACTATAGTACCTTGTATCTGAGCATCATTGTGGCCGACGGGCGGGCCTGTGCTTCATACAATGTAGGCCTATGCAGTATTCATGATACTGGGTAGTGTCTTGAATGAATGCATAGGTTTTTGTAGCCCCTACATGTATCTCAAGCACACTTTCAGAATATTTAGATAGAATACAATGCTAAATGATACAATTGTTTGACACGACAACTTGTAGGGTGTGGAATAATTTATATTAATATGTCATTAATCTGGACATTTAAATAAATAAATAAATAAATAAATAAATAAATAATAATTAAATTTATATTGCACTTTCTCCGGGACACCCCTACTCATAAGCGCATTACATAGTTAAAATAGTAATTAAAATTAATATAAAAAGACCAGCACAAAATAAACTAAAAAATTAAGAAAAAACTAGAATGAAACAACTAAAGTATCATTAGTTGTATTTACCGTAAATATTTTAATTGAAAGAACTCATAACTAAATCTGTAAATACATAGCAAGGAATCTGCACAGTATAAATAAAAAACACATACCAGATTATCAAATTAAGATAGTATACACCACACAGCAGTAGCTCCTTCCGCAGAAGTTACACGAACATGTAAAAACAATACAAGGACTAAGAATTACCAAATGCTTGATTAAAAAGGAAAGTTTTAAGTTTAGTTTTAAGAGAATACAATGAGTGGTCAAATCTCATGTCCTAGGGCAAGGCATTCCACAACCTACGTGCTGCTGAGATGAAAGCGTACTGGCGCAGTCTCCAAAAGGGGACCGCGTTTTCTCATACATGCATATACTGTAGCAATTTTCATGGGCCCACGCCTTTCACAAATTCACGTCAATAGTCATTACAAAATTCACTTTCATGTTAGCAGTTGCAAATGGGGTTAAATTAATTTTATTTCTGCATATGGGCTGTCTGTCCACTCCATTTGCCATTTTTGTCGTTGCCATCAGAATCATGTACATGTAGTTCATCCTCAGCATTGTGTTTCTTACACATTTCTGCACATCTTTCTGGTTTGTGCACATTTTGGGTTTACACATACATGTAAGTTAAGCAAACGGTTTACAGTAGCACCAAGCAAAAAATCTCTTTTGTATTAAATTACCAGTATGTGTGGTTCTGAAGAGAACCAGAGGGTTATTGGTACTCAACGTTTCAGGCAGTGCACGGTATCTCTGTTCGTGGTCAGTGGTGAAGCGATTTATATGGTGTCCAGAGAAGGTGAGTTGTGTAGACAATGCTACATGTAACTCGGGATCTAACCCAGGTGTACTCCAGCAGACCATGACAGAGAATAGTACAGAGGAAGGCCCATTGGGTGGAACATGTCCTAGGGTATTGGAGACCTGTCGGACTGGAGTGTGAGGATGGGTCACCAACTGTCACTGATGTTGAAACCGATGTCTTAGGGAACTGTGATATGATCAAGGATTTTGATTGCTTCCCTGATGAGGCGAGGGTACAAATATTCAATGCTGGTGATGAGTTCAGCTTGGCTCCAGTTGACCTGGTGTCTTTGGTGTGGAAGTACTTGATGATGGAAGACTCTTTGAGCTCTCCTTTCCTACACAGGGCCTTGTGTCCATTGCATCTGGTAGGGAGGTCGCTGCCAGTCTCTTTGAGGCATCTGTCACATAGGCAGAGGATCTTGAACACTCCTGGCTTGTGCTGAGGCCTTGTGTGAGGTCAGGAGATTCTGCATCTTCAAGGGGCTGTACGGGACAATTGAATGCATACATATATCATGCTAGTAGAAGATTTGCTGGATGTAATTGGAAATACTGCCTAGAGCAGGTTTGACACTATGCTGTTACCTGGGTTATTTCAGGGTTGTTGAAAAATTTAACCCCGAGATTACTTGAGTAATTGGGAGTGCTCACACTTCACTTCTCAGGGTTAGAATTCTCCAGGTTAACTGCCTCAAAATGCAACTTTGTTTGTTTCATCAAATAGATACGACGGTGCATTATTTTCATATGTACTTCATATAAAGGTCAGTAACTTGTCTTTCTGAGTTAAATTCTTATATACTATTTGGAAGGCACTAGTCTTGACCTCATGCTGGGCGTGTGAACATACATGGCTTCATCAGCATAAGTTTTTTTAACATGTACACATCTGGACACATCAACACTTCTATTTCATTATCTATGGCGAAACAGGCAAAACCAAGAAGAAGTACAGTGTATAATCAACACTAGGGGGTTCCAATTTCATAACAGGTGCCATTTTTCTACAATGATGTAGTGTAGAATCATGTGCACCTGATTGTGTGAACATTACCCGGGTTGGCACGAAAGTGGGTAAGCTAAATTGCGGGTTGAAGTTTTGCAGTGTAAAACGGATTCTCAAGGTTAGTTCCTACCTGGTATGAACCACTACCAAGGTAATTTACCCGGGTAAGTTCAGACTAGTGTGAAAAGGACTTTTGTAGGGGAGGGTAAAGCCGGTTTCACACTTGTTTGGCTTTACCCGTGTAATTTATTCACCCGGGTATTTGTTCATATCCAGGTATAAACTTACCTGGAGAATTGTTTCACCCTTCCAAACTTCACCCAGGATATTTAGCGTACCCACTTTCATGCAGACCTGGGTAATTGTAACCATGTTCACATTTCAATCGGGGCAACCCGGAGATAATAATAATAAATAATATGTACACTGTGCAGCCGATGTGTATGTACATGTAATTTAAGCACAGACGCGTACATGTACCCGTGACATGTCACGCAAGCAGCATGAGGTCACAACTTGTGCCTTGCAAATAATAATGGTGTTCGTATATCAAAAAGACTAGTTACTAGTTAATTAGACTGGTGTCCTCTGTATGAAATAAAAGTATGAATACGATGAGATACCAGCCACAATGGACATTGGCAGTGCCTGCCTGAGGCTGTGGAGCTGAGGACAGTGCTGGTTGTGCATGCGCCATCCTATCTATTCGATGAGAAAATCCGCATTGAAGGAAACCTGGCGAGCATGCATACTACCAAAGTAACCTGGAGAATTGTCTCAAGGCCACCGTTAACCCTGTGGTTGATGGCTTAACCCACCTCGCGAGTAGGGTTAAAAATACCCATTTTAAGTGGGGTTTCGAGGCAGTTAACCCTGAGAATTTCTAACCCCGAGAAGGGCAGTGTGAACACTCTGAATTACCCGGGTATTCTCAAGGTTATTTTTTTCAATTACTCCGAGAAAACCCGGGTAGAATTGTAATGTGAAACCTACGTAATAGAACAAGGGGCCCTAACTAGTTGTCTTTGAGTTTAGGTGATTCTTCTGCCAGAGGTGGATCTTGGGTCTTGCGTCTTGATTTGATTTGTATCCATTCTGATACAGCGCTGTGCTAATGTGATTTATATCGTGGGTGAGATGTTCCTCGTGGTAGACCTATGCTCGATGAACAAGGGCCCAGCCATGCCAGTTGACATAAGTTTTGCCCATTTTCTTCGTAATGCTTAAATATTACATCCTTGTGATCAATTAAACAGCTGACCATCAATGAAATGCATGAAACTTGAATATGGGTTTGGCATCATGAGGTCAATCTAAAAGGGTATTTTCCACAAAAAATCACAAAGTTTAGAATGCTATTTTGTTTATTTTTGAGTGGAATGACATCATGCACGGTGTCCTTCTGTTCATATCTACATCACAAACGACCCTATTGAAACCAGACTTACATGTAACTTGGACTAACGTTTGTGACCGTATAGTCGCGAGGTCCCTACCTGTACATGTACTTTCGCCACCTACTTTTTGTCAAGCCTCACTGGTTTTCACAGTAAGTGGGGAAAAAAGGGACCTGGCAACTACATGTATACCGTCACGGACATTAGCTTTACTGTGTGGAGCATTAGTAGGCCTAGGCCTACTCCTCTTTTTCAAAGTTTGACCAATCCAACACAGAATTTGAAAAAAAGAGTACTAACACTCCACTCAGTAGAGCTACGTGTACCTGGACTCTACAAATCACCTTATTTAACATTTGGACATTTTGGAGTCCAAGTACATGTACATGTACCTTCCATATGCTTTCTTTTCCATTAATTCATTTCACTCATAAAAGCTTTAACCCCGGGTCAATTATTCCCCAAAACAGTCCTAAAACTGTCCAATGCTCCCACTTTCAGTGGGAATCAAAGATTATAATGAAAGTGGTTTATTTCCTCACATACAGTATTAAAAGAGAAATTTTCCATTGAAATCAGAAATGGTTCCTGACTGATATAAACCTGACAATGTTCGGTAGCTGTGTACATGGAATGCCAAGGCGAAATTAATTCAAAGCCCTCACTGAAGTCCGATACAAAAAGAAAATCAAGACTAATCTATTTTGCTGCTAGACACAATGAAATTTATGAAAGACTAAAATTTGTCATGCGAGACGCAACATTTTAATTCAAGGTTTAATTTTTCATGCATTACATTTTCTCATGGAAGATGCAAAACGTTCAGGAAAAATTGAAATTTCGCGCAAGACTCAGAGTTTCATGCGAGAGTATTTTTCTCATGGAAGATCAACATTTTTCAGCAATATTAAATTTTTTATGCAAGATTGAAATGAAAAGTACGAATTGAACAACTTTGCCAAATTTGACAGTCATTGCTGAATTTAAATGTTTCTCGTCGTCAAATTCGACTACTATAACTTTTAACCAAAAAATGAGAAAAATACGCAAATGATGGATTTATTAATGTCAATATTCATTTTCAATTCTTGACTTGTTAAACTCAAGTGTCTGTATGCGTAAATATAAAATGTCTGTGTGGTGCTGGCTGCTGCTAACCTTCGAGGAAAAGCCACTGTTTTTAGAAGACTAAAGGCACCTTTCCATATGCGCATCAACATTTGTGCCAAGTGCTATGTACCTGTCACGGTTGAATGCAATGCGCATGATGTTCTGTTAATGGAGTTGATTTTTGTGTCTGTGAAAATGAAATGCATGAACGTATCGTATACGCAACGCAACCAAAAACGTACATGCTGGTATGGAAAGGTGCCATAAAGATGTGTTATTGTAGCCAGGAAGTTAGTGGTTTTTGTTTTCTGATTAATTCAGTGTTTTCATTTCACCGAAAATATGTATGTAATTTTTATTCCTATAAATATCGTAATTCACCATGTATTTCATTTTCCATTTTCTGCTTTATCAATCCCTCTGAGCATGTTTGTGTCATTCCTCAATGCTTTGGGTTTGCTGTCTATGTTTTCCTTTCTTTATGTTTAAAACAGATCCGCACCCCTTCTGCAGTGACTTGGAAAACCATGTAGGTCTGCAGAAATTGTTTACCATGAACCTAGTCAGTAACAATCTACAATCAGCAGAACAGCATGCAGAGTGACTTTGAGCTTGGCCGATGAGTATTTCTAATTTCAGCAGAAAATTTCTCTTTTTATCCCATATGTGAGTAAACTTTACCACCTTCATTGTTATCTTTGATTCCCTCAGAATCCCAAAGACAGTTTCAGGACTGTTTTGGGGATGAATTTGGAGGATTTTGACTCTGGTACAAGCTATTTTGAGGAAAGTACTTGGACTCTACTATTGCCTGACCATGTCCAAATGTTTTAAAAGCCAATTTGTAGTGTCCATGTTACTCAGACTTACTTGCTGAACTCCACAAGTCATTACTTTGTCATGTCCGTGTGACTTGGAGAGTATGACTTTTTATAGGTTCGTAATGCTGTAGGCTTTTGAGTGCAGCCCAGTCATGCCAGTTATGTCAAATCATGGTTCATAAAAAAAAAACTTTCTTAATCAAATTTTGCCAAAAAAGCAGTCGATACTAGGCCTAATCCATATCTATTTAAATCCAATGACCTACATGTACGTGTAAGGGTTCCAGATCATGTAACCAACTATGTTGGGCAAAATTTATAGCTTTTACTCACCATCCTCACAATCTCCAGATGAAAAATGACCCAACCACATCCCACATTTCACGTGTCTTACACACTGTGTATGCGTCGGGTTGATGGTATATACATGTACATGTGTATCAGCTCAACCACTTTGGGAAGCAGGGGATGCCCCTCCTTTACTACTGTAAACAAACGGGTTCACGTATTAAAATTGGATTATCACAACATATTACACAGGACTATTCCTTCCCTATTCAGCTTTAGAGTACAGTGCACATTCTCCAAGAAAGACACACCAAGGACTGTCACAAAGTGAAAATAACATTCCCTTCCCACCTCTTGAATACGAAGTTGCAATGACAACCAGTATGTTGTCACTGAACCAGACTAAAATTTGTCATTGTAAGAATTTCTTGGTCCAAAAACAGCTACTGTGTAGGTGCCTGGCAAAAGTACCATTTTATTTGCAGGTGCCAGGTAAATGTAACGTCCATGACAGTATAGTCACCAGGTCACTTTACCACTTACTGTGAAAATCAATGAGACCTGACAAAAGGTGGCAAAATTAGAGACCTGCTGACTACATGTACAATGTGAGCCCCGTGAAGGGCCACAAGCGGAAACAGGAGGTGCCTTTGGTCATCACTGCACTTTGCAGGTTCACAAACAACTGACATGTATGAAATGCAAGCATTATGAGTGCGTCACTACCAACAAAATGAACACTCCTGACCCACATGGCTCTTTTGGGTGATTCTTAATTTTTACTTTCCTGCAAAATCTGACAGTAAATGTCTTGGTGGTTTGAGTTTTAAGAAATTAGTTTCTTTTGCCATACGTGTATTATCGTCACATACATGTATATGTACATGTATACATGCATGCATCATATTGATGGCAAAACAGTGTAGCTTTAGGTTTACTTAAGTTGTTTTGTTATGGAGACTTATGGGTACATGTACCCAAGTTCTTTCGCTATAAAGAATTGAAGACACAAACAACATAAGGACTGCAGTGTACTTACAGCAGTTATAATAGCAACATTGATGTTCATAGCTTGACATGGACGTAGAGTGTTTTGCAATCAAAGAAATAAAGTAAAGACTTTTAAACAGTGTGAGATGGGTGGTGCTAAAACGTTACAGTTGGTCCCAAGTAAATTTTGCAAGATGGCCGAGACCGTGAATGCTGCGAGATTTAACCAATACCAAAATGTGAATGATGACTTCACAAAATGGGTTGACTGCAGTCATTTGAGTGAAACTGTAATTGCATGTCTACATTGCCCCGAAGCAGTTGACCAGTGGTTGGATATTACCTCCCCACACATACCCTATTAAAAAAATTTCACAGGACTTATAATTTAAGTATTGATATCTTACACTTGCTGTTACGTGCCTGAATATTTTTGCTTTGAGTTTCTTGAAGAGTTCCACATCCAGCCTCTATAATTGTGAAGTTTCATTAACACCAAGTTTGACAAGGGCTGGAGTTGGCACTCTTGCTGTTCCCTTAGGGTTCTGAACAAGACACTTGTTTTCTAACTTTTTTGTGTTTATGAAACATAAAAATTGTGTAAGGCCAGACACAGAACTCTTTCTATTAAAGTGTCTTCAATGTAATTTTGTTTTTATAATTTGGGAGAACCTGTCCTCTTTTCATGCCCAAAATGGTATGACTACACAGTTTCTTGTTAGGCTTCCCCAAAATGATTAAATAACATGACAGTGTTGGAACACAACTGATTCTGTAAAGTATTGACATACATGTATGAAATACATACTGCAAGAAGTAAAAAAGGTGAAACAACAAGCAGTAGTATGTAATGATTTCTAG
Organism: Acanthaster planci; assembly: GCF_054643075.1. NCBI lineage: Eukaryota > Metazoa > Echinodermata > Asteroidea > Valvatida > Acanthasteridae > Acanthaster > Acanthaster planci. Next base: position 109,149 of record NW_028257631.1, on the reverse strand, counting down.
TTATACTGTCTAGTATTCAATTGACATGTAAATTGCTTTACTCCTGACTGTCTGACTGTAGATTTTGAGGTCTGTCATTCCTGTCAGAAAATTGAAAGGCAGTGGAAAGTGTACCATCAGTGATGAACTGAGGATTAATAATGGCAGAGAAAAAAGTGCAAAACTGGCTAACCGAGTATAAGGTATGTGATGTAACTTGGAAATGTCTACACATACTAGCCGTTCGTTCAAGTAGCAGATTGATTTGTATTTAAGGTAAAATGGGTAATGAAGTACACATTTACATAGTCTTTCTCTTGTTAACTTAAACAATGTCACATTGTATATGTACATGTGTCACTTTGAAATTTCTGTTTTATATTTGCTTGTAAATGAACACAAATAGTCACAAATTAAATTCTGGTTGCAGTTGATAGATCCATGGTTCAACCAAGATTCCTGCTCTAAGTATTGAAGTATTTTGCAAGTTTTGTCAAAATTTTAAGCATGCCTATTTTTAAATATTACTAAATCTCAACCTTAGTAAAGATTGTATGCATGCAAGGGTCAGTTACGTACAAGTGTAGGAAACTGTACGTACATGAAGCTGAATTCTTGGCTACCTGAATATGCACAGTAATTCAGTGCCAGGATATTGACTCTGAACATTTTTTCAACGTTCATGCATTTATAATGTGTATTTGGTTTTTAGTTCATAGATGGAACAGATGTAGCAACTTTTTGTGGAAAGATTAAAAATGATGTACAGCTCATCAAATCAATTTATGAAATTCTTCAAGAGCCTCACTCCAGTGTAAGTATGCTAAGACTAACTCCCAAAGCTTTTAACCAGAAACTTTTCTGATCAAAATGTAATGTGATTTTGTGAGTGGGCACACATAATAAATTTTATGATATCAGTTGAAGGCAAATTCTATAGGGTTTCTGGGTCAGGAAGATAGAGGAAGGGATAAGTAACAGAAGAACTATGAACCTCAACTTACATGTACAAGGCAGATTTTATGGGTTAGCCCATGCAACAAATGATGCCAAGTATACCAACTCTTCATGGAACCAGTGTCTACAAATACAAGTACATGTACATTTTCAATACATGTATTTGCACATATATACATGTCTACATGAATTATGAAGTTGAAGTTACTGAAGAGAATTTTTTGTACAAAAACTCTGTTTGTTATTTGTTTCATCATTACCATGTCTTTGGATGTTAAAGTTCATACTTCTTGTTTGTGTACACGCACATGTACATGTATGCTTCTACATGTCAAAGCAAGAAAGAACACACATTTTAAGGTACATGTTCATATTCTTGATTTCACTTTTAGCTGCAGGAACCAGTATGCGGCCAGTTGTATGAATTTTACCGCTCTGGACACTTTGAGCTGAAGCGCTTTTGCTTGCACTTTGTTCCAGCTGTGATGTGGATTTACTTGCGTGGACTAGCACTACACAAGGTTGGATCATATTAGTTAAATTGCAACTAAATTGACCAGCCGAGATCTGGCCCTGGATGAATTCAGGCTTGATTGTGAGGACCAAGGTTGAGTTACATTATATATTGTATGTAATAATAATGTTACAGCATGTATGAGATGCAGGTCATCTGCCATTCACAGGCATTGATACATGTACATCTACATGTATGTTATCATTTCCTCTGCTCATCAGGCTCACAACGTCCGAACATTTCTCAAACCTCAGCTCCCTGGGGAGTATACAGTCCAGTGCTGCCATTTGAGGCTTACATTGTTATGATATTGTATATTCATAAACACCTCAGACCATTTCCCTATTCAACAATGCACAACATGACTGTGTATTAACACTTGATAATGCCTGCTGTAAAGATTTGATAATGCCCGTTGCGTAAAAATGCTCTGGCGCCTGGATACGATACTAGGCCTATGCTGGTTACCGGGGTACCCACCTGTCACTATCAATCCCGGTTCCATTTTTTCAGGCTGGGTACCGGTAAAAAAGAAGGGAAAAATGTAAATGACCGAAATGACTTTTGTGCTGAAGTGGTAGTGCTTACTGTGTGAGTTCAGTAACAGTATTTTTGTATAAAACAAAATTGAAAAAAAAATATTTTATGGTGGGATTGATGTCGTAGCGAGAATGGACCTGTGTAATATACATGTAGCAGCGGTACTACACATGCTGTAAGTGGCGATCATGCACAAATTGTGTTGTTGATCAGCCTCATATTATTTGATCGTAACCAAAGCACTGAATGTGCTACATAAACACAAGGAGTCAGAGAACCAGCTTAGTTTTTGATACCAAGAAATGTACCGTAATTGTTGTCACTTTTAATTTCAAAATTACTTTTAAATTAAAGCAAAATAGATTTCCTCAGTGATTCAGTGGAACTGTGGATTCTGAATCAAACAAAAAAGCAGGAAGGATGTTTTGTGCACTTAAGCCTTTCAGATCTAAGTGTTTCTTTCTTTTGAAAAAAGGGAAATATTGACCAATTATAATATAGTCACCCAGTCAAATGTATCCTTGTTGAAGTACTTACACAGTGCAACTTGAACCTCAGGGGAATGGAGTTATTCTAAAATTTCTTTCAATTAAAAAAGACCACTTTATCGTACTACCTTCGTGCAGCAAAACTTTTGTAATAGTCTTGTTTACAACGTGAAGCGCTGCACATTAGTCCTGTTTTTCACTTGGATTTTTGTCACATGACCTTTCCTTTTGCAGTCACATGGCCACTACAGTGTCAGCAATTGGACTGTCTGAAGGGGACTACAGTTGGGCCCGTTGTAGCAATCAGGCTAGCTTCAGTGGCTTAAAAGGCCAGGATTTGTTGCAGTTTCAGATAACGTTGGTTTATGCAGCGTGCATTGTCCCAGTGAGAAAAGAAATGCGCTTGGCAGTGATGACTCTTGACCCTAGACTTACGAATCTTTCAATGGCATTTGAAGCATTTTGGTGGCGGTTCTTTTTATTCAAAAACTTCAAAATAAGGGGATATGAGGGTGTGGGCATTGTTCTGGTTACGGTGGTAATTTTGTACTTAAAAGCCTGTTAACCCATGACATCCATATTCCGTAGCACTGATCTGGTCCGCACATACGTTCTAGTCCATCTGTGCATGTGTATTCCACATGTATGTGGTCGTGCAGCATCTGGGACATTTCCTTTGTGCAGTAGCTGGTGTGACATGTAGGTGGTTTGCAGATCTCTCGCATGTTTTGATGTTCATGAACAGTTTTGGTTTTTTCTGTTTCATATACTTACAAAAAGAAGACTTTGCAAATTGAGGTAACAGTTTCATTTGATAGGTAGGAGAGATTTACCCTGACACTTAGAATGATGTGCTGCTTCTTTCCTATGTACGAAAAAGAACCCTGTTTCGAGCACATGGTCCAATGCAATGGTATTTCTAATTAATTTTTCTTTTTTACGGGTACCCAGGTTGACAAAAAATGGGTACCCAGTTCCAAAAATAGCCGTAAATCCACACCCTGATACAAGACAGTTTAATCCATCCCCATGGCCAAGAGTCTTTGTGCAACGCAGTATGCAGAATGCACCACACGTGCACCAAGTCCATATTTGGAGATTCTTGGGACAACTTGAGCAAGGAATATACCATGAAATGAACGACGGTGTTCTGGAAAATGAAAGTAAAATTTCTAGAACAAAATCATTGAAATTCTGTCATATATTGACTTCTTTTGACTCTCTGACAAAAAATGGTATCTATGAATGGGAATAATTATTTGTTTGGCCGTTTAAGATCGGCCAAGCACATATTATTCCCACATTTCCATAAATAAGAACATTTTGCTCTACCTTGGGGGATAGCCCTACAAACTTGTGAATGGATGAATTACTTTTACAAGTGTGACACAACTTAACATTTCTGAGTATACTTTCCTTGGTTTTGCCATCCATAGTTGTTTCTTGAATTCCATAATGCCCCATTCTCGGTGATAAGTACACAAAGAAAATTTACATTGTACACATTGAATTGGTTTCTTCAACAAGTATGCCGATGATACCATGGTAATGTTTGATGGCATGATCCCTGAAAATATTGGATCTAATGTGGTGCATGGTCTTGAGTTACATGTAGTTAAGTGGAGGTTGATGGTCCGTAAACTTACGCTTAATGTTGGTAAAACTAAATTCATGATTTTTGGTTTCCACCCTGGGTTACCTACATACATGTTCAGATTTAATTAAATGGGAAGTCAATCGAGAGAGTTCATTCATACAAGTATCTCGGGAATATCCTGGTTGAGCATCTGTCTTGGTTCGATCACATTGATGAAAATCTCCATGAGGATGGGATTTCTACAACGATCCACTAAACCCTGCCTTCATAAACCAATGTTTAAAACCATAAGCAGTGCCATGATGTGATCTTGCCTTGATGCAACTATTGTGACATTGCCTGAATGGGATGTGCACATTCCTATGCCGACAAGCTGCTCAAACTACACAACCATCTTGCCAGATGCTCACGTTTCAAACTGTTTTTAGCAGTGACTCAAAGTTTTCTTGAACTTTATGAAATAGTTCACACAGTTTCTACTTGGGCTTTAAAAAGTGGTGGTTACTTTTTTTCTATTTCCTTGTTGGTGGGCAGGTGAGTTCAGTAATGACACATGGCAGTGCTGTTTATAGCATATATTGTACATGTACTGAACTTTAACTACAGGCTTCTATGGTGTTTCTAGAACTCATGAAAGAAGTATTTCTGACAGGTGTAATATGGTGTTTGTTGAGCAACATTGGGGGGTACAATTAGCAAAGGTTTGCAGCTGCTTGTATTGATCAAAGAAAGCATTGTAATTGTTCATATTCCCACTGAAAAGACATGTAGTGCCAGGTTTTGCAGCATTTAATCATCATTTACAAACTTGCAAGTATTTAAGTGCAACACGTGTATCTGGAAGGAATGCATGCCAGAAGAGTGAGGTATTTTGAGACTTGAAGGTGAAAAATTAAGTCCCCATGTACCAGTACATATTGGATGCAATTGTATGGGTAGAGTACATCATGGCAGATCCTGCATACATGTACAATGGCAGTTCACATTCCTGAGCATGAGTGTTTTTCCTGGTTAACAATAAGTTAACCATAGATACATATAAGATGGTAAACAATACATTAACCCTCCTTTTGTTGTAACCATCAAAAACAGTCAAAAATTCCTTCCACTTGATTCCCCCCAGTACACAGACACATACATGTATAGGAAATTTGACTGGTTTTGACTGATAGGACAACTGTGTCAAGAATGTGTCTTTGCATAGGAGGGTTAACTATGGTTAACCATCCTTCTGCATCATTTTGTGTACATGCATTTCAAAGTCTCTGTTAATTGAAAGTAAGTTAGTATTAAAGGTCAAATTCATGTTTATTTCCTACATGTAAGGTACAGTCCATCATTTGCTGGTATCCAAAACAGTTACTGAAAAATTTATTATTTGAAAGCATACTTGGGTGAAAAATGCTTATGTGACTAAAACACCTTGTGAAATGATTCTTTGTGGCAATGCCTTTTTTTTTTTCTTTTTCTTCCCAGAATTACGGTAGAGCTGAGAGTCTCTTGCTTGGTATCTATAACATGGTAAGCAACTTGTCAATCATTCACATTGCAGTAAGAGGTACAAGTAGATGTAAAAAATGAACATGTAGACAAGCATTTCAGGTGCAGTCCTAAGGCGAACTTCACAGAAATCATCCTCACAAATATCCTGGACTTTTGGCTGCCTGTAAAGCAGCAAGCTCCCTTTCAACCACCAGCTAAAGCCAACTTGGTGTCATCGATTTTATGATGCATTATGACACGCAATGTCTTAAATTATAGATAGCATGTAACATGAGATGGGAGCTTAAAGTTATTTTAAGGGATTTGCAGTAAGGCCACATGAAAAAATAGATGATGATTGTCCCTGCCGGCCCCTAAGAAATACACCTGTCCCAATTTATTCATTTGTTATTTATTTATTTTAAAAAAAGGAAAAAAAGACCTTTTGGACGATCCCACATTCTGTTATACGCTTTGGAAACGATACTTCCAGAAATCGCTGATTACTCCCAACCATCTACACGTACAAGTGCAGATTGTGTGGCAAGATCAAGCCAATGGGAACGAGGTTGACATTCAACAAACTGTTAGCGTGTTTGTGTGAGCCGCATTCGAATTATTGGCTTCCATTGCGGCCAAATACATAAACCTATGAAAAATAGAGCAGCTGGTAAGGCAGCAACCACCACAGCTTTGTACATTGCAGTCGTAGCCACAGTATGTAATTTGGATGTGGCCTCAACCCTTGCTGCATCCTGGGTCATTATTTAATAGTGGAGACCATTCCTAGATACAAATTCCACTTCACAGAGCTACAGTACTGAGACCCTCTCTGAGAAAATCCTCCTGTTTTCGCCTTGCTGTACAACCCCTGTTTCCTTTTGTGATGAATGACTTGCCTGTGTAAAACCCTTTCATGAAGGAGATAAATAAAACTCATTTAATTGAGGAAACTGCTCTTTATTAAATATTTTCCACTTTATAGTCCTCACTTTTAAAAGCAGCAATGGGAATGTGGAAGCGTGAGTAGAGCCACATGCCACCGAACAATGAGCCTTTTCACTGCGTAGATCAAAGCGTGCAGAGCACGCAGGGCCACAAACCGAGAATTTGCGGTTTGGCAGGTGGCCTTCGTGGCCAAGCGAGGCTGGAATTCTTGGAGTTGGCTTTCGGAAAAAAATTTCCATCGTCAAGGGGTTAAGGTCATGTGGGTTGTTTGGGTCAATTAAGGTAATTTATTTTCTTTTTTCTGATTTTGAAAATTTTGGGGGGAAAATTTTGCTCATCTTTCTCTAATGGTTGTTCACTCTACATGTATTATTCATTGTGTCAAAAGCATATGAGACAGGGAATATTGGACATATGGGAATACCATACTTTAATTCCACTGATCATACCAACAATTTGTTGCATGACTATCCATCATTACACTTCAGTCCTACTAAAGATCGTACACTACGTTGAATTTCATAAGATTGACTCTTAGCTCATGGAGAGTGAACTCTGGGGTCTGCTGACTAGGATCATGTTATCACACAGAGGAATCTCATGGAGTTCCAAGTTGTTTGACAAGTATTTGTACACATATATGTGATGTGATCTTCATGAGTTACATGTTTAACTGCAGGAAGTGGTTGAACCTGATGGCATTTCTAGAATAGAGTCCTTCACTGTCCCTACTCTTGCAAAGCCATCCATTTATCATGAGGTATGTTACCCTGGTGGTAAGGGGGGGCGGAGGTGATTGTTTCATTAAGGTCAAAAGATTTAAACTTCATACACTTTTGTGGTGTGCTGAAAGTTTAAACATAATATAATATAAAACTTGAATGGAAGTTTTGTGAAAAGAAAGTGACGTCCAAAACTTAAGATATTCAATTTTAAAAAGTCCATTTTTGGCAGTGTTGAAGAGACCAACACAAGACTAGACCAGGGCCCAAGAAACAAAATTGTTTTGCTAACATTGTACAAAACTTTGCTTATTGGTAAGTGTATATCACAGCAAACATTTCATGGTTGCTGTACTTAGCACAAAAAAGTATGCCAGCATTGAGATTTCCATTGTTATGTCACCGAGTTAAGCAAATTTTTCCTTCAAGTGCCTTTTGCTGTGTTTACTGCTTTAGGGTCCCCATGAAATACCGGTACACTGAGCCTCTGTTTGTGTAAACTTGAGTGCTTCTCAGTGCCGTGAAATAGGGCCCAGACAAAACCATCACAAACAGCAGGGTGAACAATGACGTGTACTGCCTTCAACCTGCCCAGATTACCAATACTACTTGCATAGTTCCCTAGACCATTACACCATTTGCTAAATTTTCATTCCACCAGTAGTGCATCCTCATCTCACACAATGCCTAATGGAATGGTCGCCATGTTCTTCTTTTTCTTAGTGCCGTTACGAACGGACATGTTTTTGAGAGTTTTTGTTCACTATAAGTTCTGTGTCACTTCTCAATCAACTACTACTTCCTAATAAACTATTCTTGATTGTTATAAAGCTTGTGGTAAGACTGTTCCTTTTTTGACACCTTTTCACTGCCTTTTGTTATCGTTGTGCATGTATAGGTGTGTATTGTCTCCATTTGTGAGTGTAATAAAGCTTACGATGAGACTTTCTTCCGTGCCACTTCTACATGTACATGTATATGCAGTCATTGTACTGCATTTATGGGTGTGCTTTTTTAGCATCTCTTAATTATGACGAAATAAAGATTGTGCTAGAATGTCACCTTTCACTGCATTTACATGTAGTTATTGCTGTATGTGCGTATGTGTTTTTCTTTTGTTTCTATCTCTGTATATGTGTTATGTTAGGTCACGCATTCACAGACCAGGAGACTTTGGAACAAAGTATGGCTAAGTTGTCAGTGGCATCTTCCCATTACCGTCCTGCCAGGGATTCTGCGTTACATGTAGCTACAACAACCGGGCCCGGGCCCATAGTCAGGCTGCTCAACCCACTGTGCCTGTCCTGAATTCTGGTGACCCTCACACAATGGCACCCCCCCCCGATGGGTACTCAACACTCTTGCACAGGGCTGCAAGCCAGACTTCACAAGTCACCCTCTGTCAAACACGATCCTCTGGCCGACTCCTATCCCAACCGACCAAGCCAGACAATGAACTTTTGCATCGGAGATAATAGACCTTCTCCAAAAACAGGCCATCCTGCGGGTCCCACATTGCCTCATGAAAAAGGGTTTTATGTCTATTTTCTTCCTCAGCCTGAAGAAGGAGACCGGGAAAGTGGAGATCAATCTGAAACCCCTCAAGTTCATTTGACCAAAGAGGTTTTAGATGGAGTCTCTCGTAGTCTCGGTGTGGACATCCTTGATCGACTTGAAGGACGCCTACCTACGTATTCCCATCCAGACTGACAATCGCAAATTCCTCCGGTTCTCGTTCTCTGAGAGTATCACCAGAGTGGTAAAGACCGTGGGAGTACACCTTTGTTATTCCCACATCCTCATTTTCCTGTACATAATTGGCTAATTATTGGCTGCTCTAAAAACAAGGCTTTCGCCGCCACCGAAGCCACGTACAATCTTACATCTCCACTGGGACAAATCCAGACCACTCCATCCTAGAAACCGACCTACCTTGTGGTGACCCTTGATCTCTGCAATGGTATTGCCATGCATGCGGATGATCTAGTAGACAACCTATAACAGTGCTTCACCATGTTTCAAGAACAGCAACAGGTGAACACAAAGAACATGGCTCCATCTCCTGGGGTTGATGACCAGCCTCATAAATCTGGTCCCCTGGTGTTGTTTCCCCATAAGGCGGCAGGCCTCTCCAACTTTTCCTCCTGACTCACTCTCATTAGCTCCAATAACAGGATGATAATGAGCGAATGGTGGTGGTCAGTGAAAAGACAATGAAAAAATGTTCAGTTTTAGAGGTGGGAGGAAAACCCTGGATAAATGTTTCAGGGAAACTCACGGACTCAGGTGAAGACTGAAAACCCATTCCACATGTGTACGGAGCCACATTCGATTCCAGGCCCCCAAAGGTGGTAGGCGAGGAAAGAAACACTACACTAACCTGACTAACTTGACAAGCTGAGCAGGGACTCTCTTAATTTGCAGATCTTGATGTCAGCCCTGGCTCTTCCACTCTTCCAACCTTTGGGGTTCCTCAATCAACCTTTTGGAACTACAGGCAGGCTCCAAAGCCCTCCTACACTCCCACTCATCCATAGAAGGCAAGACGATCCTGGTCTGATCAGACAATGCAACAGCCATCGCATATATCAACCATCAGGGAGCACACGCTCCCCTTGGCTGTGCCTCTAACGTGGTATCTTCTTCACTGGACCGTAGAACACTCCATTGGTCTATGATGAGCCAAATACATTGCCGGAGTGGAGAACAGCCTGGCGGATGCTCGCTTGGGGCGTGGTCTGTCCTATAATAGTGGACACTTCAACCTGAGGTAGTCAAGACACTATTCTATGTGATCGACAGTCCTCATGTAGATTATCTTTGTGTCCCACCTAAGCACCCAACTCCTGACCTTCTGCACTCGATATCCACATCCCGGAGCATGGGTAACCAACGCACTACACGTCTCCTGCAAAGGACTTCTAGCGTACACATTCCCATCTTTGTCACTCATCCCCAGAGCACTGTCAGGACAGGACAGCTGTTGCATCCTCCTCATCGCCCTGTTCTGGCCGAGGCAACCATGGTTTTCCCTGCATAGTCAGACTACTAGTCAACATTTCCCTGATCCTACCACTTTGTCTGGATGTCATATTCCAACCTTAGTCTCACATCCTGCATCCGGACCCATCTCACCTACACCTAACCTGCTGGACATTGTCCAAAGATCGTTCCAAGAGGTAGGCCTTTCTCGAGACACTACTGCCTTGGCCACCAGGGGCCATCAGTTGTCAATGAGAAAGATCTACAACAGCCGAATATGGCATTTCGATTCATGGTGTAAAGGCAAGCTACAGATCCGCCAAGGCACCTCTTTCAGTCGTAGCTGACTTCCTTATGCACCTTTTCGACTGGCCTCTTGGTGTCCACGATCAGAAACTGCCATTCAGCCACAGCGGCTGTCCAGCGAGGCTTCTGAGGCAGTTCGACCATCTCTGTCGCCCATTAACTCAGTGATCCATCACCTTCTGAGGGGAATGTTTGTGGAATGCCCTTTGTCTAAGAAACTCATCCCGTCCTGGAACCTACCGGATGTTCTGCTACTCCTGGCTGGCCTTCCGTTTGAACCTTCTAGATAGGCCTCTCTCAGGTTTGGGCCTTCTCATTAAAGTATCAACCTGGCTTTCCTCCTAGCTGTTGTTACTTCACAAAGGGGCTGTGAAATCAAAGTTCTCTCCATATCAGATAGCCACATAAAGGACGGTGATCATTTAGATCTGATATGGAAAGGGCCCGATCCTAACCAGTCGGGTATTAAACCAGGCTGATACTCAGCCTGCCCTAGTCCGGTATACAGGCTTGTCTGACCTGTGCCCTTTGAAGTCAGTTAGGTGTATCAGTTTATTGCCCCTCAGAGTACAGCAAGAGCTGAACAAAAGAAGACTTTAATACCGGATTAAAGCCTGCTAGCAAGAGTTGGCTTGACGTGGATTGGATTATTTTGACTATTAACACATGCGTTGTTTGAAACTTTGTAATATTGCATATCTCGATTCTTTTGAAGTAATGGGTATTAAGAAAGAATAAAGAGTGTTTAACTTCCTAAGGTATGCAGTGCCAGCGTTTGCATCGAGGTGTGATATTTTTCAAGTGTAATGCTGCATGCAATAAGAGCACTCCACCAATGTTCTGGATCGGGTTTGGTCCAGAATTCTTAGCTGAACATTATTTTCGGATGAGTACCTTCATGTTCTGACTGCCGGGTGTACCATCGTACGTAAGCATGCAATATCAGCGATTTTCGGACATGCCTTCGCTCAAACGACATACCTTTCAACGAAAATAAGCACTAACTCTTTTCAACTTCCATTAAACCAAACGCGAACAGACTGACTCATTTATATACGTGTTAGATACTGTGGCAGGAAAAAGTTTATACATTCTATACATCCGATAACTCAAACCATAGTGGATAATAAATTCGAAATTCAAGCCAACGGAAGTTCCCGAGTTTTGCTCACACGTACATGTACATGAACAGGAAACACTACTGGCCTCCATGGTGACTATTGGAGACATTTTAAGTGGTTGTTTCTTTATTTCCAGTGATCATTTTGAACAGAACAAAATCCCAGAATAATTCATTTATATCCAGGAATTGATGCCTTGGGTTTCAAAGGCATTTGAGAGCATTTTTTCAGTGACCTCGGACATCATTTTTCATTCAGAGGGTGTTAAAACCAAAAGAATATAGGTCACAAGTAAATATATCAAACAAGGGGTACATGCATAAGAGTCACAGGGCTAGCAAAGTATTGGTAAATGTGTTGGTTTAAGGTGGAATTGTTTGCAAAACCGCATGGCAGGGGCTTTGATGTGCCAGTGAGGGAGGCTCCATTGTTATGCGTGAGATAGAAACTTCAAACAATAGACTCCAGGATGGAAGAGTGTTTGATCAACCGCCAGACCAGTCTCCAAGTCCGGTGGCTTGTCCGGTATTAAGGGGGGTTTTGCTACCAGACTAGCTTACCTGAGGGCCTTCCCTTACTGGATCTAAATTGTCACGCGTACCTAAGATGGGAACCACTCGAGTTAAGATTTTTTCTGGAAGTAGGGTTCCTTGCAAAAAATCAGACACCTTTCTTCCAGATATTTTTGTTCCCCGGATCTTTTTGTTCTGCAATCCAGTCACACTCAAACTCTGGTACCCTGTTTGGATGCTGAAGTGGTACATGAAAAGGATGAAGGACATCAGGGGATCCACCTCCCAACAACTCATTACCACTACACTGCCTCACGACCCAACCTCCAGGGACATGATGGCCAGGCGGGATGTCTCCGCAATTAACTTTACCAATGAAGATTGGCCTACCACCCCGGATGAGCAATGCACACTTCATGAATCCCATAATGTCTGGGCTGTGTCCTCCTGGACCTATTATAAAGGGATTCCTATAACTGACATTCGTAAAGTGGCATACTGGAAATCTCCCTAAACATTTATCTCTTGTTTTCTCAGTGATGTGTTGCAGGGGGACCATTCTCATGGACTAGCTGTTCTCAGGACAGCATAGCAGTAACTCCGCCATGCTGGCCATTCCAAACCCCTGCAAGAGACTATCATTAAATTCAAGCAACCTGTTACAGTGAGTCAGGGTTTTACCCCCTTTTAAGTTGATAGTCCCTTATACTCAAAATATCTTTGGATTATCTCCTACGTACTTCATGATTGTGCAAGCTCGCCTACCCACCTTCCTCAGGTGCGGTGTTACTCTGCAAATGCATTGGTAATCTGAGTAGGTTGACGGCAGTAGACTCTCCCCCACCTAGAGTGGGCCAAGTCTACTAGAGAATACCTATCCAGATTATCGCTCTCATTCCCTTCCTCCCCACTCGGCCTTGATGCTCATGCACTTCGTAGAGAGGAAGAACATGGCGACTGTTCTGCTAGGTATTGTGGGAGTTGAGGGTGCACTATTGGTTGATCATTGGCCTTGGGAAATATGCAATTAGTATTGGTAATTTGAGTAAGTGTTCTTAAGTAGATTCGACCCACTTGGGGGGGGAGAATTTGTATTGCTCGTGACTTGAATTCAGATTGGAGGTCTTGTGTTGATCTTGTGAATGTCTAAAGAGTGTTGTCTACAATACTGATGTTTGTGGTAATTGTTGACATGCTTATTTGTGTCGTATTTACACGTGCCTTCATATTCAGTTCTTATATTGCCATTTGCAAGAGTGTTTTATACTCTTTTTGGCTATGTGCACTTTTATATATTATTACCAAATCATCCTGGAAGTGTGAGTGTTTATGCAACTTGTCAAAGCACAAGCAATTGCTAGAAAGTGACATCGAAGTGAGCAGGAGCACACTTAAATAGCATGGAAAGAGTGGGAAAATCATTCAAAATGTTAAATTTATAACTTGCAATTATTGTATCATTCATAGGCACAAATGTTTGCAAGGAATAGTTTTTCTTCAAAGTCATGTCATGGCCCTTTTATCACTTATGGCTTTTTTCACCTTCATGTGTTACAGCCCGTCAGCCAGTTAGCACTGACAGAAAATGTACTTTCATACCAGCAAAGTAACCATCGTCTGGTGACCAGGGGGCCTCTGTCTCAGGTCAATGCACTGACCATTAAAAACAGGTAGGAAGTGGGAGGAATACACATAGCTAGGTTAAACCAGCCACCCACAGCGCACTTTGTCAACTACTGAGAGACGCCATTAACCACGATGCGTAATTCATTATGCATACGTACTACACATTCATCCTCTTGCACAGACACAGCAGCTGTAACATTTTGCAAGTTGCAAACTTTATGTTCAAATTTGTGTTTGTTAATAATAACCAACTGCGCATTCCAAACGCATTTGCATTGCATATCGCTGAGTGACAACTGATGATTGAAGATAGAAGATTAGTTGGAACAAAGGGGTTGATCGAAAGATTGAGATTTTTCACAGCTAGATTTGATTTTATTAGCATATTGACTGCTGACTACATGTATGAATACATGCATACTCGTGGTCGCAGGTGTACCAGATTCTGCCATGACAGGTACATGTACATTTGTGGGAAATGAAATGCTGTTGTGATGTAAACTGAATACACTGGCATCACTGAAGAACACAAATACGTTGCTGGCAGTGTTGAGGACATACATCTGTAAAATGCACACACTCAGACATCTGAAGGGTACCTGTTAAATATGTGTGCAATGCATACAACGCTTGGCAAATGGGAACGTCCCTTTGAAATTATGCGCGGCAGTCAACGTGTTAAAGGAACAATGTGATTAAGTTTTCTTCGAATCAATAAGGGTGTGTAAAGAACTCTCTGCATTCTTCTTGCATACATGCAAGATGCATGTAAGGATGGATCCAGAACCAAAGTTTTGGGAGTGGGTAGGGTGGGGAGGAGGGGACAAATTTTTTGGGGGGGGGAATATTGGAATACCGGTATTTTTCATATAACGTTTCAAGGCCTCCCTAAGGGGTGAGGCTACATTAACCAGGGCTTTTGAGGTGTTTTTTGAAGGAAGGGAAACGAAAAAGGCCCAAATATTTACCATTCATTTTTCAAAAGAAAAACTGTTGACTTGAGGGGTGGTTGATCCGTCCTCTGGTGTTTGGCCTGTAGTTCTTGGAAAAATAAGGTTACTCAAGTTATAAAAGAAGTCATTGCAGCAATACTTTTTAAGGAACAGGATACTATGTTCCAGCATTGGAATGTGACATAGTTGTGTTCAAGGTGGACTGTTTAAGCAATCATGAACAAGTTCAGTATCTTTATAGGTTAAATTTGTAACATGTGTGTTCATAAACTGGTACAGTTTCTGGAATAAATTATGTTTGTGTTATGTAGACGTTGCTGTAAAAAAATTTCAACTATATGTAACCCCATCTCCCCTACTGTTAGATAATAATTGTGTGCAAAATATTAACTAAAGTTGGAAAGTGGTCTCTTGTAGACAAACAGTGATTATTGTAGTTTTTGTACCCATGATTGAGCAATTATTGAAAGTGAAGAAGACAGTAAAATGCAATCAACTAATTATCTCAAGATAGTCTGATTCTTTTTGCAAGAAATAGTTCAATTCTGAAGTATTGTATTCCTGTATCTATCTTCAGTTCTTGATCAATAGTGCCAGCTTTAATATGTGGACTTTTGCTTGGCTTGCTTTCTTGAATTTTCCTCCCAATTAATTGAATTTTTTCTCTACTGGCATATTTGTCAGTCTTATTTAAAACCAAAAGTCACAGGATGTATTATATGGAGATCTATTCTTTGTCATAAATCACTGTAAAGGCAATTGAAGGCATAGAGGTCTAATGAAATTATGGCTAGTTTTTTGTGCTAAATCAGCATAATTGCATTGCGACTTCTATTCGTGTATTTTGTACTTCATGTGTGTATGCAAGCAAATAACCGTGAAAAATTGAAGGCTGCTGTATAAATGATAACAGTATTCTGTCTTGAGCTTTGATTTAAAAATTTGGCAGAGATGTTCTTGTCTGTATGATTTGTAATAGCAAGGAAAATCGATGAGCCAAAATCAAGCTTAAAATGGGGAAAGAGTTCCATGAGAAAAGTGCAGAGAACGTGACAATGTAAAGAACAGATGACTGCTTACAGTATTCTGAACTGCTGTATAGTGTGATCCTGTCAATGCACGTACATGTAGGATTGATGAAAGTATTAGATCATTGCCAACACTTCTGCGTGCAGTCATAGCAGAAATGTTTTATGTACATGACAGTTGTAGTATACATGTAAATAGAAAAGACAATAACAGTCAGTAATTGTTTTTCAGGTTCAGTGTGCTTACCCACGTTATGTCGGAGTACAATGCAGATATTGGATTTCTATCTCCCGTGTCTCATGCATTTTTCTGCAAGATTTGCTCAAAGTAAGAAAGTTCACTTGAGTTTTGAGTAAGTTTAATGTGGCAAGAAATCAATATTGGTTACCGGGAGCATCTTAGACACCAGTTGCTTCCCTCTTTTTGTTCGTAGCTAATACTTATTGATTGGATGGACAAAATTGAATTGTGAATTTTCAAAATTTGCAGAAAATTATTAGTTCAGAAGATAAACATTAACCACTCCCTGCCGGGGATTCCGGATCCGGACACCTATGCTTTATATAGGTGGCCAGGGTCTCCGACGGAACTCGGACAAAGGGAATAGACTCTTGTAACAAAAGACTGAACTGGGAACAAAAGACCAGGCTGCTGGGAAATGCCAACATTTTTTCACTCTCAAATGTGGAGATAATCCAGCCTTGTTTTGAAACAGTATACCATGGTTTGGGGCATTTAGAGTGAGCGGATTACCACCGGAAACAACAGCACTTCACGACCGCATCAATGAGCCACACAGCACCGCTGCAGTCTACTCTGGCCCCTATTGAAAAGAGGTCAGCAGCACACTGAGCCAGGTTCGTGAACAAAAGAAAGTTATATAACACCGCACAATCTGGGCTCTTTTTACAAGGCTGCCGGCCTGGCTGAAATACTCAGGCGTCAATAGATTTTGTCTGTCAGGCTAGAGAGGCCACCAGACAGTCCTTCACATGTTTGTAAGTGTCCAGTAATTGAAGATAGGAATTGTTAAAGAATTTTGAAAACAGAACAAAATGATAAATATCCCAGCCCAGCATCATCAACACTGATAACTGCCCTGGCAGGAAGTGGTTAATTGGTATTGTCAAATAAAATACTCGCCATAATACTGATAACTGGTGTGGAACACTGCCAGATCAGATTTTTTCATAGAAAACTGTAGAGAGCTGGATAGTGTCTTGTGCTCCCAGGAGTGTCTGGATGTCTAGTTGGTTCAGCTGGCTAATAACTTGCCTTTTGTTATATTTGAAGGTGTAGAATCACTCAATGAGTGATATAGTACATGTACATCTCTCTATGCATCGCAGTACTCCAGTCGAAATCCCTTAATACTTAAGCACCATCACAAGACCAATGCAAGACCTCCAGTCCGAATTACTGTCAAAAGCTATTCAAATAAATGTCCATAAAACATTCAATTGTTGTTGCCCACCCTGTTACTTGCAACTCTTGACTATAATATTTATACATCTGTCGTAAACTCATTGTTTGATGATTCTTTCTTCAGTTTGGTTCTTTGTGGCTTCTCTGGAGCACATCTTGCATGGAAACAGAGCTCATCTTCAGACAGAGTCTCCAAACATAACCTGAACCTCGATATTCATAAAACTCCCAGAATTCCTCTTGACTCTACATTCATGTTGGAGATGTTAACTGGTATTTACTTTGTCATGTGAGTAAAGTTGAACTTTTGCAAATCATCACCTTTTGTTTTGGCCTGTTGTTACTGGTCTTGATTAGTTATCTGTCATTGGTTTATTGACACCAGAATCCACCTAATGTTGGAGTGAACCAGTGTTGGGACGACTAATTGAGATCCAGTTTTGTGTTAAACATGCAGGCCCATGGAGACATGTTGCCTGTCCCAACTTCTTTTAAGTCAACACCATACGTTAACCAGCTTGGCTGGGGGAACATTGAAAGACACCTTGCAGGCACTTCTCAGGGATGAAATCATTTTTATTGTCATGTTAGTTCTGCCATGCTGGAATCAGTTGGTCCAGGATATTGGGTTGCTGCCATCAAATCATGTGGCATATCTGTAATTGTATGATGTAGTGGTGATACTGGTTAGTGCAAACCAGTAAATGAATTCTTGTCATAAGAACTGCACTGAAGTGGGTGCATCATAGGATCACTATAGTAAATTGTAGATTGGGGTTGGTTGATACAGCTGGCATACTAAGATTGTAGAATCCAAGCACCTGCACTTTGCAAAGGCCTTTCTGTTAGTAATACCAAATAAAGTTAGACTCATTGCACCATGAACTTAATGATGTTTTCGCAGATGACTCCCCAAAAATCAGAATGCTCTTTTGAGAGCATTGAAGCCCATCCCCGTGCCTTTCATCAGGTCCCAACAGCCCCCTATACTGTTATTCCATAGCATGGCTTACAGAAGATTTCTTACCAGAATAATTCTCTCCTGCGTAGGTTCAATGGGCAAGCTTCCGCAGGAATACATGCATTAGAAGATATCCACTTCAGGGCCAACTATGAACTCTATGCAGATGTATTATTGGTAAGAAGCTTGTCATGAGAAGTGTTAGTGAGGTTGATTTTAGCGTGTTCCACATTTCAGAAGAACTGACCACATCTTGGCCCAAAAGGTACTGGTTTTGGCTAAATTTGTCCTTTATTCTCACACCTTCATGCATTTTGTTGGGATTATTTTTACAGGTGAGCAATGCCATCAAGCATTCATTGGATACTAATCCCTCAGGCAGGCCTAGTGATGGGCCTGTGGGAATCAATGTTGCTGTCACCCCTCCCTCACCCGTTGTCAAGAGATCAGCCATCACCAATGCCTCATTTAAAACCAGGAGGCAAAAAGGTACACTTTGTCTTGATCCATTGACTTGTTACATAGTTTTAATGTTACTTTCCATGAGTGAAATGACAGTAATTACTGCATTGTAATTATGAACCAGTTGGGCATTTCAAAAGGGCAAGGTCATTAGAAAACAACATGCATGGTGTTACACCATGTTCAACATGTTCAGTGCTTGTCAGCTGGCATATGGCTGCCCTGAAAGGACCCAATCTGCATGCGCATGTTGACATCCTTGAATGATCTAAATCTTGCTTCACTGTGTACACAAACTATTGAAATACCAAGCTATTGGTGCCAAGTCTTTCATGGGAAACCTTGATTAGGTTTCTGAGATGTTGACACCTTTAAAATATCTAAATACAGGGAGCTATTTAGGGAGTGGTTACTGCCCGCTGCTTAGAAGCCCTTGATGATGAGCATTGCTGTTAGGGCCTTGGCAACAGCTATGGTGGCCATAGAAACCATCTAATCATCAAACCAGCTGGTCATGACACTTCATTCATACGATTTGGTCTTCTTTGGAGGGGAATGTCAACATGGTGAATTAACTTGTGTCAGCCTGAGCATTAATCATACGTGTGTCATTGGGAAAAGTAAATATTTTTGACCCTCCTGATTATTTGGATATTTCATGAGAGCAGTGTGTCTGGATTTCATAAGAGTTGTGCCAAAATCACAAAGCCAAAATAAAATTAGGTGGAAATTCCTGGAACTGTTTGGATTACACAGGCCCTTTAAAGAGACTTTTGAGCAGCAAATTAAGAACTCTTCACTTTTTACCCATAAAGTTTTGTAAAAAAAGCAGAATTGTGTCTTTCTGGATGAAAAAAGAATTGAAATCCATATAATTTCATCTGGTCACACTTGTTGGCAATGTTTATACAAACAGCACTGTGTGTTATTCCGCAACCATTTTTTGAATTACATTTGAAAAATGTATTTGTTTCTTTGAAATATTCTCTTTTGTGAGATATTTCTCTTTTTTTAGCATACAACATAGCTTGAGGGCCGAAAGTCAACATAGTCTCCTGAGTTATCAGAAAGTGACAGCTTTTGGAATACAGTGGAACACTGCTATGCCAGACATTTGGGTATACCAAACTCCCCCCTGAACTTCCTGTGCACTTTTTCCAAAATCATTACAAATTTGCTTTACATAAAGAACCATTATTTAGAATTGATGATAGTGTAACTCAAAGTTGAAGAACATTGCACTCACGTTGGAACAACAGCCAACATAGAGCACAGTCTGTACACTTCGTTGGATAGCCTACATAAACGTAGTATGTATTGCTTGTGGTCCACTATTCTGCGCTATGCAGAACAATTCTGCGCTAACCCTTTAAGCACATAATCCGTAGTTGCGGGATGTACGCATGCCCATAGGCCAAAATTCCTCGCTAATCCGTGAAATACGTTCGCCATAAGCACAGAATTTTCTGCTACAGTAAGTGTCAATTTTTCGCTTTTGGTAAGCAGTGCTGTGAAATTGGGCCCAGCTGCTGATTATGTGTTTTGACACTGGTAACTCATAGCAGAAAACGTAGCGTGGTTATCTCTACAAAGCCGGGAGATTTAACCTCAAAATCAAGAGAAGAAAAAAAATGCTGATAGACCCTTGCAGTTGTTACTGTACTTCCATTAATCTTTGATAAATATCTTGATCGTTTTCAGAAATGCTTGCCCGACATTTTGTTGCCACCTTCAGATATGACATTTGTATGTTCTTCCAAGTGCTACTTTATTAGAATGGTTCCCGGCATTGCCAATTTATTAAAGTGCTGTTTTACCTACAAGAACCAGTTTAATCACCTTGCATGCAATTTTCAAGCGATGACTCAAGGAAAACTACCAAAAAGGTGAAACATGAAAGGTGAACATAGATTTAACAAAAGACAGGAATTACTGTGTATTAAATTTTTGACTTTATTTTGCGTGGAAGTGTTGGCCTAAAAACCTCACACTGGCATGTTTTTTCGGGCAGGCCACCATACGTTTGAATGGGCTGGAGTTTGGACCATATGTTTGAATGGGCTGGAGTTCGGACCATACGTTTGAATGGGCTGGAGTTTGGACCATATGTTTGAATAGGCTGGAGTTCGGACCATGCATTTGAATGGGCCGGAGTTCGGACCATACGTTTGAATGGGCTGGAGTTTGGACCATGCGTTTGAATGGGCTGGAGTTCGGAATGTGTGTGTGTGTGTCCGAACTGAAAATTACTGTACCGAACATTTTGTGTGGACCCTGTCATGTTCATTGTAGCGGTTTTCCATTGTAGTTTGTCAAGTTCTGATGCTGAGGACAGTATAATGGAGAGCTAATACCAGTGATCCATTTCAATAAGGCATCCTTAATCACAGTAAAATGTTGATTACATGCTGCCATATTTTCAGATGTACCTACAGCAATGATTGACAGATACATGGTTGGTACATACATTGTACTGTTGCCCTAGTGCAGTGTACCACATGTGCATATATGATCCACGTGTCAATCCTGGCTTGTGTGTCCAGTTAACAGCAAAATAAGCAACTGACATGTGATGTTGAACGGACCACTGAGAATTTGGCTCAGAATCATGAATATGTATGAGGTGTGGTAATCTTTAATTGCTCCCGCATGTCCTCTCATTTCCCTTACCTGTTTATGATCTGTGTCTTGGGTCTAATTTTCATGATGTTGTTTTTAATATTAACCATGTAGAAACAACCATAACAGTCACTATCGAAGGAGTTGAAAAGACAGAAGCCCTAGCAAAAAGAAATGGACTTTCCCAAGAACCAAGCACCAATGAATCAGCTTCAGTTCTTTCTTCCACTGAACTGGCATATCCTCAAAGGAAAACACATGCCCAGAAGTGTGCACCCGGTGTAGATGTGACCATTGTTGATCAGTCAGGCTCTATGAAAGTGGAAACAGTGGAAATGGAAGAGGTAAGACTCGTATTAGATGTCAAACAAACAAAGAAAGACAGAAATGAATGTAACTTGTCTGAAGCCAGTCCAGATTATCCAGAGATTGTCCCTGTATCACATGTAAGAGAGTTGCATTCAGCTACTCACCGTTCTTCCAATTCATCAGGTGAGAGTTTGGAAACTAATTTATAAGCGTGTTCTTTGGCAAATTTTGTAAATTTAGTTATTCAGAAAGGATGTGTTAATTTGGTTACTGGGTATATAAAGTGGTAGACAAAGCACAGATGGAGAAAATACCTTTAAAATTTGCCATGCTGAATGGAGGAAGTCACAATAGTGCTTCTTGCAGCTACTAGCAGATAATGTTTTACGTATTTATGTTTGTATATACAAACATGTATTTGTATTTAGAAGAGTACATCCTCTTAATACAAGTCTGAGATATATCCAGAAATACTTTTCCAGAGTGACACGAGGATTTCTTACAGTTGAAAATGCTACTTGTGACACCAAAACCCACATATTCCATCTCACAGTTGGGCAACAGCATGTTGAAATATGGGTGGAATTCACTACTTTTACTCCAAAAAAGATGGTATCACATGAGCCTTGTTCTGAAAAGAACCAAAAGCAAACTACAGGACTTCGTGTATATCATTTAGAATATCGCAATTAGAATGGAATGTCTGTGAGTATACATCCTCATCGGACCTCTTCATTGACTACAAAATGAAGTTAAGCTACCGGCACACTTGCATTTGCATTTGAGTTTGTTTTAGTTTATATTAAGGTTATCTTTACACTGCAGAATATGAGGATGAAGTGTGCAACATATCATTACTTAGCCTGAGGTATTGTCTCCATTAGTGATTCATCGAGCAGTGCATTTTGTCTTAGCTTTGCCTTGAGAATGCTCAATGGATGAGCTTGGAGGCTTGTTCTGCTTCATCACCTATGTGCATGTAAAGGCTTATCTGAAAGATTACTTATAAGCTGACCACTGTGATAGTTGTTGGTACCACTTTGTTAGTTCTGAGAAAATATCTTAATTGTAGCAAAAAAGATGCATAATACCTTTAATGAACAGGTCGAATGAATGTAGTCATTCTGTAAAATTTTCAGTCAGTCCCAAAAATTGTATTTATGTCATAACTTAAAGTATTCTGTGTAGTATGAAAACTGCATGACCCAGGGTGACACTGTTCTACTGAATGGTGAGCAGCCTCAGCAAAAAGTTATTAATGCCCTGGTGTTATGCTATCTCTTGTGAATAAATGCAAATGACTGGTCGATGCAGTCACTAGTTGCCAGAACTACTTCTGAGTAACAGGCCTTTACAAGAATCTTGCACCATAGGTGTCAGTGGGAACCCCAAACATTTTTCATCCACACACTGTGTTTTTATCAAGATGCCAAGATGAGTAATACACGAAAATAAAGAGTTAAGCTTCACTGACACAAATGTGTCACAACACTGTTTGTGAAGTGGCAAATGCCTATCTTATATTAACCTGTGTTATTCTGCTATCCAAGGTAATTTGTTAAGTTATCGAAGGAATTACAAACATGGTTTCTTGTGTAAAAACAACACATTTATTTCATGTAACTTGATGCATTCCTAATTTTCTTAATCTCTTTTGACATTACCATGTCATTGATATTCTTCAGAACTTTTAATGTGGTTGCTGAAAAGATCTTGGATCTGTATTAAATTGCTAGTGGGGTAACTTGCAGTTCAAAGTGAGCCCTGCTGGGCACATCCGTGTTTGCGCCCAAGCCTATGGAAAACTTCAATTTTGTACAGCTTCTGCATTGCTAATTGCACATCTGTGTCTGTATTCAAAAATGATACATCAATGAAACTGGAGCACCAAAACCTAAGTGCCGGTAAATGAGCATTTTATACACAGATGTATGCACATTGCCTATGCTGCAGTTTCATTTGCCAAGGCTGTTTACCATTATTTCAGAATATACTGTACATGTAAGCAGTGTGGTGTATAAGCCACAGCAAATTAAGATTTAAAATGGTGTATAAGCCGCACCGCAGCACTGACGATCCAACCGTGAAGGTAACCATGCTGCGTGCTGAAGAGAAGTGCCAGTCAATAGTTCTGCTACACGTGCTATCCTAAATGTATAAGCAGAGTGCGAATGAGTGTGACCATTCAAATGTTTTTGTGGGCTAGATGATTGTCCAGTGTGGGCCGCGCAGCAGCCCTCGCCCTTTTTTTCCCAAAAGGCCAGCAAATGTTAAGCAGACGGGGATGTACATGTCTAATAAAATTTTGATAACTCAAAGTCAGTTAAATGGGAAGACCGTTTTATCTCCAAGGCCAACTTTTCTTGCCAAACGAATAGGCTTTTATGTACAAAAATACCTCCATGACTCGAAATGTCTACAACACTACACCCAGTTGTCTCAAAATTTTTGTGAAGCCAATAAAAAACACCCTTAAATTGCTTCAAAACTAATGGGTACAGGACCGCCGCAAGATCTTGCTTTGAGTCATCACACACAGAGTTTTTACATTGGAAACCGCTATGTGTTGTAGTATGCTACATATGGCACATGCACTGCACACACCACCCCGCACAACAAATCCTGCTTTCAGGCTAGCCTTTAACTGCTACGCAGACCTATTCATGGACAGTCCAATCACTGACTCGTTCCGATAACCATGTGACCGTAGAATGTGACGTTATCCGAAAACCCAAGGGAAAACAAACCCAGAATTCTTTAGCTTGTCACAATCGGCAAAAGGACGAAAGATTTACTACACAAAAGTAAAGCCTTTAAGCAGTTGATTTTTGTTTTATCGGTTGAAACAAACCTTTAGGTAACAACAACAACAAAAAATCTCGGTAGAACTGTTGTGTGCAAAAAATACACTACAAGAATGAATAAAAAACAGGAAAATGATCACTAAAATGTTGCCACAGCAGAGCACATAAAGTTTTGTGCACAATGTGTGTATCGTGACTCCATGACTTGGGAACTTGAAGTCCAGACAACAAAACCTACGAAAACATGCACATGGTATGCACGGCCCAGGCGTGGCTTTTGTGACTGATTTTAAAATTTTCAAAAGTTGCCATGGCCGTTTTCCAATACTCAACTTAGGCTCTGTCTTAGGCTTCAACTGGTTTTTTTTACTAGCTGACTTTGAAGCTGTAAGCGCACTAATTAGTCTAATAGTGCCACAAAACATCAAATAAGATGTAAGAGAGCAAAAAATTACAGTAATCCAATTTAATTTAAAAAGCTTCAGGCCCACAATCGGGGATTGGTTTTGGGAACGAAGTCCGAAATTGAGACGAAGTTGAGTATTGGAAAACGGCCACAGTCTGTCATGGAGAACCACGAGGCTGTACCCGCATGGAGGTAGGGTTACCCGTAAGTAAACGACTTACCGGGGGGGATCATCTGGGGACAAGTTTATATTGGTGGACTTTGGTGGATGTAAAACAAGTTGTGCCCGTAGCTTACAGTTACACCTGTATCGGGATCACGACCAGTATAGGGGCGAGGACCTGACTAGGAGATTGCCAGGGCCTGTGGAGGTCGCATCATTAGTAGTGTCTGGAGAGGTGTGAGCTATTATTAAACCAGAGTCAACTTGGGCAGACGTGTCCATTTGTGTCAGTGATGCTCCCTGTGTCGCACCCTGACCTCTACCCCAGTGCGCGCCTGAGCTGCTTTCCTGCCGCACCTGGCGGTAGACTGCCCCCTTGGCTGCCTCAGAGTAGACCGCTCGCTGACATCGGCCGAGGACAACCTGCATTGGGGGTTGTGTTGGTACGACCGCCACAATATATATACAGCTCTATTAATCGCTTAAGACTGGGAGCAGTCTTAACTTGACTCCATGTGCGTGCTTGTAGAACATTCGAAATCAGATATGATGAATATTGAGTAACGTAGCCTTTTCCAAGTGCAACGCACATGCACAACATACACAAACGTCAGCGCATCTTTAAAGTTCGAATTAGACGCACTCGCACAGAGTAATGGCGCATTTTTATTTACTTCTTTAGCTGACTGTTTAAAAAGGAATATTTGCCTAAAATTCGCGTAAGGACGTCCAATTTCGTATGCTTGTCTTTTAATGACTGTCTTTCTGTGCATAGGTTCAACTAAATTTTAAAAAGTCGTTTTCTTAATTAATTCAGTCAATGTTAAGTGACTTGACGGCTCTGAAGCGGCGGCTGTGGTGCACTTTGGGTACCAGTAAAATCCAATTAAAAACGTCACGGCGAAATTCATGGACCTTGTCGCAGGTAGCCTGTTTTTTACACATGTGCACGCAAAAGACAGTTGGTAAAATTGTGGTAACCAAATAACAGCTGATTTCTGTTCGTCACACGTGAAGTTGGCAGCTTGTCCGGTTTGAAATAAAAATATTACGCCGGCCTCGTTTTAGCTTTAAAGGTTCACAGAAATAGAAGCATTTAGTTCACGTGAA
Organism: Acanthaster planci; assembly: GCF_054643075.1. Classification (NCBI taxonomy): domain Eukaryota; kingdom Metazoa; phylum Echinodermata; class Asteroidea; order Valvatida; family Acanthasteridae; genus Acanthaster; species Acanthaster planci. Next base: position 83,134 of record NW_028257631.1, on the reverse strand, counting down.
GTATTTCAAAATGACGATAAATATGTAACCATTTCAAAAACATAAATTCAATGTCTACCCCATTAATCGTGACCCCAAAATAAATTTTAAAAATCCTGCGTTTCCCGCCCACAAAAAATCCCCTTTTTGCCGTTTGCGCTCTGAGGCTGATTTGATGACGTAACCGGCAGAACGCCTACATAATTCGACCACCAAAAGTAGAAGCCATTACGCGTTAACGCACGCGTTACAAGCCTTTTCGACTAGCAGAGTGATTTGCCAATTGCATGTGCGCGACAAGCTAAAAAATGTACGTGTGAGTGCGATGCCACTGCAGTTATGGCGTCTAGTCGGATTAGTCTATACGGTGTACATGTATGTTGCATGATTGGACACAGTACATGCAGGTTCGCACGCTTGCAATAGACACTGTAGCGATTCAAGGTAGAAATTAAAAGACACAGTCCTAGCTAGGATCTTTTTGTTCTTTCTGAGGTCACCATTAATAGGGTAGACACTGAATTTATGATGTTTTGAAATGGATACACATTTATTGTTATTGTTGTTATTTTGAAATACTTCACGTGAACTAAATGTTTTTAATTTCTGTTAACCTTTAAATGAACCTCCCCTCTATTGAAATAAGCGACGAGTTGTGGAGTCACATAGGAGGTTTGTCTGTAAATACACTGAAGGAGATCTCGACAACGGCAGAAATTCCAACTTCAAAAACGAAAGAAAGTCTTCAGAGACGACTTAGTTACGCCGTTAAGTTAGGGTTGCCAGTATCCCCTGCGCGTAGCAAGTGAAGAGGAAGAAAGCAGACGGCAAGCAATACGTTTGCAAACTTAAGTTTGGAGAATACATCAGGCTGCCTCACCCACTTACACTGAAAGGCTGGGAAGACACTTTACGCAACATTTCCGGTTTCGGTCACCGCGCGCGTCGCCGTAGACGTGTGCGTCGGCAAAATAAAGAATTCTTTTATTTTGCATAAAGCGATTTCCAAAAGCCGCCAAACTTACTTGACCGGCAGGAATTCTGCTACCACGTAATTTTAATGTGTTTTTGATGGGTGGGGTTGAGTAGTATGTACAGTAATGGAATCCCCCTAGGCCTCCACACCGTCCAGTCCGGCGCTCTTATCAGATAACGTCATTTGTGTATCTTTACACGAAGGCCGTGTCCGAACCAGTTGGATTCGGCTTGATATCATGCCTGATTCCATGGGAATAATTCTTTTCGAGAGACCTTTGAATAAAATCTGGTACTCCGAGTTCTTGATTCGGGCAAGCTTTTGCTTAGTTATATAAGAGACACCTTGCAACAGTACACTGTTCACAATGGATAAGTAGTGCACAAAAGAACCAGTTCATTCCAGAGACAGTGGTCGCTATGCATCCACGTATTGTTGCAAGGCGCCACTTACTTAACTAAGCAAAAGATTGCCCCAAATCACGAGGTATAGCAACAGTGTTTTTAGTATGGAGAATTCAGACTGTTATGTTCACGTGAATTTAAAGAAATCAGTGTACCAGATTTTATTTAAATTTAACTCGCAAAAGGCTTATTGATTCGGACCCAGGCCCACGTACGTCTGTGAACCAGACAAACGAAGTGGTCTTGTGTCCTGCGTAAATATACAAATTGAAAACGCTTTTGAACAACAAATTTTGAGGGCCAGTCTATTTCAGTGTCGACGAGGCAGTGGCAGTACATACACGCCGTACATGCAGAGGCGATGGAGATCTGCATTATGACTCTGGAGATGAACTGTTTTCATTAATTTTTTTCAAAGGCTATTTGACGTGCAAGTTGTTTCCTCTAAGCTTAAGCAGAAAACAATGTGCAAAGAATGTCATATATTCTGCTACCTCTTGAGAATTTCATTTAAAACCGAAAACTGGAGCTGAACATTTATATTTCACATATTATTTTTCCATGGTTGTGCTACTGTATTTTTAACAAGCTCAATCTTGCCAAGAATAGAAGCTTCGTTTGAGTGAGATGACTGAAACCATCGCCTCTCGTCATATTTTATGGTCATTTTATTAATTCAAAGTTGTTAATTCACACTCTTCTCGTTGTAACAAGGCCATGAGCTCTAAAGTATATATGCATGTACATTACTTCTAAGAAAAAAAAAGAGGAAAAGTAAAAAGCTGCGTCACCGCACCACTTTTGGACCAAGCCCATGACCAGAAACCGGAGTCTTTTTTTTTTTTTGGCCTACATCAATATTTCTGGAGACGTAAGTGTTCATTCATATTATCAATGGTGGGAAAGATTTTACAGTTGACTGTCCGGTTGCAAACGAAAATCGTTTGAGGCTCCTGGCGGCACAAAAACTTACGTTCGTCCATAAATATTCGGATGGTATCATGTTACCTAAGACACTAAACAGCTTTTGGCAGTCGTTTGAAAGACCATAACCAAATTTTTTTCAAAGGTAGGTAATTTTTCCAGTTCCCCAAATATTTGCCGGTTTCGCAATAACGCCCCCTGAATGATAAGCCTTGTTTTCCGACACGGACGGCCGTGTGTGCTACCATGCTACCACGGTCACTGACTGTCTGGAAACAGAATTTGTTTCCTTTGCATACGGCTTGGCTTTGAGGGCTTTTTAATCAGTTATGATCTCAGTGAAAGTCATTCGTAGATGAAATATTGAAATGACATGAACCTGGAACTGACAGACTAACCGACCAACTGTGGAGCTAAGATGCGGCTGTGTCTCCTCAACACTTCATTAATGATATATCTGTGAATTTGGCCGTTTTTTAGGCCTGGAAGAACTCTTTCATTCATGAGTCACTTTTAGCTTACTCCTCTTTAGTTTTTTTCTTCTAGACTATCCCTGAAGACGAATGAATCAGGTACGTAGGACAGGAATTGCTGTAACTGTACTTCTGTGTCTACTTATTGTCTACGCATTCAATTTCGTGTATTTTCAAATTCATCAGTAACTGAATGCATTTATAAGCTGAAAATGGCTTTTCGCCATTTTGCCAGTGGGACAGCAGTTTGGTGGGTGCGATGAACGAAAAGAACTTTGTCTTGTTAATTAATTTGCGTAAATCGACAATGGATGGTGTTATGGTTAGATCTCGTACAAGGTGGATGGAGCATGGCAAGGTTTCTCTGATCGAAGTATTTTTTGAATCTGGACAAGGGCAACTGTAATAATCTGGAGAAACGTAAGTGTAATGATAGGATTTTTAGCAGAATTACTAAGGGAGACGGTACTGATTTAAAGACTTTTGGAAAAATTATTCAGGAGGCCTGTTTTTTTGTAAAAGAAATTATACATGTACTCGTATCCAGAACAAACGCCAACCATTAACCTTCCGTCTGTTTTCGACAGTGTAAATCCCCCAGTTCTTTCAAATTCAGCTATAGGGGAAAATAAGCGTCCTGGTGACTCATGAGGAACTATTGACAGTTTTGAAAATACTAAAATGGTAAGTCTCCAGGTTCTGGTGGTTTTACATTTGAATTTTTTTCTGATGTATCATGGTTGGTTTTAGGGTCTCTCAGTTTTGGGTATGATAATGGTAGACTCTCAGTCACCCAACAGTTTGGTATCATTACCTTGTTTCCAAAGGGGATAAACTACGTCAGTTCTAATAAAGAATTGGTGACCAATTTCGTTATTGAATACTTCGTATAAATTAGCTTCCGGTTGTATTTCAGAGAGACTCAAAACTTGCCTCTCTACAGTTATCCATGAAAATAAAAAAGGTTTTTTGCAGAGACGCTATATCAAGGAGAATATTCACCTGATGTATGATTTGCTCAATTATACACAGAACAATAATGTTCCTGGTGTCTTTTTGTTGATTTTGAGAAAGCGTTTGATTCAGTTTCACACAAATTTATTAGCGAAGTCTTGGATCTCTTTAATTTTAGACCCTATATTCAGTAATGGTTTAAAGTTTTTTACAGTGGTGCGACCACGCCAGTGTTAGTAAATGCATTTTTATCAGAATCGTTTAAGATAGAGCGGGGTAGCCGTCAAGGAGACGGTTTGAGTTTGTTTCTTTTGTGTACTGAAATTATGGGTATATGTGACGACATTCGTAAGGGCATTTCAGTAGAGGATAAAGAGTATAGGCTTTCTCAGTACGCTGATGATACAGTATTCTTCTCATATAGTACAGAGCAGTCTTTGGAGAGCTTTTAAGATTTAGGGTGATTTTGGTAATGCTTCTGGTGTCAGAGGGAACATAGATGAAACTAATGCTGTGTGGATTGGTGTTTATAAGGGACGTCAGAAATGCCTGTGTGAGCATATTGGGTTGGCCCCGAGGATGGTGTTAGAGCCCTGGGGGTTGATTTTACTCTCAATCTTGATAACATAAAATTATAGCAGAGTACTTGAAGCTGCTGCTACTTTAATCGATCATTGGTCTAAGAGAAATGTAATGGTTCTTAGTAGAGTCACAGTTGTTAAATCACTTGTTAAATCTTATCCAAATTTACGTTTTTGATTTTGGTTCTTCCAGATATGCCCTCAGATATTATTAAGAATGTTAATGTTATGCTGTATAAATTTATATGGAGGGGGTGGACAGAGTTGCTAGGAATCAGATGATTCAAGATTATAAACATGGCGGTGCCAAGATGGTTATTTAAGTTTAGACATTAGAGATCTTAAGTGTACGTGGCGTGGATCCGTAGACTGTTGAATATAGCAACACTTCTAGCTGGGTGTCTTTGTTTTATAAGATTAGTGTTATTCAGAATGTGTTGTTTATTGAAGGTAATTTCTAGCATTTTCTTCAGCAGGTAAAGTATCCAAATCAGTTTCGGATTGACGTGTTTAAAGTCGGAGCCGTTTTGTTCAGTGTCATGCCCATTCTCAAGGGCAGGATGGGCTTGAAAATGTTTGTGGTACAACCATAGAATTACGATTGGCAATAAATGCATTTTTATAAGCACTGGGATAAAAAGGAGTTAATTTCGTAAGTGACCTGCTAGATAGTGAAGGTCAGTTCTTAAGCCGAGATAACTTTATGCTAAATTTTGACATCAGGACCAATTCTTTTTTTTATACGGCGGAGTAATTAATACCGTTAGAAAGTCTTTTCGTAGCACATTGTCACTGGTCAACTCTAATGTTTTCCTCTAATTGTGGATCCTCATTTTCCCAGGTGGAATGGGCAATGTTTTTAATAATCAAGTTTTGGCTGAATTTTTTTGGAACTTAAGTCCAAACGGCAAACGGGTAAATGACTCGACTTGAGACACTGCAAGCAACTCACTCAACTTGAGTCCCTCATCAACAGATCTGACTGAAGTGAGAGTTAATAAGACTCAAGTCCAAAAATAAAAGGAAACTTCTTTTGTAAAAACATTTTTGTAATGACTTACCTGCTGGTTTATAATGTTCGTGTCTTGTGTTCTCATCAAGACATATCTCAAGAAAAAAAAATTTAAATGACAAAAAATGACTTTCAGTCATGTTTTGTTCATCGGCTTGTGTTGAAATGTATGTGACTCAAATCGACTCGAACTAAACACTTGACTCAATGAGACTTTTTAGATGACTCAAAATACTTCACACCACTCTGTCGCTGTTATACCTGTCACAGGCCGCTACACGTGATATCTCTTGGGCTAGTTTGTGTCATATCGTGATCGAAGGCCTGAGACTGAGTTGAAGTTTTAGGCCTAGACCTATAATACATGTAATGTTAGGCCTAATATAATAATTACAAGGCCAATACAGGTGTAGGCCCAGCTGCAGATGTCTAGTACTAATGAAACAGCGGAAGCCTACCTATCTTGCATTTTGAGTTTTTTCCCCATAAAGCAGGCATCACTTGGTACACAAGTCAGCGCTCTAGGTTTTATACATAGCTCTACGGTATAAACTATTCAAGTCCTCTTTTCCATTGAGGGTCCCCCTTACTTATAGTCATACATTGTGACCCAGATGCTTGTAGGCGATGGCAAATTAGCTGGGGAGGCGGGACTCAGTTTCTTTACGGAGAAGTTTCTTATTCCCCCAACTTACACCACATATCGATAGGGGGCCTAAGCTCATCAAAATAGGCCTCAGCAACTTACAGTGCTTCAAATGGGATTAGCCTATACACGGGTAGGAGCGAAGCTATACTTTTCTGTACCGAGCTAGTGTTGTACATGTGCGACTTGTATATGTGCGTAAAATATTTTCCCCTGGATTTTAAAGGACAAGGTGCAAAAGACAGGGAGACACCAATAATGCTCGGTTTTCAAGTCAATACATGTACTTTATTTACACAAGAAACATTATGTACAGTAAATACATACAGCATTATGTATCATTATATTTATGAAAGTAGATACGATTAGTTATTGCAGGGCAAATGTGATAAAACGTCCATAAGGACACATATTAGACGTTTCGCATGGATTAAGAAAAGTACTAACCACAGAGTACACCCTGATGGTCAAGTCTATGAGTCTTATGTAGTTTTTAAAAGCCATAGGAAAGTAGATCTACCTGAGCGAGAATTAATACCTGCGTACAGTTAAATGATTCACAATAAAAAAACTCTGTTAAACGTTAAATTTATGAGATTTATAGAGTAAAATTTTGAATGGGAAAAATAAGTCGCAAGTCTGAAAATGTCACACAAACTGCACAAGTAGAGAGAACCTTGTAAGCTCGATGTGGTTACATCAACTATACACGCCATCGGATGGGTTATGCGAAAGAACTGCTGGACGGAAACAATAATGTATCACGTGAAGCAACCAAAGATAGAAAGAGAAACCTCTTGAGAGTTATAGTAAAATCAGTTTATAGACTTGTTTTTCGAATCAAACGATTAAGCGTGTAAAATAGTAATAAGAAATCACAAACTTATTTTGGTTCTTTCCAAGGGTATAACTTAGCATCCCCTGTGAAGACAGAAATGGTGTCAGTACTGCAATAGGTAAGTATAATAGTAACGCTTATCTTGAAACAGCACAAAACATAAAACTTGTTTGATCTACGTTAAATGGTACTGGATAGCCTACAAAGTTAGATACATAGGCTAAATGAACAGAAATAAATACCCTGTCAGGCATGATAGTTCGGCAAGGGCCCAAATTTAAGGCCGATTCATACTTAACGCGACAGCGAACATGAGACGCAAATTTTGACGTCCGTTCACATAAGTCGCAATGCATGCTACGTATTCGCAAAAGTTGAAAACATTTTAACTTGATTAAAAGTTCGCTGCAAATCTCCCACGAAATAAAATTTGCTTAGCTTTCGCATTTGCGTGTAGTACAGTATGAATCGGCCTTACGGCCTGTTCACTTCAGGGAAACACGAAAGAGAACAAATTTTGCGCCAAAATTTCGCTCGAGTAGAAATGTGTTCGACTTTTGCGACTTCGCAACGTGAGTATTTGATCTGCCCTCGCCAATTCGCGTTCGCTTTAAACTTCGGGCGTAATATGAACCTGCTTTTTGTCGTTAACACATTGGAATAACACAACAGGCCTTGTTAACGTAAGTGGCTGCTTTGTCAAGCCGCATACAGGTTTTGGCCACTCAGTCAAGTGAAAATGGTTGAACTGCGTGAGCAATTGTCAATTCTTCGATGCTCATGTTGCCTTAAAGTTGTCTTTTGCCCATGTTTAGGCCTAAACATTGAAATTTTGGGGTAATTCTTACTGATGAAATGAATATAAACTCCAAAAGGGTCTGCGAACCGACTAAATGGTAAACTGGTGTGGTTGTCCTCCAGTGGTTAGGTGGGGTTATATTTTAGTTTAGCAGAGGCCAAACCTAGGGCCGTTCTTTGTTTGTAACACGATAAAGGTCAAATCATCACACTGTCTTCCCTTACAGGTATTTATTGATGTTGTGGCACAGGCGATAATGACTTTGAGGTGGCATTCGTTTCGCAAGGTAGACATACACTCAGTGATATGCATGTATTTTGGCTGGACATTTTATATAATTTTGTGCTCTCGAAGGAAGGTGGATCACTTTCTGCAGATTTTTCCCCGTGTTAGGGTGCTTCGTGAAATATTGGAGCAGCTGTGCTCAGATACGGCTACATGTGCCTGTCTTCACAATGTCTCAGAGCTGTCGATTATATTGGTTCGTGCGACGCATTAACTTCGGTATTATATATCGACCAAGCACGAAACACCTGAACAGCTGAATCAGGACGATTGACAAATAGTTTCGGAACGTTCAAAAGTTTTAAAAGCCACGTTTGCAAAGTTGAATAACACCACTTGAAAAGTTAAATCGCTCACGACTACGTCTTAATTGTATGCATTCTACTTATTCTGCACTGCAAAATTGGGAAATAAATCACTTCTACGGGTACTTAAAGTTTCAAATATAGTGTGTGTACCCTTCTCAGAATGAGATATTTAGTATTTTAAAAGTAAGAGGAATCCCATAATTGGTATTATGGTTAAAGGACTCAACATCCCGTTTAGACGATTGAAGACAGGTATATTTTACGATGACTTATATTACGTCAAATTTGACGCAATATTTCATCTTCCGCAGTACTATACAGGCATGGTTATTGCCTCCGAAGCCTACATGGTCACATAATCGCCTCCATCCGAGTTGGGTAAAAATTCTCTACGTGAAAGACAGCCCTTTCATTAATATGCCACCCTTTAAGCATATCGTAAAGGATCAGCTGTTGTAAAGTGATTACAGTTACCTAACATCGCACATTTAGGTTTTGTTAACCGGAGGCACTCGTATGCAGGTACGCCTCTTTTGCACGATGCAAGCATAGGCTACAATTACGTTGGAAGTTAACCTAAACACCTGGAATAAAAATATTCAGTTGTACGATTAACGACTTTTTTCTGTATTCTTGATAATTTTTGTAGCGAGAGTACTTGAAATAATCCAGTATTGAAATCAGCAAATATCACGTGACCCACTCTCAAGCACGCGAGAGACACAATCCATGGGCGACGATCATTGAATACCGATGGGCTCGGTATAAGACAACACAAGACCGTCGTCACTAAACATCATACAAGTACTGAATAGGCGAAGCCGAGTGGAACCACATTGCATTTGTCACCAAATGAAATTATTCTTACCACTACACGAATATGAAACATTTATTGTTTGTTTTATACAATACTTGCATAAATGCTCTTCTGTTAGAACAACCTACCGACATTAGCCCCCCCCCCCCTTTGCGAAACAGATTTGTGTCTGAAGCGCATCTACCGGTAGTTTCGTGTAATGTTAGACTGGTTCTCGTCCTTACGTTAATTTTCCCTTTCTTACTGCGAATATATAAAATGGGGGCAGACTGAAATAGATTCTATTAAACGGGTACTGTTTAAAAATATATTAATAGTGATTGTTTATGTTCGCTAAGTGTAATCGAACATTTCCTCTGTCACTTAATGAAAATAAATGTATTCTTATTATTGCATGAATGTGAAGCATTCATTATTTGTTTTGTACAATACCAGCATAAATCTTTTTCTATTAGAACAAATAGTTCCCGCTCGCGTATTAACGTCCATCATTTGGCAAAACAGATTCATGTCCAAAGCGACTCACCCACTATAGTACCGTGTAATGTTAGACTCATAATTTCCATTGCGGTCCTGCAGGTTAATCTTATCGTTCTACTTGAAATCAGAAACATCAGCATTACCTATGAGTTCAAAATGTCTACGGCAGTTAAAAGAAAGTGCTCCGCTTAAATTTATAGTTAGCTGTCTGCCAGTTCGTATGAAGAGCTGCAGTAAAGCGTTTAACAGCGCAAACGTGCATATTTCGTTTGACAAATGAGACCTCCCTTGTAGTTTTACCGCGTGTACAGTGCGCATCAGGCCAAATAATTCAGGTCACGGGACGAACAACGTACCACTCAGATTTATTTATGTATTTGTTCATTTATTATGACATCCAACAGTGGAGATCCGCATCTTACAGGTATCATGAAAAACAAAACAAAAAACAACTAATAATAAAAACTGCGGATAAAAAAATGGGACAAATCAGATGACAGGCATTTATTCAGGCATTGTTTTAAAGCCGAGCGCTTTCTCCATCGAGAGAGGCGTTGAACGATGGACCTGGTGACCTTATATATCCCAGCAGCAACTGCGAATGGATGAGTTTAGAAAGAACAGGTTTGTTAAAAGTCAGTGGATGTAACTTTCAATGGGAGATTTTGAGACGCTTGGTGGCGGCAGACACAATGGTCCTTTTTGGTTGATGTGGGCACGCGCACAATTGCAGAAGGGGATCGGTTTGTCTGCTGCCACCGTGACCATGCGTCCCAAAGTCTCCCATTGTGCAGAAAAGCCAACACTACGTTGTATTTTCTGAAAGACAGTTCTGAAACGTTTTTGAGGAGAAATCCGTAACTGGATTTTTGTTGTGACATACTCGTGACTGTCTCTCTGTGAAGAAAAAGCAACCCCTCCCTAGACAAACAAACAACCCAACAAACACACAAATAAATACCAAAAAAACTCAGAACAAACAAACTAACTAACCAATAAACAGACAAACAAGCAAAAAACAACATTTGTTTCTCCGTTTATTAAACAAAAGCTTAGGATGCCATCTTTTCAGAACTGCAGATTTGATTTAAATCCAATGTGTTGCAAAAATAGTTTCAGTTTTGTTACACAACTGATTTTTGTTCCGTCAAATGGAAGTTTATCTACAGTTTATTTTGCAAGCACATTAGTCATTTAATTCAAATCATCTTTTAAAATTTCTTTCTAGCTCAAAACTTGATAAATCTGAAGCTATTTCAGAAGGCAATGGTTTTTACACGTATGTTCATTCCCATGCCTTTGTGCACCACTTAGTTGACAGAGCATGCGTACTCGATCACTTTACTGTGGATTTCCAGGCAGGCGACGTAGGACACCGTTCCGATACTTCTTTCCGCAGACGGAGACCATATTTTTTTTTAAAATACAAATAAAGTTCTGGGGGATAACTTGCTAAAAACTTATAAGACAACATTATACCACAGTTATATGAACCTAGTTGAACAAAATTTGAAAAAGAAATCTGAGAAAGTGTTTTAAAAAAATAAACACGATCGGATTTGAAAGAAAATACGTCTACGGTCTTTCCCATTTTAAAACCACTTATCCAGTTTATCCAAACAAACGAAATAAAGCGCCGTGTATATTCAGACCTGATAAAAACATTGGTAGTATTTCAAGTTATTGCAACTTGAATATTTTACACAAGAATCATTTGTCCATCCATAGTAGTGCATATTATGTACATGGGTTGATGGAGTACATGTACACGCGCACATGCACACATAAATCATGGCCGACCATCAATCGACGGAGAGCCAAAGTTGAAATTGATAAAACTAACGAAGGTCAATTTGCATTAGCTTAAACATAACATGGTATCCTTTTTAAACACACTTTCAATTACCAAGACAATCATGCAACATGTGTGGGAAAAACTGGAGAACAATTTAAATATTCTATTTTAAAATACTCATCCGGAAATGTAACGTACACAGACATCTTTCAATCCATTTTCTCCGAAATGTCACTTATGATAACAAGAAACACATCAGAAAAATGAAATCTGAACCTGAATATATTTTTTTTCTGGTATAAATTCAGCAACATTTTACATAATGAGGAAGATCTACGCAGATGGATTTGGTACAGTCGTTCGCTGGCTGCCGTCGCAATTCTAACAAGCAAACAGAAAGTGACCAGACTTTGCTGAATTTTAGCGCATGCGCAAATACTAAGTGGACGGGGTGAACATACTTGTTACTTAATTGTGCTGTTTTAGAGTTTAAAGAGTTTGTTTCAGAGAAGGCAACTTCAGCTTAATCTGTGCAATTTACCAAGGTCGGTTTATAATAGGGAGCTGATCTTATTCGCTTAACTAACTTCAATCCATTTGAAACATAACACAATCCTGTTTAAATTAGTATTTTTCTTTATGAAGTCCTAAATGGCCTCTACCAGATAGTCGCTTTTGTCACAGTGTAGTTTTTTTTTCATTTTTTCAAAGGCATTTATATTGCTTCGTAGGTGCCTTTCAACCCCTACAACTATTAAAAACTGCAGAGAGAGGTCAAAGTAATGCCAGGATACCTTTATTTCCAGTCTCACTGAATTCGAAGGGGGGTCCCTACGGACCAAGCTTCTGCCATTCTTCAACTGCCAAGCCACAGCTGCCCTCTCCCAACAGCCAGTATCAATGACTATGAGACATCATATAAGTGCCGCTGACCTGCCAGACACAATATATGACGGGCCCTGGCTAGCCCGCGGACGTCTATAAAAAGCAATCTGGACTTGCAATGCCCTTTATCAGCTTATAGAGTTCATTGAATTCACTTGCGGCCATTCTACCAAGCCGAATACAAAGCTCGCCCGATAATGCCTGTCGTTGTTCTCCCTGGCGTCAACAGGTACAATGGCAAGTGATCCAACCCGCGCATTTGTATTCGGTTCGGTAAAACGGCCGCAGGTTGGCTTCTATTTCATACAATGGCGTTGCAAGTGCAGATTTTTTTTATATGCGTCGGCGGGCTAGCCCTGGCAAGCCTGGGCTTCAGCTGTGTAAATATTTGTCTGGTTCCGTGCCCAAAGATCCCTGACTACCCATGATAATGACTCTTAGGCCAGGCCTCACCCACGGATATAAATAGATATTACGCAATGGTCAGAGGTCGCAAGTTGAAAGCCCGGATGTTTTCAATTTCATTCCCTTACATGGTGGGTTCCTCTTCAGCTTAGTGTTCCCTATAGTAACGAGGCGCACTTGGAAAAATCTCAGAAAATTCAAAATCATACATAAGCATTTTGAAATTCTTTTAGTTGATCAATAAACCTTTTCGACGTCCGCAATGCATTATGGGTTTGGATGACATACATGCAATGCAATTTATGCACAACCCTATGGGAAAACGTTAATCTGTTTCCATTTTATTTCATACTCCGATTCAGGCCACCCCCTTCTGATTTGGGACGAAGATATTCACAAACTTCGAAGTTTAAAACTTGGCAGAGAAGGAAAATTCGGAGAATTCCTTCCAACAACACCATTTTTGTCACGGACCGTGCATTGACTAATTCGTGAATATTAATGTTCTAGTACTGTCCAATCAAATTACGACTTGCAGCTCATTCATCCCGCTTTGACCAGTCACGTTCATTTTCAGCCTGTAGAGTGACTGGTACCCTTAAAAAGGCAATTAAGGGTGATTTGTTCTTACGAATATTTGAAAACGTATTTGAATATGTTTCTTGTATAATCTGATAATACGCATGCATCTGTGAGTTGATGAGCAGATACATAAAAAATATTTGGTAGAAAACTGTAAATTGATTTTTGACTGGTTCACTTCCCCCATAGGGTTGTGCATAAAATGCATTGCATGTTTGTCATCCACACCCATAATGCATTGCGAACGTCGAAAAGGCTTATTCTTGTACAGCAACATTCCTTCCACGCACGCACCAATCAACAAGTAAATTGTTTGAAACTTTGTTGTTATATGCCAATGCATGATTGTCGACGGTTTACGTTCAACAAGCCCACCTTCCAGACCGGAAATAACCGAACATCAACGGTACCATCCGAACATGCAGAATGTATAGACGGGAAGACTTTGGAATATTTCGACTATTTCCGTAAAACTGGAGGAACTACTCCAGTCCTGGTCACGTGCCATTGGGTGTACCGGACCCTTGATTCGTCGGGTAGTCTGAATCATCAGTCAATATTCCCATGGGGCCACGTGGTGGAGTTGTTTGTACACATTCCCATGGGACTTGGCCAGAGGCCGACCAGAATATATTACTTTCTGGCTAAGGGGAATCCCCGACATTAAAAATGATGTAAAGGGCGTAGAGGCCATTCGGTTCACCCAAGGTTTTAATTAGAGGGTATTGAAGAACTTAAATACAGCATTTTGATCGATGTGATCTGTCCCATTTGGCAAAATACAAGGAAATTGTCTTACGTATCACTAATCGAGAATATACCCACACGCACCATCAAATTTAAATGAAGTCTTCTGTTTGAAAATGTAACAGCGATTTCTAAATTTTATACCCAAAACAACAATTTCTGACATTTGTTTTGGGATAAAATAATGCTACTTTTGGAGATTTATTTTTAGCTCACGCTGTAATCGGATGAAAAATGGTATTTGCAACAAATACAGCTACCTGTACGTTGTTCCCCTCTGTCTCCCGAACGCTTTTGCGATAAAAGACGTATTTATGCATGCAGGATCCACCGATTGATCAAAATGACAAAAATGTATCAAAATCTAAATAAAAGTTAACACCATCAAGCTAAGCATGATATACAAAAGATTACTTACTGTGGCCCAAAGCCAACGACTGGTAAAATTGAGTGCAACAATTCTGTTCTTCCAAGAGGCTACAGTATTTGATTTCCGTAAAAAATATGAAAGAGAAAAAAAACGAGAAAAAAGGAAAAGGGAACTACACAAGAATTTCCACTTTGTAAAATTCTTAATTAAACAAGCTGTCGATAAAATGAAACAAGTAGACGTAACGGTCAATAATGAAATAAACTAAACAGAAGATGATGAGTGACAACACCTTTAAGTTAAAGACTTAGCTCCTTTTCAAAGGTACCAGTAAAGACTTAGCTTCATGCTACAGCATATACTGATATATCCAAACCATTCTTCTGCCCCGGGGTTTTTAGTCAATATGACCATTCTGTTATTAAGCAAAATAAAAGAAGTAGCGTTTGCTGATTTGAAGGTACACCAGGAGCAGAGGATGGAGTAGGACGTGCTTGGCAACTATCGTCCTGGCAGCAGGTGACACAGTACCCTGGATCGGATGGAATGTTGCACTTTTTGGCTTGATTCAGAGTGTTGTATTCGACGTTTCTACTTGGTTCCATGCACGTTTTGTCGATTTGAACTAGCTCTGACTCTTCTGAAAGAGACGAAAGATAGAGATCAGAGGACTTGTTTTGTGTTTTACAGGATAGTGATCTCGCATTTATCTATTGTGAAAAAATATGTAGTATCTTTGCAGTTCTCAGTGATCTCAATTCTAGATTTTTTTTGTGCTCTCCAGAGGTTAATGTGGGGAAGCAAAGCACCATGAAGGAGCGCTTTACCCTGTTGGAACAGTTTTAATTGGAAAATAGTACCATGAGATAGTTAAACACAGCTGATGAGAGATCTGACTGAACAACAATGGGACCCAATATGTATGAGCACACGCGTGAGACTTATAGATGCAAGCAGTATAGACACTGACGATGTACAGGCGTACGTTTGTATGGTAGAAGTTGAACTGAAATTGCATGATTTATTTCATATTTCTGTGGAATTTAGATTGAATTTTTAAATGAATTACAAAAATTGATTTCAATGCGTTCAAGATGCAGGGTGACAGCTTGTTAACTTTATAAACACTGATTTTTAAACACTGATTTACATTTTAAGAGAATAGTCCTACGAAAGCCCAGTAGTGTTATCTAGTATAAGATCTAATACATGTATTAGAAACATTGCCTTTACTTTTGGAAACAAATTGTTTGAATGAGAAATATTTTTCATCAAGTTTGTTTCTATGAGATATTCATTTTCAAAACATTTACATTTTCAAGTTTGATTTTAAATCTCGAAAAAATATATCTTATAACCTGGAAAAATGTATGTAATAAATGACGATTTGTTTCCATCAGTAGAAACAGTATTTCTCAATGTAGATCTCTTAAGAACCAACTAGAGCGTATATATCTAGTTCACGCGAAGTTGGTAAACTATACCTCTTAAAGATGGACCACATGTACTAAAAATACGCTTCACTTTTCGAAAATATACATAAGTCTTGATGGCACTACAGGGCTTTCGTACAATATTTCGATTAGATAAGTTTTTCCGCAAGCCCTGTCAACTTGATAATCCCGAACCATCTTGATGTTAACAAGTACGCTCGTCATTACCGATGTTTATAGTTTTGATCAAGCCCTGGCAGCGGTTCGATCACATCGTTATCGACGCCTGCACCAATATTCAAACCCAAAAGCCTTAATAAAGTGTCACAGTACGAGTGGATATAGTAGGTACGCAGCGTACTTTAATATTGTCCTTGCGTTCAAGTTCAGAGTGCTCCTGAGTTGTGATTTAACTTTCTTTTTACGTATAAAATTAAACAAAAATGCTAATAAATTTGAACACACGAGTACTTTAACCCTAACCCCTAGGGTGTATGTAAAATCATATGGAAATTGGAGGATTTGGGACTGTTGGCCTTGTGAACAGATCTACCATGAATAAGGTTGGTCGTTGACTTTTTGTGTATTTCTCCCTCGGTGGAAAGTGTTCTTAATAACTTCAATCTTTCTCTGCCCGAAATGAATGTCGCTCCTCCGCCGCCGCCGCCGTCGTCGTCGTTGTTGTTGTTGTTGTTGTTAATGTAGTGATATGGAATTGTATAATACCAGCGGCTGGGGCCGAGTCTATGGTGCCAGCGTGCTATTTTTAGTTACATCTACCCGGCATTAGTGGATTCAATGTTTTACAATGTATAAGATTGGGACTGGAAGAGGCGCGGGAAGAAAATGGTCAGGAGAGTGTGTGGAAGGAGGATGACGGAAAGGAGGAGAATAAACAGGGATTGACTGGTCCTTCCAGAAGGAAATTTTGAGCCTGTGCAAGACTTCTCATTTTGAGTCTGTTATAAGGTAACACGGATGGGGTGCTGGAAGGACAGAAGAGAGTTAATAGTCAAACCTGTGAGTGAGGAAACTTTGTTAACTTGTTGATTTGTGAGCGGTACAGCGATAGACTACAACGGTGAGCAAGGCTGTGAGTGACTGTACAGGACCACTTGAACTACTGGTTAAGACTCCTGCAAGGCAGAACCTAGAGTGGACTGAAATTGGTGTGAACCGCATGCTCGTAGCGGTGTTAGCTTTTGAATTCCCGTTCTCCAAGCTGTGAGAAAACTCCTACGAGCACCAGGAGTTACTCGGAACTGAGTTCGGACAGTGACAGTCAGCTATATCTGGAGGAAAGGGCAAGGAATGAACCTGTCGTCGTGGCTAACTGGACCATTAAAGCGTACGAAAATAGAGGAAACTGGATCGGCTGGGGATTGTAGTGGAGAGCACGCTGTCGCCAGGAGTGAGAGGACCACGGTTTGGCCGAATTGACTGTGCAACTGACGGCCAGATTAACGGGGAAGTACGAGGAGGCTGTCGTCGTGGCTTGAGTGGCTGAGGGGACGAGCACCGCCTGGTGAGAGTGAATCCTAGGCCCCTATATTCAATATTCGCTCTGGACGTTTGATCGGCCTTTTATTTTCACAAGAAGGCATTGACTTTAATGAAAACATTAGAAGATGTGTTAAAAATTATTGATTGAAAGTAGCCTGTCTTCTCGGTTGTTACTTTAGAGTGAATGTCGATATTATTGTATTGAATTTTTTTTGCTTATGTTGTAAGTCGTGAGCTTTTTGTGGCCCTCAAATGGCGACCTCTGAATCTGAGACAGATTTGATTTCACAACTTGTGAAAGGCCTCACCGATGCATTGAAAACAGGCCAGTCTAAAGGAGGGGAGCGTCCCATGAAACTCTCAAAGTTTCATGGAAAACCTAGCAAGTTGGGTGACCCTACAGTTAGGGAATGGCTTGAAGAAGCCGACGTATATATCAAACAATGCAAGATTCCTAGTGACGAGCAGGCACAGGTTGTGTTTAACCACCTTACTGGGTCTGCTCGCGAAGAGGTCAAATGTCACCCGGAAAGTGTTCGTTCCAATTTAGCCGCACTAAAAAAACTGTTGCGGCAGCATTTCGGGGAGGTTGAAACTGTGCAGGGTTTGCAAAAGACCCTGTATGAAAGGAATCAGCAAGAAGATGAGTCTTTGGTGGATTTTTCGAGGGCACTCATAAGAATTCATGACAGGATATTAGAGGTTGCCACTGAGGCTGAAAGGGGAGCACTGGTTGCTTTGCGAGACAGAGTTCTTATAAGGCAGTTTGTCGCGGGGGTTCGTGCTCAATCTGTAAGGTTGGAATTGAGGCGGCTTGAATTGGAAAAGCCAGAGCAGACATTCAACGAAATGAGAGATGCAGCGCGGGAACTCTTTCGAGATATCGAAAAGGTTTCTAAACCAAAGCGCTCTGCGGCAAACACAGTTACGGCCGTGGCTCGTGATGAGGGTTTTGATCCAACCGAATATACGGAAACCTCTGATCTAGCGGACACCAGCATTAATAGTGCCCGAGCAAATGTGGATGGGCAGGGTTTGCCAGAAGGTATAGCGTTGCAATTGGAACAGTTAAGCAAACAACAAGGCCAAATTGCTGATCTTCTGCAACGGTTAATCGCACGGGAAAGCCCAGTCGCCAAGTCTGAAGCTAGGGCTCAGGGTCGTTCGCAATTACGGTTCTTCTACTGTAAGCGCCTTGGGCATGTTAGGGCTGATTGCTGGAAGCGCAGTGCCGACCAATAGGCCTCCGGGGCACCGAAAGCGAACAATTCTCAAACAAATCCACCTGTAGCTGGGCAAGGGAGTGCCAAAACGGTAAACTCTCAACCTCCTCCACTGTAGGCCAGATGGAGGAGAGGGAAGATATTTTGGCCTCACCCATAGAACCAGTACGTACGAAGGAAGAGCTAATAGATTTTTCAGCTGACGATGCTCTGAGTTGGCTGGTGGGACAGACTCCCAAAGCAACTGTAAATCTAGCAGGTGTGCAAACGTCATGTTTGTTGGACACTGGTGCTGAGGTTTCGATCATTAGTTCTTCCTTCTATGAGAAACAGTTGTCCGATAAAATACAAAAAGTTAAGCCAATTGGTTGCCATATCCGTGTATCGGGGGCAGGGAATGCTAACATTCCAGTGGAAGGCTACGTGCGGTTACCCATGGGTATTCAAAATCTCAAGATTGACGCACATTTTCTGATTGTTAAGAGTTCTCGTGAGGGTGAGGTAAGCAGCTGGTGTGGTTGTCCAGTTGTGTTAGGCTGTAATAATCTAGAACGTTTGACAGATTTGGCCATTGACCCCAAGCACAGTGACGCACGCGCGTTAAGTGCGACCATGAAATGGTATCGTGTGTCGAAGGAGCCAAAACCCAACAATAAATCGGGACAGCAAGGTAACAAGCCAATAACGGCTCGTACGGGTCGTTATGCTGTCATAGTTTTGCCAGGTGAAGTCCGTGGTGTTACTTGCTACGTACGTTCGTCGGCTTACATGAAGGGTAATTCTGTGGTTGTTCAGGGCACGTATGAGAATACTGTTGGGTTGGATAGGACATGTAGAGTAATAGATACACTTCAGGATATAAGTAGTAATGCCGTTAATGTCCTTGTGGCGAATGCTGGGATGCATGCAATTAAAATCCCGCCTCACACCAAATTGGCTACTATTGCTGAAGTGGTTCCCAGAGTGACTCTGGAAACCGGTGAAGAACCTGATCTTTTTCATTTAACAGTGAACCATGTCACGATTGGAGAGGATAGTGGGGGAGACCCAGGCGTCAGTAGCAGAGCTCCGAGTGAGAAAAAGATCAAACCTCCGGTTTCGGAGGTTTACACGTTCCATGACGGGACGCAGTACACACTGCCCCCTGGGCTGGAGCTGGGACTATCCGGATTCGAAAAGGAGGATCAGGATAGGATCGTTGGGGTTATACGCAAGCATGATTTTGTCTTTTCAAAACACCCATTTGATGTTGGCTCCTGTGATAAGCTGGTTCACAAAATACACACGACTGATGAGACCCCTATCAGCCAGCCGTATCGGCGGATACCCCCACAGCACATGAATGAGGTTCGCAACTTGGTTCAAAAGTATCTTGACCAAGGGATTATTCGAATGAGTGCTAGCCCTTACGCAAGCCCAATCGTACCAGTTCGGAAAAAAGACGGTTCACTGCGCATGTGCGTTGATTACCGAAAACTCAACGCACGCACCGTGCGCGATTCATTCCCTTTGCCGCGGATTGAGGAGTCCCTGGAAGCCCTACGTGGGGCTCGGCACTTCTCTTCCCTTGACCTAGCACATGGATACCATCAGTTACACATGGAAGCCAATTCTATAGGAAAAACGGCATTCAGAGTGCCTTTTGGCTTATTCGAGTTTTTGCGAATGCCATTCGGACTGGCAAATGCACCTAGTACATTCCAAAGAGTGATGGAACAATGTTTGGGGGATCTTAATCTCACTGAACTGCTTGTGTACCTGGATGACATCCTGGTCTTTTCATCAACACTGGAGGAGCATGTGTCGCGGCTAGATCATGTTTTTGCGCGGCTGGCTGAGTATGGGCTAAAGGTCAAGGGGAGTAAGTGCCGGCTCTTTAAGAGCGAAGTAAACTGTCTCGGTCACATGGTCAGTGCAAGGGGAGTCGCGGTGGATAGTGAGAAGATAAAACGGATTGTAGAATGGCCTGAACCGAAGACAGCTGAGCAGCTGCGTTCATTCATGGGCCTCGCGGGATATTATCGTCGGTTTGTTGTAGGCTTTGCAGCACTCGCTGCACCCTTGCATGCCATTTTGCCGCCGGTTAACCGAGGTAAGGGGAAGAAATCACATGAGGTAACAGCGTTTGTTTGGAATCCGGAAGCTCAAGCAGCTTTCGACAAACTGAAGGAAGCACTAACGCGAGCCCCTGTTCTGGCCTATCCTGATTTCACGGTACCATTTGTCCTTGAAACCGACGCTTCACTGAAGGGTTTGGGGGCATGCTTGACGCAAGTCGGTGAGGATGGTTGCAGGCATCCGATAGCGTACGCGAGCCGCGGGTTGCGGGGTGCTGAGGTAAATTATCCAGACTACAGCTCCTTTAAATTGGAGCTTCTAGCCCTTAAATGGGCAGTGGTGGATAAATTCCGCGATTACTTGCTAGGCGTTCCCTTCACTGTACTCACGGATAATAATCCGTTAGCGCACCTGCAGACGGCAAAACTAGGTGCTTGTGAGATGAGGTGGGTAGCACAGTTAGCCTCTTTCAGTGTTGGGGTTAAGTTTAGATCAGGCCAAAGCAATCGATGTGCAGATGCATTGAGTAGGTACCCTGGTCATAGCAGTTCGGAAGTGAAAAGTATCATTCAGCACACAGTCCCAACCAGTGCAATTCCATTGCGCGCAAGGGTAGGATTGGCCACAGCTAAGCAAGCGCATGGTGAGGAATCTTCTTTTGGCTTGGGACCTCCAGGGCTATTTCCCTCTTGGTCTCCAGAACAGCTTGCCGCACTACAGCGCGCAGATCCAGAACTTAAGGTTGTTTGGGAGTATTGGGAGAATGGTCTAGTCCCGGGGGAAGTGAAGGGCGGACCGAGGCTCCCGCGGGAAGTAAGATTGTGGTTATGGCAATGGCCACGAATTGTGCTCCGTAGCGGCGTTCTTCATAGGAGGGTGAATGATCCACTCCATGGTGAGATACTCCAAGTCTTGCTACCAAAGGTCCTTCGGCATCGCGCACTGGAAGGCTGTCATGACAAATGGGGTCACCAGGGTATTGCACGTAGTGGTGCACTTTTGAGAAGGCGTGTATATTGGCCGCGCATGACAGCAACAGTCCGGCGTCATATCAAGCATTGCGAGCAGTGCACCGTGGCCAAGGAGGCGCAGCCCCAGCCTAGAGTGCCAATGAGGCATCTCCTTGCTTTTAGGCCCTTGGAAGTTTTAGCGGTTGATTTTGTAAAGTTTGATCGGGGAAGTGGGGGATCTGAAGATGTGTTGGTGATGACAGATGTGTACACCAAATTTGCCCAGGCAGTCCCATGTAAGAATCAGCTCGCCGTAACAGTTGCGCGCGCCCTCCGAGACCACTGGTTTACCAAATTCGGGATCCCAAGCCAATTGCACAGCGACCAAGGTAGAAATTTTGAAGGAAAGGACATTCGAGAACTATGCGCGCTGTAC
Source organism: Acanthaster planci (assembly GCF_054643075.1). Lineage (NCBI taxonomy): Eukaryota > Metazoa > Echinodermata > Asteroidea > Valvatida > Acanthasteridae > Acanthaster > Acanthaster planci. The sequence goes on along the minus strand of NW_028257631.1, from coordinate 61,271 downwards.
GGAATAAAGAAATCACATACCACCCCTTATCATCCTGAGGGTAATGCCCAAGCTGAAAGATTTAATCGCACGCTGTTCGGTCTTGTCAAATCTGTTGATCAGCGGACGCGACACAAGTGGCCGGAGTTCCTTTCCCACTTGGTCTACGTCTATAATGCCACCCCACATTCTACCACGGGTGTAGCCCCGTATACGCTTATGTTTGGACGGGAACCTCTGATACCCTTCGACCAAATTCTTGGCCGCACAGATTCAGCATGGGAGCAAGACTTCGTAGAAGCTCAAGCGAAGTTGATTGATAAGGCTGGGGAAATGGTGAAGAAAATGACCAAAAAGTCGGCAGAGCGCAACAAGGCCCGCTTTGACTCAAAAATAAAGCATTGCAAACAGATAAAACCAGGTGCCAGAGTATTCTTGAAAAGAGGCGCATTCAAGGGTAGACATAAACTTGAAAATGCGTATCATCAAGAGACATACATTGTAACCGAAGTAAATAAAGAAGGGGACGTGTTAAAGATCCGTCCTTCTCAAGGGGGAAATGAGCGCACTGTAAATAGGAAACTTCTGAAAATACACCCATCGGCAGGGTCAACCTCGGAGAGTTCGGAAGAAACTGACTCTGGTGACGATCTTCTGCCTCCCTCCAGTGCGCACGCGAGTGAACATAGCCCTTTTAATTCCAACGAAAAAGAAGGCGTAAGTGTGGATCAAGTATGGGAGCCACCCACCGAACGTAACGGGGGGACAGTGCCTCGCAGGAGGTCAGAGCGATCCACAAGGGGCGTGCATTCGAACCCTTATCACTTGCCACGGTCTGTTTTAAAATGATAACGTCAGTTGGCCAAAGGTCTGAGAATTTACTGCGAGATTGAGGAGCTTCCGGCAGGAAAGGCTTGGGGTATCTAGTTTTCTCCGGGGTGAATCAGGCTCGTCGTGCTCTGGACCGTTGACCGTAGGTTGGAGATATGTACCAAAGTGCCCTTTTGTGATTATTTTCCAGGAGAATAGCGTTGAAAGAACTCCGTCGTGCTGATCGTGTCACCAGGTTCTCTTTTGGGGGAGGCTTGGGCAATCCAGTTCCCTGAGCGAGAATCTGACTTTGTCTCAGTTTGTTTTGAATGTTGCTTTTGCTCTTAACTATATAGTAGCCTAGAGTTTTATGATTGTTGTGCAACTTAAACTGATTCTTTAAGCATTGTTGGCAAGATGTCCTATGTTCTTTTTGGGCACAGTTTTGTTAAGCGCCTGGGAGGCACAAAAGAGTTTGAACTTAAATTCAAGTTTGGCAAGGAATCTGTGTCAGTCAGTTGTTATGGGGAAGGAGACCTGTCTTTGGCACGGATTGAAGCAAAAAGGAGAACTTATATTAGAAAGCCAAGGAAGCTAGCACCAAGAATTTTAATCGTTGACTTGGGAACTAATGACTTGTGTGCACAAGATGCTTCCCCTTCTGGAGTTTATGATAAACTTTGTAAATTTGTGCAACGTATCACAGATGAGGGGATAATTCCCGAAGCTATTGTTTTTCTTCCTGTTCTTCCAAGAACTAGAGGGATGTTTCGAGAACAGGTGAGTGTGGAGGTTTTCGATCGGCGGGCAAGCGAATTCAATGGCCTTGTAAAGGCAAGATCATTTGTGGAAGATCGTTGGTGGCAATGGTCGCATAGAGGCCTGAAGAACCCAAGATACAATCTAGACGGGGTTCATCTGAATGAAATTGGCCGCCGACAGTATCAAAGAACACTACGCCGGGTGATCGCTTACTTCCACGCACATCTTTGGAAATAGGTAAATACGTTAGCTTTCCGCAGTTGAAAAAGTTAAATCGAAATTAGTGTTAACAACTTTCATCATAAGGGTTTTATCCAGATTTGCATGTTTATGTGAAAATGCCGAGATTTTCATGCCATGTTGCGACAATTCATTTATAATATCGATCTCCGGGTGAAGATCGGCCAAGTATGGGAGGATGTAGTGATATGGAATTATATAATACCAGCGGCTGGGGCCGAGTCTATGGTGCCAGCGTGCTATTTTTAGTTACATCTACCCGGCATTAGTGGATTCAATGTTTTACAATGTATAAGATTGGGACTGGAAGAGGCGCGGGAAGAAAATGGTCAGGAGAGTGTGTGGAAGGAGGATGACGGAAAGGAGGAGAATAAACAGGGATTGACTGGTCCTTCCAGAAGGAAATTTTGAGCCTGTGCAAGACTTCTCATTTTGAGTCTGTTATATTAATAAGCCTCACTTATTAATAAACAGCAATGAGTGGTCAGATCAAGTGGATAAAGTGGAACAAATTTTTCTGCTAGATTTGTTGTTCTCCCAACTTGAGGATAAAGTGTCTTTAAAAAAATGTAAAAAGAACCTCAATATATTTCAACAATTCTTCAAAATGTTTCTTTGAAAACAGCTTGTTTCCTCATTGTCCAATAAAAGCCAGTAAAAGTGATCAGGTTCAGTCTGGTTTCGTTTCCAATGAGGCATTGTGAACAGATAGAAAGAATATTTAACTTATCCAAGAAAACTTTCAATGAATTCAGAAAGAAGGAAAGGAGCAAAGCTATGGAACGCAGGAAGGGACACTCGGGAAATTGAATCTGTGCCCTTGTTTAACCCTTCATACACACGACATACTCTTCAGAAAAACAACCAGTTGAATCGCTTAATCATTTTTTATATAGAACCTTAGCATTAGAGCAAAAGCAAGTTTGAGGCAAAAATTGTTGGCTAAGTCTTTAAACTGAAACAGTGCTCACAAAAGTATTCATAAATTAGAACAAAAACACGATCGAACAGTTCTACCGTCAATCCTTACAACTGGCGTGGAGCCTTTTCGCCGATAACGTACCGAGCGTTCAACAATGATTCGTTTGTATACAGAAAGTTTACTACTGCCATACACTGTATTATACTTGTGCCCAATATTTCTACTGCAAAAATAACACTTTTCCAGTGTTACTGGAAAGTAATAAAAACACAAAAAAGTACAAGTACATGGCAGTCTGCATGACACGCACTATCTAAGGGATATTAAGACAGTGGACAGTCTGAGTTCAGTGTCAGTGACACTGTCAGTGTTAGAACCTTTCAATTTATGAGTTTGAAGAGAAACATTTGAATTTTTACCTGACCAACTCAGAGTTGTTGTGCATAGGCCCATTCCTTCGTCACAGTCCCTCGTTAAACGCTTTATCAAAGGATTAGGTACAGGTGGATATGGCGGAGGCCTTGGTACCGAACCATTGGCACCAATATTGCAGTAGCTCTCCCTGCAACAGAGAGTGCAGGACCATCCCAATTCATATTTGTGACATGACGGCGATGTCTGGTTTCCAGCTGGGCACTCATTTGACGTGCTACAAGATTTCACCATGGTCATATCATTGTAAAGGCTACCTGCCATGAAAAATACACACATAACAAAATTAAAACAAACCACCTATCGTTTAACGATCTGTAGCTCTGAACAAGTGTTGACGGTATTAGTTAAATACATGTATGAGCTTTGGGATTTGTTTGGCAGCATTCTCGGGTGGGTACCCCCTCATCACGAGACAGACTGCTGGGATTCATTTTTCCCAATTATCCTGACAGGGAGCGAGGAAGGGCAGCGTTTTCAATATGAGCGACGAAGTGCTTGTCGAGCTGAGTGTAGGCACATGCGCACTGCATATACACAAATAGACTGATATCCATTATCCGGGTTATAAGTGCCTTTGTCGTACATGTGTACGCTCCCATTGGACACACTCTAAAGTTGCGAGTTATGTTCCGGTTGCATGTAACTCTTGTGCAGTGGGCGTGGTTTAAACTGAAGTGACGTCACACTTACGAACCGGATTTTTAAAAATGGACAGGATACAACGTCCTTCCCATGGGTACGATCTTGCCACGCCACTTAGTGTTGGTTTCCAATATGCCTTGCGCGACTTAACCGATAATATTGCACAATCTTAATATCCAACTAGGGGTCTATTGGGGAGATCTAGATTAGGACTGTAGTCGATGCGTTTAAGCTCGATGCAGATTTACGCGTGCCAAACGTGCAGGAGGAAGTGGTGTGTCGTGGTGATGGAGGACTGACGGGTTTATTAAATTGCTCTTCATTTTTGTGTTTCAAATCTTATTAAATTACCTTTTAGATTTGCCATCCTATTTTTAAACACTCTTGATGTGAATTTTTAACCTTATGCCTGCACGACATGTGCATTCTGATTTGTGCCCATGACATTTTAGGTAGTTTTAACGTGATTTTAAACTTTGCACTGGGAGTTGGATTCAACGGAACAGCGCGGTAACTGCATGCCATTGATCTCTTTCAGCGGCCATATTGGTAGCAGTGAATCTGACACGGACACTTGTTGGACTTATCTTCCTCACAGTCCTACTCGCCAAGACTTCGCGCCAATTACTCTGCTGACCAATTTTACCGGATCTCGAACTCCACGTGCCTAAAATGGCATACCTGCAATCGGGTGAGTCTGTTCCATGTCTTTTGTACATTTTCTCGCGGATATCAAGATGGCGACTACAAGCACAGTCTCTAGATAAAAAGGAGATCTTCCACCCCACACTCGCCCACAAGCTTGTCCATAATATTATTGCTCTCCGGGGATATTCAAGAAAATGCATGTCCTAAAACTGTAAAGCCTAGAGCTCCAAAATAACCGTGAGGTTCAACTGGCAAAAATGTCAATTCAAACAACAAATCAATGGAACGCGAAAAACGCGAAGATGGTTTCACACACGGTGTAGGAATGTGTGACACACTGATATCAAGTCTGGAGAAGGAATAATCCTAAACTATCCAAATTTACCTGGTTCAGATATAACACTGGTCGAACCAAAAATATCTCTAAAGCCAGGCTTGACAGAATTTCTCTCCCTGTTCATTATTTGTCATCTGTTGATTCATGTGATATTCACCCTTGTTATCTTTCATACCACAGTGCCGTTATCCGAAGATAGCTTCTTCCGACTTCAGGAAACAGGGTAGTGTTTATTGGCATTTTACAATGCCTTACTTCAAGATGAGTCCTTCAAAACAATGTTTCAACGTTTCTGGAAAAATTGGCAAATGGAAAAATCTAACTTGTCTTCCATCAGTACTTGGTGGGACATGGGAATGTCTCACATCAAATCTATTTCACAAATGTATGGAGCTAACATTGCCCGTGAGAAAATGGAAAAAATGTGTTCTCTACACAAATCCATCGATGAATTACAGAGCTCCCCTGATTCCACTCGTGATACTCAGAAAAAACCTTCCAATACAAAGAGATTTCCTTAATTAATAAATGCTATATTCACGAAGCTAAAGCAAATCGACACTTGCTCTTCTTTCTTTTTCAACTTAGAAAAATCTAACTCAACCGCCAAAACTATTTCGAAAATTCGCCTCTTATCCGGCGACATTTGCAACTCACAATGAGCATGCCGCCTCAGGCCAAATTACTCACACAAGCGGCAAATAAACTTAAACGTGCAGCTAGAAAATGGCAACCAACTTGCAGTCCGGGTACTCCGTCCTGAAGGTCTACATGGTCTCTAAGGGCGCTTTAGTTAGCTGGGGAGGGCATACTGACTGTACATGATTATGGGTCAACAAGAACAGCATCCTCTGTCATAACCTAGGCCTAAACTAGTCTGAGTATCACCCGTTCTACTCTGTGCCAAGTAAAGATCGTATAGTGCCGTGAAGAGGCGCAATATGGCGAACTTCACTGTGAATACATGTAAAACGTTGTAATCGTATAGGCGCGCCATTTGAGCGAGCGATACGCCTGCGCAATGCACATTAGTGCACAGGCGCAGGCGCCGCGGCAGCCACGTGAACCTAGTGAGCCTGCGCCCAAGCATTACTGCACAGGCGTATCGCTTGCTCAAATGGCGCCTAAGGTAATTACATCTTTTGGGCAGAGTTTCCATCTTGCGCCTTTGGCGCTATACGATCTTTGGTGCTAATTCCGTACGACGAACGTCTGTGTTGTCGTGTCTGTGTTGACGGGACTGCAGACAGCCATGATGCATGTGACTTGCCATGCACGGTGTATTATTGAAGTCATCGAAATTTATTATGCGTGCAACTTAGCGAGTGCTGATTGGTTCCCTTGGAAAGCCAAGGGAAAATACAGAACAAGCTAAAACGCTGCTGCAAGATTCCCAAGACGTTAGTGCGAGCTGGCGCACAGTCTAATTACTAGTCGTACAATGCACTATGCGTGTCCGCTATCAAGCACTAACGTCTTGAAACCAAGACTAGCAGTCCACATACCGTTTGCTGAGACTATCCCGCCCAAATTATGAAGGAAGAGAGGTAAAGCTGGAGGGTTGAGGAAAAGGCCACGGAGAGAAAAAGCTAGGTCATATTTGCCCCCAATGTTTATGGGAAACGTACAATCACTGACCAACAAGGTGGACGAATTGTCTGCTAATGTGAAATATCTACAGGATTTTAGGAATGCAAGTATGATGTCCTTTACAGAGACATGATTGTCGGGGATTCATGATGATGCACAGGTTTCAATAGATGGCTTCAAGGTACTGAGGGGTGACCGTACTGTTAATCAGGGAAGAAATCCGGTGGAGGTGTATGTTTTTATGTCAACAAGAGTTGGTGTCATCCTAATAATGCGGTGATAAAGCGTTATATGTGTTCTAAACACGTTGAAATATTAACTACCATGGGAGTTCTCACACGTAGTTTTGAGCACTGTATATGTGCTGCATTAGCCTAGGTGCTAGACGTTGTTATCGTTTGGATGCGCGATAATCCCTACACACAATCCGCTAGCCGCCTAGCCACGCACGCACGTCGGACTTGACTTCGATAACAATCGAAGTCAAGTCGTGCGGGGGTGTGTGCGTGCGTGCGTGGCTAGGCGGCTAGCGGATCCTGCGTCGGGATTATCGTGCATCCAAACGATAACAACGTCTAGCACCTAGACTAGTGCTGCATAGAAATGTGGCTAAGGAGGCTGCAAGCAAGGGAATTATCCGAAGTTATTCATGACCTCCAGCAAGCCGCACCAGACGCCTTTATGTTGATCAATGGTGACTTTAATCATTGTTCGTTGGGAAAAAGCAGCGTACATCTTTACCAACATGTTACGTGCCCAACCCGTGGCCAGACAACATTGGATTTATGTTACTCCAGTGTAGAAGACACGTATACAGCTTTCTAATTGCCTAAGCTGGGAAGAGCTGATCATAACTTAATACATCTATTGCCTAAATATCGACCCCTCGTTCAAAGGGAAAAATCCAGATGTGTTATGCTTCAATGGTGGAATGAGGATGCTTCACTGGATTGCATGGACTGGGACATGTTGGTGTCGGTATGTGATAATCTGGATGAATTGGTGGAAACAGATTACATAAATTTTTGTGTTGACAATTTAATTCCATGTAAACAATTCGGGTTTTCTCTAATAATAAGCTATAGATTAATGGAAGGGTCAAACAGGTTATAAATAAAAAGAAATGGTTATTCAGAAAGGGCAACTCAGAAGAATTGATCAAGGTATAAAAGGAGCTGAAGCAGGTTATTAAAGCAGAGAAAGCTTCCTATCGCGACAAGATTGAAGGATATTTTACTGAAAACATGAAACGGACTTGGCAGGGTATGCGTATTATGAGTGGATATTCTACTGGTAAAGCAAACTCATGTTATTTGCCAAGGCTAAATGTTGAGTATGCAAATCAGTTTAATCACTTTTTTGGTCGTTTCCACGGTAATGATTTTACCACTGAATGTCAAAACCTTATGGAATTCTTTGCAGGACGGATTATCTAGAATCTGGCTTGAGAACTAGTGAAGATGAGGTTCGTTGACTCTTTCAACATTGGATATATCAAAGGCAGCCGGGCCGGATAAACTTTCTGGTTAAGTCTTGAAGTTGTGTGCGTCTGAGTTGGCTAAAATATTTTCTGTGATATTTAATTTGTCCTTCAGCAGTCATTCTGTTCCAACTTTTGGAAGCAGTCTTATATTGCTCCTGTGCCAAAGAAAACGGAGATTACTTGTTTGAATGATTTTAGACCAGTCGCACTGACTTCAGCACCAATGAAAGTTTGTGAACGGATATTTCTTAATCATTTTAAAACGCTTGTTTTACAGTTCTTAGATCCTTTACAATTTGCATATCAAAGTAAACGGAGCTGTGAGGATGCTGTCTTATTGTTATTGGATAAGGTTTATTCTCATTTGGAAAATACAAGGTTTGGTAATTCTGCAAGGATAATGTTTTCGACTTTTCGTCTGCTTTCAATACCATACAGCCACACATTTTGATTCAGAAATTGGAAAAATTGGCAGTCCTTCCTTTTGATTTGATTGAATGGATCATGAATTATCTTACAAATCGCACTCAGTTTGTTAAATTGACTTAAACTATCCGGTCAGTAACTATTACTTCAAATACTGTAGTACCACAAGGTACTGTTGTTGGGCCACTTTTATTTACATTGTATACTGCCGATATTAGATCTGGATCGGAGGTGTGTCCTCTCATCAAATTTGCTGATGACTCCGCTATAGTTGGACTGACCGATGGAGATGATGAGGAAGCATACCTCCAGTAGATTGGAGCCTTTGTTGAAGCATGCGAACAGAATTTTCTCAAATTGAATATTTGCAAAACAAAAGATATGGTGATTGATTTTAGAAAGACTCCGAAGGTAGTGAGGCCCGTAATAATTAAGGGCACTGAGGTTGAACAAACTGGAACCTATAAATATTTGGGAGTAAGACTGAATGATAATTTAACTTGGAAGGACCATGTAGATACTGTCCTCAAGAAGCTCAATACTCGGAGTTATTGCTTACAGAAAATGGCAAATTTTAATGTTCGAAAAGAAATTTTAATGTCGTTTTATGTTGCAATTTTATGTAGCGTCTGGCGGTACAGTTTGATTTAATGGGGAGGAAATATAAGTAAAATGGAAAGAGATAGAATTGACAGAGTGATAATGCTGGCTGGACGGATGATTGGAAAATCTCAGATGTCGGTTGATACGGTCTTGAAGGATATTCTGCTAAGCGAGATAGAGCTTATTGAGAATGATCAGAGTCACCCCCTTTATGATGAGCTTTGTGGTCGGTGTATAGGAGGAGTATAACTGGCAGACTACGACTTCCAATGCTGAGAACTAATCGATATCGGGATTCATTTGTTACACGTGCAATTAAATGTTATAATGCTAATTTTAAACGTTGATCTGAGTTTTGGGAGGGGATATTAGATATGGTTTAATCTGTACGTGGTCGGAGTGTATTTTGTCCGTGTTGTTATGGAGTGTATATAGGTCGGACGAATTTGAATTGTATTTTAATGTATTTGTATTTCGGTATTTTAATGAGCTGGATATACCTTAATTGTATATTACGTAATTCTGCATTTTATGTAATCTTTGTGCGAGAAAAAGAATTTCCATAATGACCCCTTCTAAGAAACTGCTGCATCTGTCGGATGTGAGTGTCTTCAGTTCCAAGATCAGTTCTTATGATTCTTGGGCATCCCACGGTACCGTGTTCACGTAATATCCCGCAATGACAGCAGGGTCACTGCTCGTTGTACATGTATAATGCTTGGAACCACAAAACACGCCTCGAGAAACCATCAATACATCCATTAATGCAGATTACGTAAGGTTTTAGCTTATGGTAAGAGTCAACAAGCCACATATAATTTGGACCACGAACTCGATATAGCCGTCTTTGCAATCTCTTCCTTGCCCTCGTTTCGACACCATGTGGATCTAAAATTCCAAGCAACAGGCGCACGGTTTCCCTATCTGTGTTCAAGCCATTTTGGGTGCACTTTAGGTGCATCTATCGATAACCGTGTAAGCTTGCTGACTGTTGCAACTCTTCTTGTAGAAAACAGGCAACATCTATCACAAGACCAAGATTTCGCAATTTTCAACAGAGTGTTCGCTTACTTATTAATACTTTGTGATTAATCAGGACAATATTAAGAATTTCCTTGTAAGCTACACCAAGAAGGGAGTAGCATCGAATAAACCACACACTCTCAAGGTGCCGTACTTGCAGAGTGAGTATAGGAACGCTTGAGCAATCAGTAATAACGAAATAAATAATCCGTAGTAACAAATTAATAATCAGTAATAACGAAATAAATAATCCGTAATAAACGACCTAGAAAAATACTTGATCACCAAGGCCAAGCAGATGTCATTATAACAAATTTCAGTAAAGCCTTCCATACAGTTCCTCACAAGTGCTTTCTCGTGAAGCTTCAGCAGTCAGGAATCACAGGAACCGTACACAGCTGGTTTAAGAACTTCCCCACCATGAGAGCACAGTCTGTTGTATTACATGAAGTTTCCTCATCAATAGTCAGGGTACATTCTGGAGTTCCCCAAGGCATTTTCCTGGGGCCTTTCCTTTCATCCTCTACATATGTGACCTCCCCTGAGGCATAAAATCCGAGGTATGACTCTTTGCTGACGACTGCATCCTTTACCGTGAAATTAAGTCCGAAACAGATGAAATGGTTCTACATGGTGACATTGACACACTATCCAACTGGGGATCTTAATGGCAGACGAAATTCAAAACAAACAAATGCCATGTGGTGCATATTACAAACAGAAACCCCTCCAAACCTGCTACAACATGAATGGGGAGCATTTACACTCAGTCTCAGATCACAACTACCTTGGCGTTGAAGTTAACAATAAGTTATTGAACTAGGCAGACCACGTAAATGGTACAGCAACCAATGTTAACAAGGTCCTCGGTCTTCTGCGCAGGAACCTGTACAGTTGTCCCCGCAAGGTGAAAGAAATAAACCTACAAAACCTTAGTACGTCCCCAAAACCTTAGTACGTCCTTGTGTGGGACCAGCACAAACAATATCATGAAAAATATGATAATATAATAAAAATATCATAAAAATAGGTTGGAAGCAATACAACGTAAAGCGGCCAAATTCGTCTGCAAAGACACAGGTAAAACCAGCAGCTGACGCCAAGAACTAAGCTTGTAAGTCATGTGCAACTTCCTTTGTTCCCCGTGGAGTCAAAAAGGATCATTACAAATATTCATTTCTACTATGAACCATGGAACCTTTTGCCCACAACCTTCTTAGTGGAACCTTCTGCCCACAAACATCTACGCCAAGCCACTACAGTCGAAAGCTTGAAAAACTGAATAACATGGATCAAACGGGGCCCATTATTAGTTTTATCCACTTACGACGACACACCTGTAACAGTATATCCTGTCAATAGAGTTAGTTTGCAGTAAGGAAAGAAGAAGAAGAATACCTGGGCCGAACCTGTAGCTTGTGTGATTCAATTTACATTTATGTTATATGACTCCTAAGTAGATCCTTGTCATTTGATTGGAGGATTGGAGGTCCCTTGATATTTTGTAAATTGCCTCTTTCGTGGCTTACGTCATAAACGTTGAATTTTGCTATATACACCGTGCATTTTGGTTATGCAGTTTGATTTATTGCACGCAAAGTACTTCAATGCGTAATTGGTCAACAGAGGGCGCTTGTTATGCCCATGATCACTAAGGTGGAGTTCGGGCGGCCTGTTCTTGACACAGGTTTCTTGTTCTCACGCTCGAACGGCGAGAACACGACTCGGGAACACTGTTCCCAAAACAGAATTACACACCACCTCCTCGTCATGGTTTTACTGGAACACACGGAAAAACTCGGAAGATTTTGATTTTTAAACAGCTGTAAGAAATAGCGAGATGGCTTACAAAGCCGGAGACAATGGGGAGTTTTGCAAAATGAACAATATTAATTTTCCACAACATAGAAATGAATTTTCCTTTTTAAACAAAAAAGAATTCAGGCCAGTTACCCAATTAACCCTCGAAAAACGTAACGGACGCCGCCATTTTTCTTGTAGCACTACTGCCAGCAATAACCAGTTTCGAGCGGCCAACCCATGAATAATATATCGAGCTGTACATGAACGTACGAGAACAAGACGCCCGAACTCAGCCTACATAGCGGCGGGTTCAAACTTTTGGTGCCACTGTTGCTGAATGACTATACATAAAAGCTAGAACGCTGACTCAAAGTGATGCCTGCTCAAACTTAATATTTTTGTGCGGCATTTGTACGGCTATTCGCATATCTGCGTCTGTATTCTAAAACGATACGTCAAAAAACCGATACGTGAACAACCTGAACGCACAATCAGTAAATCAGCGTTTCACTTTGTTCTACGCCAAAAAAATGCAATGTGCGCGCGTGTGCGCTGCATGCACATGAATTTTGCTGTAGATTCTATCGGTATCTGGTGCGCACGACAGCTGTTGCTCCAGAACCATCCACTCACTTAACACTGACTGAATTAAAGAAACGACTTTTAATTTCGCCACCAAAAGACATGCATACGAAGTCGGACGACCTTGCTCAAATGTTAGTAGCCTTGTCCAAGCCAGTGTCAGCGCTTTTGTCGCGGGGAGATTATAGGGCCCCATCACTGCAAACGAGCCACCGTGTACTATCACGGCTCGCCAACCCCCGTAATATTTGACGACCACGCACCCGTGCACGATACAAAAATTGTCGCGTTTGCGTTCACGTTTACGTAATAGAGGTTCTGCATGGCAGCCATCTTTCTGGTAACTGCTTTTGTCGCGAAGGGATAGTACAAAAGGTCTAGGGCCTATTCGTCTGTATCCCTGTGGAACAAAAGCTCTTACCGGACAAATGGCTGCCCTGCAGAGCCTCTATACGTGCATCTAAACCCCCCTATGGAAAGGCGCCTGGACGTGCACAGGTACGTGAATGCACTGTGCTATGTGCATGTAGGCCAACGATGTACGTTGTGTACGTCCGCATAGCTTGAACTGTGGGTTGGCTGTAGTGCTTGTATATGCTTGTTTAAAAGTTTAGATACGCGTCTTGCACAAAATGTACATCTTCCAATGAACACTCAATTAAAAGGAGAAAAATGATCAATCACACCCGGTAAATCTTTCAAAAGAAGTGTAATCGGTCATCATAAACAAGGTATGAAAAATCCCAGTTGTATAATCTTTGCACTTTCCGGAACTGTCCATTTCATATCAGCGAAATTTCATCGCATAATTTCAAACTTTCCGAAAAAAAGTGCAGTTTTTCACGTTTTGATCCAACTTCCCATCTTTCACGTATTGGACGTTCGTGCGAACAACTAGTACGTGAGAGACAACATGCTCGAAGAAATGACATCAGCAAGAGTCCACACTTTTTGCGTTCGCGTTCACGTAGAAAATGTGCACTTTTTGGGTGCGTTGAGTGCTCGATGCACCATTCCATATACGCGTCAACACTTGCGAAAGTGTTGTGAATCCGTTAAAATAGTCGCTCCCGGGCGATTTTGACGGCTGAACCAACGCACACGTGTTATGTTAATGGGGTCGATTTTTGTGTCCATGACAGTAAAACGCATCAACGCACCGTGTACGCATTGCAACCAAAAGACGTACATGTAAAAAGGTACCTTTATTCAAAAGACGCCCTGCACTTAAATTCCTTGACGCAGCTGTTAAAGTCAGGGGGACACAGCAGGCTCTGCATGGGTACTAGTGTGCCAAATATTGTACAGGAATAAAGGAAGATACAGTGAAATGGGTATGGAAGAATTCAACGCATGAGTGGAATTAGCGAACTCATTTTTGAGAGTTGACCGTGCTAAACATTTTGGGCTATAATTCTTGAAGCATTAGAGGAACGACACAACCTAAGATAAAGAACTTTGGATCAATTATATGCCCTGGTGGGGTTCACATGTCTTCCAGAGGGCAATACAAATCCACGAGTCTATACGTGGAGCGGTATTGTTTGGTCTACTACATAAAGTGCGGGCTGTTTATCAATTACATCAGCTAGCCATTTGGCAACCTTTTACCGGTACGACAGGGTACAAGGTACATAAATATTATGTAACACTATGACTAAGAAACAGGCTAGAAATAATTAATTACTGCCAATGTCATGACCATACGATAACTAATTTAAAAGAAAAGGGAATTCCACGGACTTCCAACCACTGTTACCAGGGAGCCCTAACAGTATCTATAGAACTCGGTTCCAGGTTGCCAGTAGGGCACTCTCTGAGCAATTTATCAACTTGCACAATTGGCACCTCTTCCGTTTGTCTGAGGTTTCGTTACACCACTATAGTAAACCCATCCATGCTAGCAGTTAGCTGCCTGCATAGGATGTGGTTACACCACTATAGTAAACCCATCCATGCTAGCAGTTCGCTGCCTGCATAGGATGTGGTTGCACCACTATAGTAAACCCATCCATGCTAGCAGTTCGCTGCCTGCATAGGATGTGGTTACACTACTACTATAGTTAACCCATCCATGCTAGCAGTTCGCTGCCTGCATAGGATGTGGTTGCACCACTATAGTAAACCCATCCATGCTAGCAGTTCGCTGCCTGCATAGGATGTGGTTGCACCACTATAGTAAACCCATCCATGCTAGCAGTTCGCTGCCTGCATAGGATGTGGTTACACTACTACTATAGTTAACCCATTCATGCTAGCAGATCGCTGCCTGCATATGATGTGGTTACACTACTACTATAGTTAACCCATCCATGCTAGCAGTTCGCTGCCTGCATAGGATGTGGTTGCACCACTACTATAGTTAACCCATCCATGCTAGCAGTTCGCTGCCTGCATAGGATGTGGTTGCACCACTACTATAGTTGACCCATCCGTGCTAGCAGTTCGCTGCCTGCATAGGATGTGGTTGCACCATTACTATAATTTTCCCATCCATGCCTAGCAGTTCGCTGCCTGCATAGGATGTGGTTACACCACTATTGTTTACCCATCCATGCCTAGCAGTTCGCTACCTGCATAAGATGTTATCTGGCAAAGCTTGCCATTCTTATATTTTTTCTCAATCGGATATATATTCTTTGAGTCATTATTGGTGCTTGCCTTGGTCAAGATCATGATGGCCCATATGCAGCATTTACTTGCTGCTGTGGTGTGCTATCGACGGGGATCGCATTTGCCTATCAAAAAGGCTATAGGCCTGACGAATGTCCCATTTCATTGCTTGGAGAATGAAATGGTGTGCTCATGTGGACTGATATGTTTCCGACTGCCACGCCAAAAGTATGTTATAATGTTTCATGATTTTACCTCCGACATCCCCACATTTGTGTGTTGTTGTATATTGATATATTGCTTTGAGTTAGCCTAATGCCGGTTGATCATCATCAACCGGCATTAGGCCAACAGCCCATACAGGCCCAAGTTGCTGTTTTGGTGTGCCGTTAAGGAGGCTCATCTCAGCCTTGCTGCACGTCAAGGCGAATGGTCCATTTCATCTGTTAGTCGCTGAGATGGTGAGCTACGCGGTGATGCTGAATATAACTTTACCAGTTGGACATAATTTATTCTGAGTTGATACTTATGGTGTCGTATGTGTACACTTGTTACGTGTGACACAGCATGCATGGCTGTTACAGGAGATTCGATTACATACAATTTATGGTCCATCCTCTGTGCTATCCAACATCTTACGTTATTCAGTGTTCTCTGAAATCCAAAAGCCAAATAATCATAATAATCAGTTTATTAAATGAAGGTCCAGTAATACACAAAGCAAAACTAACAGTCAATTGAAAACCTTGATGTCGGTTGCAGATCGGCTGGGGGTTCCACATTACCTGAAGACGATATACATATTCGGGTTGGTGCATGTTTCATTTTTTTCCACACTGTCTGCGGTTTAGTTTCACTTTTGTTTCAGGATGCCACGTCACAAACGTGAAGGTTACAGACCAACTTCGTCAAACTGAAATCAACTACAGACTTGCAGTCAGTCAAGACGTCGCACCCCTGCGCACTTAATAACAGTTGCTCGGGAGACAGCCGAGTCACCTGTCAGGCCCGAAAAGGCATCCCAACCACGCAAGATGCAAGAAACGCCAGGAACACAAGAGGAGGAAACTGTTTTATCTATTGACAGAAAGAATTCAGGAGTATGTAACAGCCTCCGTAAAACACGTTATATCGGAACAAGTCAGTCATGCGGTGGAAGAAGAGCTAAAGAGGGCGTTTCAAGCAGATAGCGACGGAATGGTGCGTCAAGAAGATATCCAGTTCATCATAGGATCGGCTCTCACACAATGACACCACCGCCGTCTCCATGGACACCACAGAATCCTGAAGGAGAAGCACCTACTACAACTCCAGAACCAGTTCACTGCAGCAGTAATAACCAAGTTCCGACCATTACTGGACCAGGGCTGGGGCCGGGATCAGTTTCGGTTGAGCCAGCTCTATGGGAGACGCTGGATTTCGGACTGAGGCCGGGTCCTGGCGTTTCCCTAGGAGTTGGACAAGAGTTGGGTTTACCTGACAGGTGAGTCTTTGGGCATTGAGGATTCGGTTCCCATTTCGGCTCCACTGCCGCTAGACTTTGCCGTTAATAAAAACATTAAGAGGAAAATTTGGGCGAACGAGTATGTTGATTTGAGCTTGCTGCTCAACCCTTCACAAGCTGTACAAATAATATCGTGGTTCAGAATGTTTCCAGTATGAATAGTTCGTTGTGTTTAGTACCATCAAACAAAAAGCTGCCAAAAAGCATTAGCGACTGGATCTCTGCCTTTGCTATTTTTTCTTCAGTTTACACCCACAGGTTTACAACGGAGAGTGGCAAGCTCCTTAAGTATGGAGAACTAATTAGGCAAAAAAACAGAGCCGGAAAGGGTCAAACCTCCCTTAGCCCAGGACAAACCGGTAACGCCAATAAAGAAAAGCGTCAAGTTATGTTGCAAGGCTATGACACTGCTAAAGCTAAATATCTCATAGACGGTTTCACATTAAATTTTAGGATGGGTTTATCGGGTGAACAAAAAGTACGCACATTAAAGAATTTAAAATCTGCCTTTGACAATCCGGCGATACTATGTGAAATGTGGAATACGGAGATATCGAAGGAAGGACTTGCATGGACCTTTTCCGGAAAGACCACTTAGCAACTTTTGCATGAGCCCTATTGGCTTGGTTCCTAAAAACAGCGTGGGGCCTTTCGGGTTATAATACATCTTGCCCTAGTTACAGCTCATTTACGGTATACCAGACAGTAAGGCAACAGTGAACATGCGTCCAGGGACGATGCTATTCGTATTTCAAAGAAAGTTGGGGAGTAATGTGTGCTTTTAAACTTGACATTAAGTTTGCTTTCAAGATCATCCCAATTCATCCGGACCATCACAGTTTACTAGGTTTATCGTGGCAAGGCCAGTTTTATTACGACAAAAGTCTTCCTATGGGTTGCCGCCCCAGTTGTGCTATATTTTAAGAATTCAGTACAACGATAGAGTGGATAGCAACGAGGGAACTGAAACGCGCAGGCATACTTTATCTTCTCGACGATTTTTTTGCTCATTTCCAGCTATTTTGAACAAGGTTTGCAGAATTTAAAGGATTTTCAAATGCTTTGTCACAAGTTAGGCATTCCTTTAGCACCTGAGAGAACCGAAGGGCCAACAACATGTCTTACATTTCCCAGGATCGAGTTGGATATCATGGTTATGTCAGCACGGTTACCAGCCGAAAAATCAACAAAAGCCACGAATATAACCAGCGACGTACTGAACAAGACTAAAGTCACATTACGGGAACTACAGTCAATCATTGGTTTTCTAAACGTCGCATGCAGAGTTGTGGTCCAGGCAAGGCATTTTTTAGGTTGATAAATTTGACGATAGGAATTTGGTGCCCGTGGCATTATATTAGGTTAACAGCACTGGCTAAGTTAGATCTGCATGCCTGGTTGCTGATTTTAAGACAGTTTAATGGGGAAGCACTTTTCCCGTCTGACCAGTGGTTTTCTGGTAAGGCATTACATTTATACACTGATGCTGCAGGTTCCCTGGGGTACTGCGCGGTCTGTGATAAACAATGGTTTTAATGGTCAATGGCCAACATCATAGGCCGAGGGAAATGTTCTAATTAAGGAGGGCTATCCAATTGTAGCTATGGTATATGCCTGGGATCATCTGTGGGCTAACCAAAGAATGCTACATGCTGATAATGAAGCTTTGGTTAGCATAATTAACTCGAACACAGCTAAAGAGGTGGAAGTCGTAGCTCTGTTACTAAATTATGTAATAAAGTGCATGCTGGGTAAGATTTGAAGCTTAGCATGGTGGAAGTTACATGAGATGTAAGCTCATTTTGGAAGAGGCGTGGTTCTTAGAAGAGCCTAGGAGTGTTGACTCTACGTTTCTGCCGTCCTCGAGGGCTGAGTTATTAAGGTAATCCGGATGCAGTGGAGCGTGGAACGGGGTTCGCGGGTTGCGTAATTGCTGCGCGTGCACTAGGGCATGAAGGTGTCGGATCCTGTGGTGGCGCGGGGATGCATGTTAAATTGGCGGGAAACCCTGGGTTCGGGTAGAGGGGTCCCTTATGCCAAGGGGGGTGTGGCTTCGGGTAAAGAAGACCCTAACACCTGGGGTGGGTGGTATGGGTTTTGGGTATAGAGGACCCTACTGCCCGGGGAGGGAGTCGTCTTGGGGTGCTTGTCGTGGGCACCAGATGTCGCTGAGCTTGAAACCGATGTCCTGGGCACGGTGTTGTACCGGAAAATCTCAATGGCTTCTTGGATTCGAGGAAGTTCAACACAGAAAGCCTCAGTTTCGATGCTGATATGTACAGACGGCGCCAATGTGAAATCCCTCCATTTAGAGATTCCCTCTCGCTGCCGCTGATACTAATAGCCTTATTTGTACCTCATTTATTTGAGTCTAAATACGCACCCGGTACCATCTATACGTATGTATCAGTGATTAACTTTATTCACAAACTACATAATATTAGTGAGCCCAGCAACAGTGTTGTAGGCCTATGACTCGAGTCCAGGAGTTGGACTCGAGTCTCATTTTTCATGACTCGGACTCGACTCAAATCACATTGGATAATGACTCGGACTTGAGCTTGGTCACTCGTGACCCCAGTCATGTATTTTCATCAAAAATCATATTTACCGTATACGTATACGCGAAGATTAATTTGTACGCACCTGGTTTGCATGCGTGGAGCGTCGGCGCGTTGCAAATTTTCCACTTCGCCCATTAATGTATGGCTAAATATCTACTGATGAGTCAACCAGACGCGTCATATTCCGTATCCACAAACTGTGCGGCGGTAATCAGACTATGCGCTGGGCGCACATTTTTTATTTACACGCGAGTATGGACGTACATATCAGCCTCATAGTCTCCAGAACCAGTCGCAAATATGAACACTTTTAGCGAAATGTCCAGGCTTGCGTGTAAATAAAAAATGTGTTGCCTGCGCTGGGCGTGACTGTGAAAGGTTTTTTAATACCCTCATCTTCGGCTCACGCATTCTCCTAAGCCTGTCTTAAATGTACTTTAAAAGCGGCCCAACACTTCATTCCCTAAATATAGAAATAAATGAAGATACTGGTGGATGAATTTCATAAGCATAAAAGTACCCATAGCTTTTGCAATGTACCGGTATGTAATTAATAACTGATATCGTGAGAGCGAATGAAATCCTGCATACCATGAAGATAGATGGTAAAAAGCAACGGTCGACCAACGGATCCCTTCGGTACACCGTGATTCAATTTGACAATATCGGATTTAGCTAGCATTACCAACACAGACCAGCTGATGACGGTCACTCAAATATGATTTGAACCAATCAAACGCACGACCAGAAATAGCAAAAGTTGATAAGGTGTTAAGTAATATGTCATGATTGCCAGTGTCAAACGCTGCGGACAAATCTAAAAGAACTTCAGCAGTGAGTCTACCGACATCCATTTGTGACAAAATGTGATCAGATAGACTGATTAAAAGGGTTTCAATGCTACAGTTGACACGGTAGGCCGACTGCCGATCATTATACAAGTTGTTTGCGTAGATGTGATCGGTTAATATGGAGAAAACAACACGTTCAAGAAGCTTTGACAAATATGGTTAGTTTGACTCTGGACGGTAGTTCTGTCATAATTCTTGGTCAAGGCTTGATTTCTGCATCACGGGATGCACATTCACGATCTTCAACGCAACTGGTACCTTGCCGTCGCGGAGACTGAGAATAACAATCTTTGCAATGACGGATGAAAAAGCAGGAGCACAATTCTTGACAATTTTCGGGCATGGGATCAAGATCACAGGATTTTACAGGACTGGAGCGAATCAAAGCTACAATTTCCTCAGGTGTAATAGGCTCAAGAAAGTCCATAACGGCAGACGTCTGCGCTGGTTTATGAGACATTCTGATGCAACAGAGGGTAAACGAGCAAAAATGTTGTGGATCTTGGTGGCGAAGAATTGACTTAAAGTCTTTGCGATAATGTTGCTGTTGCCAAAGCCACACGAAAAAGTCGCTTAGAATCGCAGTAACAGTCGTGAATTAACTGGTTGTAATGAGCATGCTTTAATTTGCAAACCAAGGAAATGACGCATTGTCGTTGCTCACGATATAACTGGCGATGTATTTCGAGTCTGGAAAACACCACTTGCGTTCAAGTTGTCTACGTTTCTTTGCCTCTCCAGAGCTATCTCATTGTTGTACCAAGGAGTGCGAACCTTGATGGATTTTATTTTGGCAGGTGCATGAGTGTCCAAGAGCTCTGTAAGGACGAGATTGTATTGGTCAACGGCTTCTTGGACGGAATCAGAAATGGCTTACAAAATATCATGCACAAGGAGATCACTGGCAAAGTCTTCCCTGTTAACTGCTCTGATGTTCCTTACAGTAGTTTGTGTACGAGTTGACTGCAGTTTTCGAATTTTCAGAAGACAAGAAATGGCTGAGTGATCGGAGGTACCCAGCAAAAGTTGCAAATCTGAAAAAAAATGCGTATATCGGAGTATCGCGTGATGAAGGCATCCTAGATATGTCCACGCTCGTGAGTAGCAAATTGAATATTCTGGAGGAGACGGTTTGCATTTAGAAGGTCGGTGAACCTTCTGGTGTTCGATGCCTCAGGATTATCGAAATGAATGTTAAGGTTGCCACAGATCACAAGTGGCGCGGCTCTATATTCGAACTTTTGCTGTCCACCAGAAGTACGAATTCGTCTTAAAATAACAAAAGGAAGCTGGCTACATGGTGTTTGATAAATTACAAGGCTGCTACTATTTGAGGTCATAGTAACAGATAGATCCTCAACAAGACTGTTAATTGGTGGAAGTAGTGTTGACATGAATGTCCAATTCCTTACGAAAGTGTACACCCACTCCGCCCCCTTGCTTGTGGGTTGTAGGTTTGTGTTTAAAAAGGTAACCACAAGGTGTTAAATCGTCAATGATTGCTTCATCAGAGTCAGCCTAGCCATGTTTCGCAAACATGAACATTGTCAAACTTGTTAGCAGCAACAAAGTCTTTAAATTCTGTCGATTTATTACGAAGAGAGCGTACATTGAGCAAGCAGGAACTGACATGATCGTCTTTGCAGATATTGACATGAATCAGGTTCGGATGAAATATGTTAGGCTGTGGTGATTTTTGTATGAAATCAGGGTGAAACCATCAGAAGGGATGGGGTTACCAATGGTCACCCTGACCGGGAGAGCATGTTTATGTTTCGTACGCATACTATCCTTGTAAGCACGCTGGGTATACCTGCAATGTGTCATCCTGATGTTGTGCGTCGTACACTGGTTCCTGAGTAGTTCAGAGGTTGACGGAACACGGCACTCTTGTTCGCAGGTGTGTGGTGACAATGGGCAATTGAGATCAAAGAGAAAGTGCCGATTGTATGAGCGGGTTACATACGTACTGACAGCTGGTTGCTGCGCAAAGGTGGCTTCAGCAGAATTTGGCAATGACAAAGAGTTGGTTTCCGCAGCAGCAGCTAACAATACAGCCAAATGATTCTGGAGAGCAGCTGTGTCCAGTTCCTCTTGGTTTGTCCAGGATAACTCAAGCAGAGAGACGATGACAAAGGGTCGCTAGAGCTATGGCGTTGACAATCGAGATCTGTGTCCCAAGAAGCCGGACGATGACAAGATATCAATCGAATCCAGAGCACTTACAATCAAAGGAGACAGTCGCAGGGTGGTCAGATGATCAAAAGCAACCACATGGTGCAGAGAGTAATAATAAGTTAAAGTAACAGAAGACACAATAAATGATAAGAAGACCAGAGAGCAGAAAGTGGAGCTGCCAGACACGCTACACACAAAATTTATGACATCATAGCTTAACATAGGCCTAAATCACAACTATAACCGGAAAAAGGTGCTTGTTATGTTTTGTATGTACCAGTTTCGCACAAATCCAGTAATTTTGTATTATTTGCTGCCCAGTTTGTCCCTATAACACTAGAAATCAAACCTCATATCAAGGGCGGAGATTTTTAAGTGAGGATGGAGGAGGGTGGAAGGATTAAATAGTGAATCTGTGAGCCAGGTATACATACTAGCACACGCACCAAAATGCGTTGTGTGATGCACTTGCAACTCCATTACTAGAGGGCACATTCCAATCATGTTGAGGAAACAGGACTGTTAGACGGGCAACTTATTACACGGTTCTTTTCTTCAAAAGAAAAAACGTGTACGACAGTCTGTGGAAACGATTAAAGCAGGGGGCACTAATCAAAATCTCTGTGCGTGTATCGTCAAAGTATGTTCAATTAAACTTGTAATGGTGACACCTATCCTGTTTTCATTTTTCCTTGTCTCTTCCCCATTAATAGGAGGGGGCAAGATTTGATCCGAAAAGCCACTGTTGTAGTCATAATTATGTAAGCAAAACATGCATACCTTTCCATGTTGTCTGTATTGTACAAACATCCTGTCCTGGTTCGCAAATTTCGTCAGTGGTTTTTAGACACTCACTTGAACCTCCATAGCTCTCACAGTAGTGACACTTAAGAGAAACCCCTAAAACAATAAAACATTAGAGACTTTGAGAAAACAGCTCTCTGCATACCGGTAATTAATTTTGGCTCAACTTTAAAAATCAACATGTGGAAAGGATCTCTGATCGGTACTGAATAGTGCTTGTGCAAAACAAATATTAAAAAAAAGAAACTTTACAAAAGTCAAGTTTGACGTAAAATTCTTTATAGATCTTCCAAAATTCATTGCATTAAAAACACCCGCATCCCTATGAGCTCATCAGGTCCTCCTCAAGTCGCAACCTACATGTACATGTATTTCCCACATGCGATGATAATTGGAGGCCTGGCTTCCAGCCTATCCCAACATCGCCCATAACTGCACGCAAGAATACACCAGACAACAGTCAACTTAATTGATTTCGTCAGCGCAAGGTGAGTACACTACGTCTTGAGTTACGGGACACAGTATTAAGGACTGCGTATATCTGACTTTCAACATGGACCTAATAAGGTTTCCTTCCTCACAAGTCAGGATGATGCAAATGTAATATCAGATGATGCTCTGGCATCCTTTAACCTATGGAGCAATTTTATTTTGGTGCGCAACGTCTTACACGCTGGTTGGGGGTCGTATGACGTCACTTGAGCCGACGATGAGATTCCCCGCATTCCACACGGATCAGCGCGGTCTTCGTATTACTGTCTCGGCAAGTGAGATATGGAAGTTTAGAAGAGTGGACTGATAACATATCAATTATGACACTTACCGGTTTCTTGTTACCAAACACCGGTAACACAGATGTAAAATAACCAACCTTTTCAAATTACTAATTTGTAAAGGATGGTGTAAATTTTATTAAGCTTCAGGTATCATGAAAAAACATATAATTTCCTAAATGTCCAATGTACGACCTGAAGATACAGTCCACTTTTGTGGGTATGTCTTTACTGGGAACATTATAATGAACGAAGCTTGGCGAACAGAGTACACTATTAGACTAAACAAACATAATTTAATGTAACCAAAACTTATTACACAAATCAAGGTGAGATATGCCCGACGACAGGATGACGACCGCTGACTTGAGTGGGCCACGCTTTCGCCTTACATAAGCTTTCAGCCTTAATTTATGCGAAGTCACATGCCACGCGGGCGTAGGCTAAATAGTTACATAACAATACTATGGAACATAAGGTTTTATACGCATAATTTTTTCTGAAGATTTGGTGAATAAACCCAAGGAGGAACAATTTATTTTCTTAAAAGAACCTCAATATTCTTCATCTTACGGAATATGGTATTACAAAGGAACTGTCTGAAACAGGCTGCAATTAAGCTACGGCCAGCATGATTCCCACGTATTCCCAATCGACGTAGTTCTGGCTAAGAAAAAAATTCAGATGCAGCCGGACTCGTCTGCTTTATCGGCTTTTCGATAGGAAAATCTCAAGACATAGTCTTGTGGTTTTTTTTAGAACAGTTCCTGGCAGTTTAAATTTAAATGTAAATGTTTACGAAATCTAACCGTTTACCTGCATATTTTGTCAAGGTCTGTGACATAAAATTTTGCTTTGATGGGCTTTCAAGCTGAGGTTGTACAATCGAGGACATGGCAAACCATAGGCCCTACACGTAGAAGCTATTTTGAGCTTTATAGGACTAGATTTCTACATGTATTATAATAGTATTTGGTTTTATCCAGTCGCCACGCTGACGATGATGTTCTCGGTGGGCGGATGCAGGTATGTCAGTAATGATAACATTATTCCATTCGCATAAACAAACCAAGAGGGCTAAAACATATGTATAGATGACGGAAATGCAGAACATAATTCAAGCTAGAAGCATCACTTAACCAGTAAAGTGTAATTACTAACAGAAAATACAAGCTAAAGAATCAAAACAAGTTATTTACAATATTTCCCGTTCCATATTTGGATAGGATACATCTTTCCGTGTAAACTTTCAGTCGACAGAACATAATGGTATGGGTTGGTTATCATGTTTCTGATTTGACACTGGGTCTAGTTCTCATACCGCACTCTCCATTAAGCCACTGCAATGGTTTTTCCGTATCGGTTCACAAGATGCAAAGGGGACTAAACGATGCAGAAAATATACTGGAACTACTCATGGCTGCTTCAACGCAAGTACCCCTGGTTTAAAGTTAATGACTAGACTGGAGCATTTTGACGCGTGTTGTGCTTATAAACCTTTATCCATTATCCAATAGTTAAATGAAATGTACAAATCTGTGTATGTGGAACGTCTGAGTATACCAATAAACAGTACCGCAATATTACGGTGTGTGCCTATTTTAAAAAGGACATTATGTTGATGAAAATTTTACCACCTACAAAATATTAAGGACTGGAAGTATTATATTTCTACAGCTGCATAGTTTTTCATGGAGGAACTCTGCTTGGTATCTCATTACCCTTAAACCTTGTCATTTTGACCAACACCACGTCCATTTTTCCATTTCTCCGCCAAACCCTAATGTTGTAACATATCACGTACAGCATTCTGTCATCAAGAATCCATACAGGCGGGTAGGCTAACGACACAGGCCTCAGGCTATGAGGCTAAGAGGCATAAGTAATTTTCTTTTCTTTTTAAATTCGATAACATACATTTTGTTAATATGTTTATTGAATTAAATAGATTCTCCCGCAGTGACGTTCGTCTGAAATACATAAAATTTTGTCCAGTATTTAAATAACGCTATTAACAGGCTGTATTCCGTTCTCCAATTGCGATTAAATGATAAGTGAAACGTCTCCCCAAAGGGTTTGTTCTCATTTTTTTAAATTTATTTTCACTGAGCAAAGGTTCCTGGAGGTGCATTGTAAGAAAGCGACATACATTCCCTGAATTTTACTTTGTTATTTTTAAACACCTCCCAAAAATATAACCAATATCTTCCTGTCTGTTAAGAATTAAATGTATTATTTCCCAAATAATTGTTTCTTCGTTTATCAGGCAATCGCACATAATACATTCGTTCAGAAAGTGCGTCCGATAAGACCAAGCCACGTTTTCATGGGGCACGCACATTGATCTGGTTTTGGTATAGATGACTACCTTGATCCGCTCCATGATGTCGAGTGAACAAATCGAGACACAGTGACCCGACTAATAACTGCGAAGTCTTCGCTACAGTAAGTGTAATGAAGGAAAAAAATTGCGACAAGGTATCCATCGGTTCCAGTTCATGTTCAGTTGACTGAGAGACTTGTTTTCGATAGAAGTGGAGTTCCTAATGCTGCAGTGCTGATAAACACGTATGCTGCAGTTTTGGTAAACATGGGCTGTTAAGTGACATTTGCTTTTCTGCAATAGAGAATTTCGTTGCAACGCTTTAATACTCTGGATCTAGACCAGTCTGGAGAATAACATGCACTGATGCAATGACCCAAGGGCATTAAAACGATGTTTACATCTTTCCTTGATTATTGATGCGTTTTCTGATGCCTCACGGCAATCTTTGGCCAATAAAATTAGCAGTTTATTTATATCTGTAGAAGCTCAGGCTCTGAGAAATAGAGCTGCTCTCTGCAAAGGAAACGAAAACAATGACTTTTCCAAGAGTCGTGATGCAGAGCAATGTTCTGATGATTTGGCCATACCCTGAACTACCTCGCTGAAAAAATACACAAATCTTGCATGTTCGTCGAGTTCGACGCCATTTCTAAACTGGCATTATTAAAACAGTGCACTGTAATTTCTTTACATATAAATCAGAGGACACGAAATAGGCAACTTTCTTTTTCAATATTATTTGTTTGCCCCCTCCCCGTTCAGAATAACCCATCACTCCTTAAACGTACGATTCCTCCTAAGGTCACACATTGATGATAATAAGTCTGTCGATTTGTCACAAAAGTTAACATTGCATATTTACATTTATCTTCCTTGCTGAGGAGATGTTGTGAGAACAGTTTTGACACTGAAAACACAACAAAACAAATTCTAACTGGGGATTCCCGCAAGTCGTTGGCGTAATACTTGGATCTCTTGCGCAGTTAGATTTCTCGTCAGTTAGGGCCTACCCGTCAAAAGACTCACTTTTACATCATCCACCGATAATGTATTACGTGTAAGCGATAATGTATGACGTGTAAGCGATAATGTATTATGTGTAAGCGATAATGTATTACGTGTCGACGGATAATGTAGTTAGAAAGAAAACCTTAATCGATATAAAATAGGCCGCCCTATCACTTTCGACAGATGTGCTAACGAACATTATCGGTAACATTTGTAATGCGCACATGAGCTCAAGACTTGTCTCAAAATATGCCCGTGGTAGGGGGCTGAACTTGCCTCACTGGTAGGCAGGCCCATTAACCTTAAACCATAGAACATTTTGGGTTTGGATCAAGATTATGGCCCAATGCACTTTCTGTGTTTTTCAAAATATTGATTTTCTCTTTTGAACGACGTGAAAAAGAATATGATACCCTGTAATTAATAAATTTGCTTTTTTGCATTTTCTTTCCTTTATACAGCTTAATACGACTTTCCACATTGCGCTAATGGCGCACAATAGTTTAAAATGTTAAGAACGAATGCTCATAAATCTAGTGACGTGCCAGCTAATTTGTTAATTACGCATCACATATGTTTTGACTTGTCCAATCGCGTAGCTGCGCGACCCCTGGGCACGACCGGCAGCGTCTTGGATGGTCATCCGACATTATACAACACATGAACTTTCTAAGAGGTAAACGCCACGCGATCGTATTAACGTTATCCATCGATACTAATAGACCGATTGTGCCTGCTAAATCACGTAGTGGGTACCAACCACTAATCTCCATCATAAAGAATGGATAGACATCGCGTCCAAAACGCGTCAAGCGTATGCGTATTTTCAAGAGGGCAAATAACAAGCGTTGCGAATTTTATTGAGTGTACTTTCAAACAGACACTTTCAAAAACTGTTTGAGGTACTATATTGAACTTAAGTCGTCACATTTCTAAGAAAAGCTGAATTTTGCACCTGTTATGGAAAATGTTCGAAAGAATAATGGTTGCGGTGTGCGCAGCAGTGAATTGCCGGAGATAAATTGTGAATCGAGTTTGGAAGGAACATCTTTTGATATGTGAGTCGCACTTTCAGAACATTTCTGCATGCCTTGTACTGTATAATAATGCTTGACTTAAAGCCTATATAGTAAGAAATTTATGACAGTGTATCGAGCCTATCAGGCTCAGCTCAGTATATGAGACTTCCCTATATCGAAGATGGAACCGTTGAAATATTACTTATTAGCAATGTTTCTAAACTGAATGATTACTATGTCGTTTATTTTCCCCAGGTTACACCGGAAATATCTCCAAGAAAGCCATGATTTGGGTTTGTAGGATGTGCAGACGCATTGAACCAAAATTGTGTGACAGACGATGCGATATGAGTGACCTAATTCTTCTTCGGGGCAGAGATGAAACCGAAGCGGGACACATAGAGCTGACTTTCTGTTGATGAAGCAACAAACGAGGAAATTCAAAGTCAACGCAATGAAAGAAACATTGTCTAAATAATAAAATTAGTCGTTCTCAGTTAAGACTGACTTTTTCATTTCTGAACGTAGTTGGTAAATGTTAATCTTTGGTCAAGTTGTGAACTAAAGTTATAAAATTTGATTTAAAAGTGTCTGTGGTAACTTAGAAAGTAACTTAGTTTGGCTGTTCAGTTATAGCTGCGCTAATTTTGGGTATACAGAAAAAATTCTCACAATTCTGTCTGTCACGTGTCGGTTTTCAATAAATTTATTCAATATACGAATGAATATCTGTACAACTTTTCCTGTAAGCGAGTAAAATTGAAATTAAGACTTTGAAAAAAAAATGGTTAATTTATTCCGCATGTGCAGTTCATTTTCGAGCAGACAAAAACAGTTTTTCGTGCAAGCAGAGACGACGTTATACCTCGTACAATACCGAAGGGCAGAAGCATAAATGAATTTCGAGAGGAACAAAATACGACACCAAGAACAACACACAATTTTCCTCCATTAGTAAGATTTTTAAATAACGGTAAATCTCAGAACAGTATTCAAAAGTGGGTTTTACAGACCCTTATAACAACGAAAAAATCTAAATTGCAAAATTTTTGTACTAATTCCATCAACAAATTTTTAATACAAAATAAGTTTCTGATACAAAAATATAGCACCAGATTAAAAATTCACCCTTAATTCATTGATTTCAAGCATTCATTTTGAATCCGTCGGATAAAACTTTTAATAATCAGGTCATTTTGAATCACCCCAAAATCCTATCGATCTAACGGTGCATGAAAATTCAAAGCCATTTTGTATCCATTTTTAATACCATGGTATATCGAACACGGGGTTGATGATTTTCTGTTAGATTGTACCGATTTCCTTAGGTCTGATATCAGTTCATGAGGTGGAATTAGTGACATTTTCTGTTATCACTTCCGCTGCTGAGTGTGGACACTGACCAGTGCCGTACCGAGACGTCGAAGTCATCGCGTCCACGTCATGGTGGTTTGTGAATTTAATCAAATTACTTGATTTAAATTTTTAAATTCAAATCCAAGTTTATTTAATTTTGTAACAGACATATACATGAAAGAAAACTATTACACATACAGCAAGTTTGCTTGCTTTTAAATAGACAATGGAGGCAACTTGTCTCCAATTTTTATAAAAGTTTTTAAAAAATTGATTTAAATGAAAAAATCTGATTTAAATTTAACAATCCGATTTGTTAGAATTAAAAAAATCAACAACCCTGGATTAAACAAGCTTCCAGTTCGAGGCTCTGGCTGCCTATGGCGACGGCGTGCAAAGAGCGAATAGCAACGTGTATTTTGAGTGCTCTTTACAAACAATGCAGCAAAGTTACGGTACAGTAACCAGCATATCCGTAGTCTGAGTACGGTGCCTACTGTCGGCTTTATTTTTGGCAAATGATACTTGTGAAACACTTTGCTTTGGTGGACGCCGTATTTATTGATATTTAATACCCACTATGGGTCACATGACATGGCGGGATCAATCGATCTATAGGTTGCGTTTGCGCGGTTACTCCTGTTAACACGAGTAGGACGCGTACGCGTTACACTTCGGTTCAGGAGTATACTCCCCTCTAACGAGAGTACAATCTCGCTGACCCTCGGGTCGTACTCCAGCCGTACTCCACCCCATACATTCTCGGTTAGAAATGCACTACAAATTGATAAAACAGCATCGCACAATTCACGATACATTATCGGTTGGTGGCATGTTATTCGTTGGCTACTAGGCCTAATGTACGTTATTGTTACGGTATAGCACTAAAGCGACTACACCAAGTTTAACACAACATAGTTAGTTATAACTGTTAATTCCAAGTGGCATACGCTGCAAACGAAACGGGGTACAGATAGTTCCCATTGTACACCATCTTGATGGAAAATTGCAACTGCGTATACAGCCAACAGGTGCGTGTGCGCGCGGTGTGCAAAATGTTCGAAATTCGCCCGCGTGCTGACCCAAATGTTCGAAATACGGCGCAGCCGATGAGCGTCACAAAAATTCAAGTGAAAAAAACAATGTCAATGTACGTGGCAATCTGTAGAAAGTTACGTCATTTTGAGAAAGACCTATGTTGACCTTTTAAACCCTTCATCGGTCATCTGTCGACCAATCACATGCTACAATTTATGTTCGACATGCGTGTAAAAAGTCCGACAGGCGTGCAAGTGCGTATTATGCTCGCATGCAGCTGCAACATACAGTGTGGCATCGAGGAGAATCACCCAAGTGCACATGTGGATGAGTCTGACCGGATCGGTCTCCGCTCCGAGCATGAACAAAGGAGGGCGTGTTTTTAATTGAAAATGGCAGTCATTGGTAGGATCTCACCGCTTTGGCGCGCACGTTCTTTGCGTGTGAGCCGAACGCGTGCAGGACTCCAGTTAGAAAACTTTTCACCAGCCTGTCTTTCGCTCAATGGTGAGGGTGCACTTCAACTAAGGGACGATTTTAAACTCTTCCAAACAACCCCAGTATTTACATGAGTAGTGTTTCTAAGAGCATTGTATAATTATACACAGTTTGGCAGGACTCCAACAAGAGGACACCTTTACATACATCCCGATTGGACTCTGATAATGATGTCAAAAGCAATTCTTTGCTAGAAGAGTGCGCGCTTCACAGCCATTCACTGACTGACTGCGAGTGTTGGCTAGTTTCATTGTTACGCAACGATTGAATGTGCCGACATTAATTATATACAATTTAGCAGGACTCCAGCAAGAGGACGCACGTACATCGTCCGAAAAAAATCTTAACACATTGAGAATTTTCCTATATAATTGACAAAAAAATGTTTGCCACGTCTTCCTATCAGCATACCGAATCTTAGGTATAGTATGCCATCGAAGCCCGTTTTCATATCATGAGGATTATCACCGAGCTTGGCACAGAATATTCAGTCTACGATATGCATTTCTCATTCCCAGCATGACACTGATGTATTTTCTTTTACATAGCAGGGCGTCGATATCCATGGGCAAGAGACGTGTGCAGCGCAATTCAATTAACACAAGGATAGACCGTAACGGGATCGATCAGGCCAGAAACTTGGCTTGGGGCTCTAACACGATACTTTATTGCTTTAAAGGCGTATTGTGTCCATCGATATTTTCAAACACAGGTGAAATGACCCTGTATAACAGTGTTTGCCGGTCACAACATTCCATAGTATTAAAATCTTTCAAGCGGAAAATTAATTCTTATTTGAAAACCCCTCTTATTTGAAAACCCCTTGTTATATGTTGAACATTTCCTGAATCATATGAATTTTGGAATAAGCTGGTTACGTAACGAGTTGGCTAAAATGAACAAGTAGTTGATTTTCCCCATAGCAGCTATGTGTTTCAAGGTAGAATTGTTTTCAGTCGCAAACGAAAGTGCTATCTAGTTTAGTCTCTGCAAACAACAGACGAACTAACCCTGTAAAAAATCTCCCAATGGCGTGGATTAAAAAATTAACCTTATTCTGTAATAATTCCACACGAAAATACATACACGAAGTGATCAATGCATCTGTAAATTCGGACTGAATTTCGAAAGATAAAGTAAACAACTTACCTACTGGAAGGCAAAATGTTATAGCCAGAAAGACAGCAGCAATATACGTGAATGGGGGCATGATTTTAGTCATTTATGCCCATCATTTAAGTCATTCAAATTCCGTCGTCAGTGTGCTTCCATCAACTTCTCTCCACTGTCAAACTGGTCTTCATTCTATTCACATAGACAGTCTACTACATTTATGCCATGTCTTGCAAGGCATCACGTCAAGGGTCACACAGTATTCGACGTGGTCAATCCAAATATCACCGATGAATAGAGGTTTGCAGGGAGTTCCAGTTCATGTATACATTTGGTACATATACACGGGTAAAAATTACCGCCCAAAATAATCGACTTTCTCAAGGCATCGATCGGGTGTGTTTGCGATGCGTGGAGAAAGGATGCTTGTTAAGTGGGCACAGCTAAGTACATGTATGTAGCGCCTCATCCGAAAGACCCTACAACTAGTCATGAATTATATATGACCGTGTTGTGCGTAGTCGTCTTCGTGTTGAGAGAGCAGTCATCACTGCAGTGGCGTCATTGCCTACGGATAACTTTTGGATTGCATTTTTATTATGCATGGCACTCACCCCTAGCCACTGTTGTTGAAAGAATTCAAACAAGACACAATGATGATGATGAGATCAGTTTTAAGTTAGTTATTTTATCACTACTTCATATGTTTAGGCTACCTGGAACATACCGGTTATCTTGTAAAAAATTTTTTTCAGTTTCATTTTTATCTCTACTTTGTATACGTTCACATTTAACATCTTATCTGTTATATAGTTACATAGGAAACTTGTGATTGGACTTTTGTTCAATTCACTTTTGTTCAAGAGTGAGTTGGTAACTTCAGTGGAATGAAGGATTATAAAGGTTAAGAAATGCTGATAGAGTAGAAAGAAAGAGGCGGATCTGTAATTTGTTGGGGGGGGCTCGGATCTTCAAAATCCGCCATAATTTTTTTCTCACCACGAATGGGTGTGTGTGTGTGTAATGATCCAAAAGTCCCCTGGGATTTACGCCTATGTTTCTATAGTATCTTCCTTTCTCAGAAAAAAATCCCTCTTGAGTAGGGAGGCTCAAGTCCCCCCCCCCCCTGGCCACACGGGGTGCATCACTGTAGACAGATAGATGTTGTAACATTAATCCAAACAAGTTGAGACGCTTGTGACTGAATATACAGCAGAAAAATGAAAGCACTTCAATCAGGAAGAATAAAACTTCCTTCTGAAACTGAATATTAAACATGAGCTCCTGTTTTGGGTGGGTGTCATAATGGCTGCCCAGCTGTATTCTGGGCTCTGACATTTTACTGTGTTTGTGCCACTTTGGGTTGTCACCTTTAAGAATATTTCAGTAGACAGGGCTTTTATCACTGATCATACTTGATCAGCTTAATAGAGGAACATAGTTTCTGCAAAGAGAATTGGTGAGGATTTGACTTCGGGCTTTGAAGATTTCAGCCGAATATAGACACATGTGTACAGTACGTCAAACAGACCCACTGCATGGCTGATTGCCCCCATTCTACGGATGCTAAACACTCTGATGTAGGATTTTTCCTGTTTACGAGCACTCCACTGGTATTCACCAAGCACGATCTTATCAACAGATATGCAGCATTACATCAGCTATCTTTCATTTGGAATTGTAAGAAAAGGTTTGGGAATGGGCCAACTATTCAAACGCTGTGGCCGTTTTCAACACCGATCTGTCAGGAGATATCGAATCTAATCTCGGTCCTGATTGTTTGATGCTCAATGGTGAATCAACCAATGATTCCCGATAGCTGAAGGAAACAACTGTTTAACATTTACTTTCAAAATATGAAGAGTCTCAAGAACAAATTGCACGATTTTCATATTGTTTGTTGAGCAGGGGATACCCCTGGGTGGTACCAACCATTTGCCCTAACTGAACCCTGTTTGTCAGCTGATGCAGGCGATGCAGGTATAATAGTTTCTGACTTGACTTCATACTTTTCCACAAGGACAGATCAATAGTAGAGGTGGTGGTCTCCTTCTTGGTTGTCACAACTCTTTACAGCGTTGAAGAAGAGCTGACCTTGAACGCGATGATCTAGAATTACTGCGGGAGGAGGTCAAACAGCGTAGACGTTCCAAGATGTTGTTGGTAGGTGTGTTCTGTAGACCCGCAAGCAGTGGGCTTCAACTACTAACATCTCTCGCAG
This sequence comes from Acanthaster planci, assembly GCF_054643075.1. Taxonomy (NCBI): domain Eukaryota; kingdom Metazoa; phylum Echinodermata; class Asteroidea; order Valvatida; family Acanthasteridae; genus Acanthaster; species Acanthaster planci. Next base: position 27,120 of record NW_028257631.1, on the reverse strand, counting down.
ACTGTGTTACCAATGTATCCTGTGAGTTACAACAGCCTATGTCTTATGGGAGATTTCAACCTACTGTGACGTCACACCACCCCAGTGGCACGTATGTTCATACCTCTCACTTAGTTGGTGCGCATGCTCATGGAATCCATAATAGCAGCAGAAGCCAGTAAAATGGCTCTTGACTCGAGCAGGTGGACCCCAAAGTAATCGATCAACATCAAGCTCAGACAAAGTTGTTTGTCCCTCATATCCTTACCGATTAGAATTTAAACACTCAAAGTCCCCTTTGCTAACTTGCACACTATAAAAATCCATTTTCTGCCAAACCTTTGCCCGTCTTTGTCACGTACCTCCAAGTTGTAAGTGAAGCCAACATTTTAGAGGGGATTTTTTCAGTTTTGGCGAGTTTTCCCTGACATTTTGTACTTGTGAATGGTGAGGAATATCATGAACACTCAAATGAGAAAGTATCATACAAGATGGAAACCGTATGGATGAAAACGGAAAGTTTTTGTTTGTGCCTTTTAGTCCGGCAATTTGCCGTGATTGTACGTTTTCTTGCAATGCAGTAGGTCAACTCGTACCCAAACGCACTCGTATCCAGGTATGTGTACGTGTGCACCATGCTCAAAATCTGGACATCTCATATTTGACTGCTGACAAACAAATATTTGAATTCGCATGAAAAACAAACCGCATATCAGACAAATGGCTCTCGATCTTGAAAAAATTTGCTGACAGATACAAAATATTTATAATTCTTCCAGAAAATATCACTGCTGATCTGAGGGGAATTCGACAAGTGTGAAAATTGAGCACTAAGAAAGGTGAAAAACACGGAAAATGACGAATAAGGGTCCCAATGAAAAACGAAGTGAATTTCAAAAAACGGTTTCTTCCTAGACTTGATACCCTTTTTGTATACAAGAGTTACTTGTCTTTCATGTGGTATCAAAGTTGTTTGAAGGTAAACTCGGCCAAACTGAGAAAATTGGACACAAAATCAGGTAAAAAACGATGATTTTTCATAATTGTGCTTTGCCATAAAATTGACATTTTCCACTTTCTTTGATTGCTTTCTGGCGATTTTTCTTACTAAAAGCTATTAAATATCACCATTTGATAGACTCTTGGAAATTTATTCCCGCGCGAGGTCTTCAAGGGGAATGACAGGACGAATTCCCTCACGAGTGTCACCGTTGATACGCGTCGTCTGCTGGAATGATTTTTCAGACCGACGATCATTATGTCAGTCTTGCGCATACGTGGATACACAAACTAAAATGCATGCCCAGTCTTTGGGGACCGAACATACGTGATGTGGGAGCAGGTCCATTGAGGGCGCTGTATTCTATAGGGATGTGGCGCGGACGGCACAACGAGATCGAGAATGTCCTGAGCAGCTAGAAATGTGCCCGTTGGGATGGAAGTGTACCGTCCCAGTATTGGGTTTTTATGCAGTTGGGTACCCAGCTACTTGTGATAACTAATATCACCAATAACTCCCCCGGCCTTGTGAAGGTGAAGAAAAACGTATCTCAACAGAGGACGCTCTATGCAAATTTTGTCTCGCAAATGCATGTACAAGAGGCCCGCATAGTGTACATGCACAGCACCTATATTAAGGACGCAACACCGCTTTTATTATCAGCGGTTCCAGACCCTTAGTGAAGCGTACAGCTTATCAGGCCTTACTTTAGTCCAGGTAGTGTACGCTTTGTTTATCTCCCTTCAGGGTTTCCACTAGCCCCACTGGTGTGGCACGGACTCTCACTCCCGATCCATCCTTAGCCACACATCCGTATGAGCAATTTCGTGTCGGCGTTCTGAACATTTTCGGCGCACCCACTTATCGTGGGCGCAATTTCTTTTGCACACGGACATGATCCTTGACCTTTCCGCTTTCTAAAAACCTTTTTTGTTGAATGGTTTAAATAAATGACATATGTAATAGACGGACTGAGCGATAAGATATTACATGTACCAATGGGCTCTTCCAAAACTTTGGCAGCAGTTTAGATGTCGTGACATGAAACAGCCGTCGAGACGATGAGGGGTCAAGTGACGTATGTTCAACGACCTTATTTAAAGATGGCGACTGTAAGAGCGAGCCCGTTAAATTGAATGGATAAAGGCAAAAAGACTGCAAAATACCTGATTGACGCGAGTGAAATCGTTCAATAAATAGCTTTTAGAAAGCAGAAAGGTCAAGGATCATGTCCGTGTGCAAAAGAACTTGTGCCTACGATGATAAGTTGGTGCGCCGAAAATGTTCAGAACGCCGACACGAAATTGCGTATACGGATGTGTGGCTAAGGATGGATCGGGAGTGACAGTCCGTGCCACAATAGTGGGGCTATATAGGACCAAGATTTGACTAGGAGATTGCCAGGGCCTGAGGAGGTCGTGTCATAAAGTAGCGCCTGGAGAGATGTGAACAATTATTAAACCAGAGTCAACTTGGGCAGACGTGTCCGTTTGTGTCAGTGATGCTCCCTGTGTCGCACCCTGACCTCTACCCCAGTGCGCGCCTGTGCTGCTCTCCTGCTGCACCTGGCGGTAGACTGCCTCAAAACGGGCCTGCTCCCTTAGGGATACAGTCCACAAATTCAAGCCCCATTGAAAACAGTGTAAAATCACCATTCTTCAGAGCTCAATAACATGCAAGCCAACATCCCTGAGGTGTCTCACACAAAAATTTAATTATTATTCGGTCATTAATCTTTCAATTTCTTTTTTAATTTTCGGGGGTTAACCAATTGCATTTTTTTTATTCCAGGAAAGACTTCTGATTTTTCAACATTATGTATTCATACATGTGTTTTGGCAAATGAACATTGATTCTGTAAAATTATACAAATCATAAAAACAATCAGTCAAAAAGTACTAAGAAGGTATCCCATTCACGACAGAATAACCCAACGTTATTGTTGCACATAGAAATATACCTGTCGGCAGAGAAAAGTATATCTTTAGCTCTTTTGGGAGAACAGGAAGTGAAAGCACTTTCTTGCTCATTCTCATTTTATAGATATGAAAGCGGCAAATTAATATAATGAGGCTTACGACTTTATCTTCAAAATCAGCTCCACCAAACAAAAATGCTTCATTGTCTAAGTTGATACGACAGTTTGTCTTTGCCTTGGTCCAAGAGGCTACTGCAGACCAAAAAGAGAGTGTATAAACACATAAACAAAATAAATGAATAAGGGTTTCCTCTTCAGTTTTACAAAAAATACACAGTTTCATGGTAGACTTTTTGATTTTAAACAAGAAGCTATTTGTACCAAGAATTCTATGGATTAATCTGTACTGGAACCATCCTAACCTGGTATTCACGGTACATTTGAAGGGAAGGTTAAAAATGGAGGACCATTTGAAGAAGTTGTAATCTATTTGAAGCTTACTTTTCCACTTTGTTATAAACGTGCTAGTAATTTTCGTACTAGAAGTGAGCACCGAAAGCATTCTCCTAGAGCCTTTTTATCCTACAAGAAGGTACCTTAATTAAACGGTATGACAGGAAATTGGACAACATCTTTTTCAAAATTCAATAAAATTGGAAATTCTTTCTTAACAGCCATAATTACACCTCCGTATTCCAAACAAATTATAACTTAATCACTGGCCTGACAAGGGCTGCCTGTGTAGCAGGACATGGCGGTGACCTCCCTTTGTCAGTGCTGTATAGAGTTGTGATTGAAAACCGAGTTGTGTTGTACTGTCACTTTACTTGTTTGAACTTTAAAATGTGTAGCAAATATCCATCTGCTTGAAAATTGTGTGGGTTTGAAGTATTTATCTCCCACAAGTCAATTTTGAACAACTTTTGTGGTTACCACACGTAATGATCGAGAAATGTTCGCTAGATACTGGCAAGTCCTTACTGTCACTGTTATTAGGGATGGGAATCACTTGACATTTTCTTCTTTTGACCCTACATACTGTAAGTGACGGGTTTTGGTTTTTGCTGTTGTGGCATTGAGGTAAATTGTATGCCATTGTTTGTGCAGTTGGTAAATTCCAGTTCACTTTCCTTCTCACTTTTAAATAAGGGGTTGTTTACATTCCCTAGTCTGATGTGAGACTTTGTTTGGCTTGTCACCATCTTTTTATAATGCCAGTTAAGGAAATATCTTATTTCCCTATTCCATTTGTCCATTATTTAACCCTATGTACTATTAATGACAGGTGTTCCTGGAGTACTTCAGTGCAAAGTGTAAAATTATGTTTTATCTGAACAGTTGATGAGTTCAGCTTGCTTGTTTTTATTGAGCGAGATTTGCAATGTTCTCCTTGTATGAGAGACTGCCACACAGTACCGTTGGTTGCACTTTTTTGGGGTGAGCGGGATTGTTTGCTAGTTTCTCCATCTCATTGTTTGTCATGTGTATTAAAGCACTTTTCATAACCCTGTATTTACTAGGATTATGGTGTCTTGGTTCAAGAGACTGTTAACATTATATTTACTGTAACTCTTATCATTTGTGCAGGAATTTTTGTAATTTGTAATGTCTGGCTCTTCATTCCAACTATTTAGTTGGATGTTGTACTTCAAATCTATCGATTGTTGTCGCCCAACCCTGGTTTTATATATAAAGTGTGTTCTACAACTCATAGTGAACGATGCAATGACATATTTTAGTCGGCACTTTCACTAATGATGTTTTGCAGGTGTTATAAAATATCTTTTTGTAAACTTTGGCAATTGTTGGGCTTTCCAAAGTGTAACTTGCTTTGTATTTGCAGAATAAGGCATGCGAAAAAGCAGGGAACCTGCCCTGTGTAGGAGTAACGATGATGTAACTTCCCATCAGAGAAAATGAGCCAAAGATACCAGATAGTTGTTACACATCCGCTTTAGGACGTGTTCCTTGACAATATTGCTGTACTTCAAATTGGTCTGTGTTTTGTTTTCGTATAGGCCATTTAGTAGTTGAAAATTTTTGGCCTTGGGATTTTCTCTGGTTTGTTCTTAAGTGATTGTGCGTATATTAACATGTGAGGTTATCTATCTTACTTCTTTTGTTATTAACATTACTGTTCTCAAGATGATGTTAATTAAAAAGAAAACCATTCGAGGGCGCATGGTTTCCAAGCAGGGAAGTTGTGAGGGTCGGTAGCCTTTTCAGGGACACCGTCGTGTTGTCTTCTGGAAACTTCTGGAAGGCGAATTACCGCCCAAGGGCCTGTCGCCCTTACGCAATGTATAAAAATTGCCATGATTAAGTTAAGCCAAAACACACAATGCTCAGCCCAGAATTTTTTCCATGAAAACTCCCCCTTAACACCATGCCAAAAAGCAATATCCACCCACCCCCCTGCAAAAAAGCAATAAGTTATAACAGGAAAAAGCCCACATAATCTTTGAAATCAACCAATAAACACCGCGTCTCCTGACTTACAAAAGAGAGCAGAGGCAGTGATCAAACCCTATATGCTCCTTGAAAATAAAATCAAGTGTTGCAAAAGACTCAACCCAACAACCAACCTTGAACATGGTTTTTACTAAAACAAAATGGTAGCTACAAGTGACAAACTGTTCATAAACAAGATATTAATTGTCTTTGAAGATGTATGCCTCACCATTGCCTGACCTACAACGACCACCGAAGAAACGGAGCCTGATGCCGTGTTCATAAAGATTCCTCACTTGAATCTTCCATTTCTTCTTTTCCTTCAAATCTTGCGTTGTCAGATCATCCACCACAAAAGTCTGTAGCCCTTTGAGCGCTTGCCTGCCTTCCTTCATGATTCTGACTTTATCTTGATAGGACAGCAGCTTGGCTATAATATGTGCCGGTTTGTCGTTGTGTCCTTCCCGTCACGGTGAGCTCGCTCGGTCGGGGGTGTGGTTTCCCAGCCGAAGTTAGTACGGAAAATATTCGCGACCAAGTTCATGCAGTTCTCGTTCGCGGACTTCTTGACTCCAACCACTCGAAAGTTGTTCCGACGACTAAAACGCTCTTGTTTGTTCAAGTCACTGGTCATCTTGGCTAGTTGATGTGGTTTATTTCTCCATGGTTGATCCTTCAGTGTGGAGACCTCTTTCTGCGTGGTTTTGAGGGATTTTTGAAGGTTTTCTTCGGCCTTTTCTAGCTCCGTTATTCTATCACCATTGAACTGCATAGAGGCTGCTAATTTGGCCTCTAGTTGCTGCTGGCCATCTAGAATTCTTGAGAGTGTGAACCTGACAAAAGCCTCAAAGTCTTCATCACTTTCCTTTCGCTCTGATCTCCCTGGCTCTTCATACCCAGACGAAGCGGGTGTCACGGTAGTGGGTGCCGTATGCCCGGCCCTTTTCCCCCCGCGTTGTTTTGGAGGCACGGCCGTGGTATAGTGGTGCAAGGTTTTGCTTGGATGATTTTACTGAGGGTGGAGCACGTTAAGGGCACGACCTTCTCCTTCGGCGTCATTAGTTGAAGTGACCAATTGCATTTTTAATTATTCACCCAAAACAAAATCAACCCCCCCCCAAAAAAGTCGAAGTTCCTAAGTCAGCACGAAGCCATTTTTCAAATGGCAACCCTCTACTTTCTTGGTCCATTTTTCAACCATATTTTTTATCTCTTCCGCCCTCAGATGGAAGCCCAAAGAACCAGGGACTCGATCCTAGCAAAGATTTACACAATCTCACCATTTTGGGGGCCAAACAATCCCCTTTTTCGAAACATACTGTAAGGGCCCTTTTAATGCTAATGAGCCTGGCGGAAATTATTGCTTGAATTTGCACCCTTTGGTGCCTCAGACTAGACCACTCGCTGACGTCGGCCGAGGACGACCTGGGGGTTGCGGCGGCACGACCGCCACAGTATCACTACATGTAACAGCCGTTGATCATTTAAGGCTGAGGGAAATTAGACTGGGTCGAGAACTAGCCTATACCCGGGGGTTGCAAGAATAAATAAGACGCTTTATTTTGAATCTGTTTCAGAGCGTCTCCCACCAAAACCGTTAAACACAGTCAAAATACAAATTCACAAGCCTTGCGGCTATTCATACGCGGTCGTTAAATGCGACGGTATTTGTACCAGCCGGGAACCTACAGAGGCCAAGACGCAGCCGTTAAATTTGTACAATCGCTTTCCAGAGAAGTTGTCACAATCAATAAAACATTGCCGATCCAAAGCCCCTCGTTTGGTTGCAGGAATTGCAAAAAATCTACGAGAAATGCAACGACTGCTGGTTTTGCGAAAGGCCAGTTTACCAAACCAACGAATCTCAATGTCGATGCTCAATCCAACAGAGCCAAAAACTAAAAGCCAAAAGTGGCGATATTTCGAGTGTCGGGGGAAACGTTTTGCCAAAGCTAATAATCCAGATTTAAAAGATTACGACCCCAACAAGCCAAAGTCTTACATCATGTATTTTGACGCAAATGATTTGTACGGTTGGGCCATGAGTCAGCTGTTACCCGTCAAAAGCTTTTGATGGACAAAAGACACAACCAAATTTACCCACGGGTATATCGCAAAACTTTCACCGAGAGCGTCGAAAGGCTATACGCTTTGGGCACCAAACATAAATACGTGGTTCACTACCGCACGTTGCAAAAGTAGCTAGAACGTGGTTCACAGATAAAGGAGGTTCACCGAGCAATGTCTTTTAAACAGGCTCCGTGGATGAAGAGTTACATCGACAAAATACCGAGTTACGTAAATTGGCCAGGTCCGATTTTGAAAAAGACTTTTTCAAATTGATGAACAATTCATTCCACGTTTCCTTCGCTTACGTTTAACATTTCTTGCGCGTATTGATGGCCAAACAGCCTTTCGGCCAATGTGGGATTAAACCGTTCGACAATTCCCTGCAACCGATGGACGTCCAGTTCCCCTACTTGTATTTCAACTCTGTGTTTGGCCAACAACTTTTTAAATTCGCCTTTAAATTCCGATCCCGAAGTCCACCATGACAAATTTAGGCCAAGTCAAAGGCGACCTTTTGTAAATTTGTTTGATAGCTTCAGACGTTTTGTTGGCCGTTTTACTCGTCAATGGCTCGGCCTCTTTAAATCTCGAACCCACGTCGACAAGGTCAAAGCGTATTTAAATGTTTTACGGTTTACGCGATCCCAGGGGAGGTATAATATATCCAATTGGTGCGCCTTATTTGGTTTTAAAAACTCTGATTGCAGCATTGTCAGCCTTGGTACGTAATTGGGGGCAGGTAGATAAATTTGCTAAATTGCTTGTCTTTTTAACCACGATCTCGCAGCCGACTTGTCTGCACCCGTCTTTTGATACAAGTGGTCAACGGCGCTTTCGCCCTTCCAACAGCCTTTTGGGCTGTAAACCAAATTGCTGAATTCTTTGTCCTTTGATTTATCCTTTACTTTATCCATAGTTTGAAGCTTTTTAAAATAAAGTTAACTCAACCTAACTAAACTTAACTAAACCAGTGAGCCATATAATCCGACCAAAGCGGTCCCTCCCAAGATCCACACCGATTCTCTAACTTTCTGATTTTCTGAAGGCGGTAGAAATCGAACAATTTTGGCTCCGGCAGCAAGGGCATCACCTCATTACCGGTCAATTCCGCTCCGCATAAGCGCGAAATGCCTCGTTGACGTTGACAAATGTCTGCTGACTCGCACGCTCTTGCCTCATGTGCTCGTTTAAAAAGTACAGCATGTGCACTCGATTTTTCCCAAGTCTTGTTTTGCTTACGACAATTGTTCCAAGGCTAAATTGTGACGCTTTCACTCTTCGTCTACTCGATTCTATTTTTAGATAAGCTGCTAAATAAAAAAATTGAGCCCGTGAATGCCAATGCGTTTACCATGGCTCCTCCTATCATCATTAAAGCGCTTGACATTTTTAAAATATGTATTTTAAACATGTATCAAGAATTTAAAGAAAAGTTGATTGAAATTCAAACCAATCAAACAAATATCGAATCTATGCTTGGCGACATGCGAGCTGACGTGGATCGCCAAGAGACATGCTTTTAGAGATCCAAGAAAGAAATGAGACAGGAAACTTTCCAGAAGCGCGATCTATTGGGCAAATACGAAGATTTAGTTTTTGCGGCGGGTGTATCGTTAATTGCGTTGTCTTTCTTATTTGTAATTTGGAAGTAACTTGGTTTAAGATTTTAACGTAATTTAAAATAAAAACAGTCTATTATAAAAGATGACGAGTCAATACACGAAAAAATTGAACCTGAGTCGCAGGTTAAAAGTTCCACGAGCCATCAAGGGCGAAAGACGCGAAGTTACAGTTACACATAATCCCAGTACCATTGCAGCCAGTCATACGCTGAACGTAAAATTTCCCGCGTTAGGAGTTGACGACGTGGTAGTTCCCGGTACCGCAAAATTGGCTTTCAAATTGGATTTAGACGGGGCCTCAGACGATAACCGAACCGTGTACAACAACTTGGCCAGGAACTTGGTCTCCGAACTCAACGTCAGCCTACAGGGCAACAAAATCGTCAGTTACTGAGACGCAGACGTATTTAACAACTTTAAAGATAATTGGTTACCGATATCGCAGACTAAAAATATGGCTTACTTTGGCTTGGACAGAGAAAACGTGGCAACGTTGCGTTTGGGAGAGGCCGACGGTTGCGCAGCGGCAAACTACGGCAAAGATAAGGCCATTGCAGACGCTTAAAATCTTTACGCAATTGCGCTAGACGTACCTCATTTAAACGGATCAAGTACAGACACATCTGCAGAGTATTCAATATCGGACTTACCGTAGAGCACGAGGTAGTCACCAATCGCAATTTGGCTTAAAGTTTGAGGAAAAAACATAAGGGCCCGGTCTATTACCTGTTTGATAGGATTCATTCGTGGAAGAAACGGACTGTAAATAAATCGGACACGCTGTGGAATATTAGCATCGATCAAAAGATTAAAAGTTTGAATAAATACGCAATAACGCCAATAACCCGCAAATATTTTACAATCCGCATATCACTAAAACAAGCGTCACTGTCGAAGGTAAGCCCAATCTACTGTATTCACAAGGGCTGCTTGAATGTCCCCATTGGAATGAAGTTAATAAATTTTGGGGGATTCAGATTCTGAAGCGGGTCGAGAGGTAGTTAAAGACCTAAATTTAACCGGCGTCGACATGGCGAGTTACCTAAAAGACAAATATGGCCTATTGCTAGATTTTAGAAGCTTTAAAAGCTTGGTTTATTAAATCGGGTTTAAAATAAATGAACATGTATAAATCACCACATTGTACCTAATAATAGTAGGCAAGACGGGATTGGGTAAAACTAAATGGATCTTGGATCTATTAGAAACAGAGTATAAGTTCACATTTGAAGCGATCGTAATAATTTGTCCGACGTTGTTTAAAAATAAAGCTTATTTAGAGCAACTATGGATAAACACCGATGACAATGTATACCTGTGTGATTTAGACAAGGAAAAGTTAGAATTAAATGAGGCGATCGACCTATATCAAAACGTTTTCGACGGAGTAAATACACTGTTTATTGTGGATGGTTGTTCTGCTAACCTATTTATCAAATATCGCAAGAGATCAAAAGGTAGAAACACATGCGCGCTAAGCAAAATGGCGTTCAGTGGTCGGCATTATTTCCACAGTTGTTGGCTATTAACGTAAAAGTATAATACAGTCTTAAAAGACTTGAGAGAAAACATTGCCTGGACTGTAATATTTTATTGTAAAGACTGAAACAGTTTTGATCAAGCGCTTGATGAAAACGATGTTGTACCCGACTGCGAAAGGAAAATAATTAATTAAAACATTTACGCGACGTGAAATTCAGCAAGTTGATTTTAAAAAACGAACCACCCGTTTCATTTTTACTTCGGTAAAAACGAGAAAATTTATTTAAAATATTACCAGAATTTGAGATGGAGACCAAAATTTGTAACCACTTCCGAAAGGAATTTTTTAAAATTAAATACAATGCCGAAATGTGCGCTAGGTGTATGCGGTGTGACGAAATAAATAAAGTGTCTAAAGAACGCTGTAAATGTCAGCATGGTCAGAGAAAATACCGTTGTAAATTGTGCAGCGACCCTATAGAAGTCACCCATCAGCGGATGAAATTTATCATTGTCAACAAGAAATATAATAGATTTGATCCCGACAGGTTTATTGACACCGATTTTTGCCCGGTTAATAGAAGATTATCCGTGTTGTTTTTACGAAGATTGCCAGGTAAAGATGCAATTTTAAAGAATCAATCTGACCAATGCACCATAGAGCGAGTAGACAATAAAATTGGTCACATTAAATCAAATTGCGTACTCTGCTGTTTGAGTTGAAGTAACAAGAAAAAAACTAAAATTAACTAATGAGGCAGAATAAGCTAGTTATTATTTGCTTAATTAAAATTTATTTTTAAATGCTACAGTTGAGGTGATGCAGCTCAACTATAGCATTTTTTAATTTTGTTTTAATTAAATAACAGCCATGTTACAATTAATTCAAATGTTTATCGAGCTTGTTATTGCATTTAATTTAACGTTTTATACATTTGAATATTTATCTGCCAAATACGCGTTTAATGAATTTAAAACGTATATAAATAAAATGGACGACATTAAAAATGTCCTTGCCTACAACACAAAACGAGAATCAGTCGAAAAAAACCCAAAGTCAAAGACAGACTCTGCTTAATAGTGGCTTCGGGCGAATAAAAAAAAATTGGGAAAAAGACATTGAGGCGCTTACTCCTGCAGAACAAGAAAAGCTGTTTAATCTTTACGAGGTGCGCTTTGGCAAAGAAATTGTAAGCACTTTAGGTAACTCGATTTTAAGTTTATACGCACGATTATTAGTCATTGCCACTCCCATCGAATTCCTGGGCTTCAACGTAAATTTAAAATCCGAAGAAGATCTAAGTAAAGATTTAAATAACGATCCAATAATTAGTCAAACAATGGGGCACTTCCTGAGCGAGATCTGTTATAAATATGGTGTGTACTTGTCCCCTTTAGTAGCAACCTTAATAACGACAAAACATTTGGCTATTAATAAGAATACGTCTATTATAAAAGAAAATGTCGATGGAAGAAACGCCAACGCCAGCACCAACTCCTGCACCGAGCCCGGTCAAAAGCCAAGTCGAAACGGTGACCAAGAGTAAAAATCCCAAGCCAGTAGAACAAGGCAAACGCTTAGCCCAGCACAACAAGAAAATGAAACAACAGCTTGCCAAAATGAAAATTGGTGAGACTGACGCCCCCGAAACAAAATCAGAAAGTAAAATTTATAAATTCATCGCCGAAAATAAAAATTTTATTTATAGGTGGTTTTAGCGACTGGTGGCATTGCACTACAGTCGACTCTCGTTAATACGAGGGCCTTAGGACTTTCTAAATTAGCTCGTGTTATACAGACCTCGTCTTACGCGAAAGCTGCTGTCCCGCTTGTTGCATGTGTAACCGATCGACCGCATCTTTAAGCGTACATCATGTACAACTTCCTGTACATACATATAGCCCTACATGTACTTTGTATGCGCGTACGTGTGGTTTGGAATTTAATTTCAAAACAGTTTGTGAAAGTGAGAAGTAGCTGTACTTTTTATGAATAAAGACTTGAAATAAAGAACAAAAAAATAATACAAGAACAGAGAAACCGGTCAAGTCCAGTTGGAGGATGCATGGTTGGAGCGATGCCGTTTTACGCCCCCAGCACGCCGCGATGAGATCGTCATACAACGCACGCACGTAAGTACATTAACATTTTAGGTGGTGACCAACATCCGTGCTGCGCTTGTTGCACAAAAAGAGCGGGAACCAGTTATTGGTGGTGTGGATCGGCCAGTAGAGGGCTTCACTTGGTGAGTGAAACCTGCAGCGCTTTACTGCTGTACACAATCATGTACGGAAGAGCCTTTCTGAATTCAATGGATTGATTGATTGACAAGTTGCCTTCAAAAACGCTCGTGCTAATTAGACGGATAACAGAACATTTGCACGCACCTGGGGCCCCCAAAATGCTCGTCTTAAACGGAATCTCGTAACACGCGAGCTCGTATTGTAGATTTTTTTCCTCATAGGATTGTGCATAATTCAGCCAGGACCGGCAAATATACTCGTCTTAACCGGAGTCTCGTCTTACTCGAGCTCATATTACCGAGAGTCGACTGAGATAAGTCCACAAAGGTTAAAGCGTCGCCAATTCAAGCGACACCGTTCCAAACGGTTCAAAGCATATCAACTGCGCCCGAAATTTTGGACATGGAATTAAATGTAAAAATCGGTATATAATAAAAATGAGTAATGCAAAATCAATCGACGTCAATGGCATTGCCAATACGTTATATCACGGCGCTGTTATTAGCCTAATTTGTATTGCTGAGCAATAAACTACTTAAAATTAAGCCGCACGATCTAAATAAATTGTCTGTAGAAGACGCGGCTAAATTGACCGCAGTGTCGGCGGTGCTTTAGCCACTTAAGGCTGGCTAGTGTCGCGGGGCATATTGCCGGCAAGTTTGCATACGGGTTAAAGAGTAGATTGAAAAAAAGTTTTAAAATCAAAGTTTAAAAATTTGTTTAGAAATTTGTTTATTATAAAGTGAGATGGCAGAAGTTGGATTTGATCCAGAACAAAAATACCTGTTGGACAGAGGGGATGCAAATTTAACGTATGATTACGACGACGACGTAAATTTGGAGGACGAAAATATCGAGACCGGCGGCGAAATTGAAGCGTCTTTTGTTTCGGGCTCGGTTAGACCCAAATTAGATATTAGTCCTAGATATGATACGTTAGAATTGGGTACGGGGGCATTTGTAACCAATTCCAGGGTAGACAATTTTTACAACTATTATAGGAAAATAATACGGACGTACCAAAATCTCCCCATCACGAAATTTTTTAATATCGACCAAATAAAGGTTTATTTTTCAAGAGCACGAGCGATAGATATTAAGAGGAAGTACTTTTAACCGGCAAAAAAAGTCTTGATTCATTTGTAACCTTGGACACGATGGCCAGAAAAGCTAGGGCGGTAGGATATTCGGGATCGGATTAGAAATATTTTGGGCTTTCAAAATTACGGAATAAAAATAGCACAGGCGGAAAAAGTTTTAAAACCATTAAACCCGAAATGGTCGAAATGAAAGAATTACCCGAAGCTGCAGACCAAGTGAGTGAAATCGTGGAAGACATCACGGCAGATAGGCAAGTATTAAACTTTCGAGAATTGAAAGCTATAAAGAAATCTCTACAGACGATCAAAGCCGAGTTAATTTTAAACCAGAGTAAGCTAGACGAATTGGACGAAAAGATTCAGCAAGTCAAAAATGAATTGGAAGAAGGTGCAACAGATGCAGAGGCGAGCGGAACTTTTAGAACAATTGGACGATTTACAAGTTGAAAAGTGCGGTAGATTAGAAGTCATTAACAGAAATACAGATCGGATCCAAAGTTAATTAAACCGCATAAAAGATAAGATCGAAGCAGTGATGGACAAAGACTTGACATTGGACGAGAAAACTAAGGTGTTATTTTGGGGAACAAGGCATCAAGATCGTAAGCATTTTAACGGCTTTTAGTTTAGCCGTAAGTACAATCGTAGCGAGCGTAGTTGCCTCTGTCAGAGTGGTAGGTGCTCCCACCCCAGAACCTGGGCCAAAACCGACACCTAAACCAAAACCGGCGCCAGAACCAACGCCGGCATCACCGTCAACAGGGGGCATAGACGGATAAAAGGGCAATTGTGGAATTTGGCAAAAGTTTTAAAGAAATTGGGCCTGAAAGCGCTTGCGGCATTTCCAGAGTTTATTGGTAGCATACTCGGTTGGATATTAAACGTGGCGAGTAAGGCGGTCGGTTATATTGCTGATCATATGTGGACTTTGTTAGTGGGCGCGGGTGTTTAAATTTTAACCTATGTTCAAAAGATGTAAATATTTTAACGGGGTAAAAAAAATAACCCATTTTCTCTCAATTGAAAAAGTGGGTTAAATTTTTTTGCCTTTTATTTTTTGCCCAAGTTAACACGTTATACAGCATAAATACAAGTCCTACAACCACAATCGTTCCAATAGTCAACGACAATTTTTCTTCGTTGTGCGCGTCTGACGGTTTCTTTTTGAGAGTTGCTGTTGGTGGTAAAATAGGATCCGGCCTTGGTAAAGTGTCGGTCAGTAGTACAGCCCGTCTAACCAGGAAATTTGCCCCGCCCCCAGTTGGGGATTTTTAACACGTTGCAAAGGGGTAAATTGTCGTGCTGTGGAATATTGTACGGAAGTTCCAGCCAATATCTGACCTGAGAATTATTATTCGATAGTCATACCGGTAAGTAAGAACACAAAACAAATTCAGTGGACTTCACATATTGGTTTCTGGTAGGCTGGTACTGGTACTGTTTTATTTCCTATTGTTCATCATTGATTTTTACAACAATTATCTTAGTAATTTTAAGAATTACTACAAGGGTGATTACCGGAAGTTTGTTAAATTTGAAATCAGAAGCAATACATGTACTTATTCTTTTTGGAACCATTTGTCGCTACAGACTGTTATCTTTTAGGCATGCTCCTCTTTGTCGTGAAACAGTCCGGCAAATTTTTCAGCATGTTTTGGGCAAAACTCTATTCAAGGCTTTGTTGACGTTCATGCCTTTATCAAGTTTTCCATCGAGATCATCCACAATGTCCTTGTGAGTTTCATTTTCCCTCAAATATAGGTAACATGACAGGAACACCTTATAGTTGTCGAAAAAGTCTTGTTTGACTGCCCAGAGGGTCTTTCTGTTGCTTTCTGCCTGGCTTGATCTTCATCCATGCCTTCGTTGACGTACTTGTCATATTTTTCATCCCTCATCCCCCTTTGTGTTTCTCTAGCTTCAGCTAGCCAATCTTGGTAGGCGGCATTGTCTTCCAAATCTGAACTGTCTTCATCCGAGGTTTCGTCATCGACCTCCTCAACAGAATCCGTGTTTTCGTCAACGTATCCCTCAAATGTGCTAATGCGTAAATCCATGTCCAAAGGCAAAAGTATAAACCCGGTGCCACTACAAAGTGTAAAGGCGTTTTTGCGTACTGCAAAGAATCTTGAAATTCGTCGATACTTGCCTCCAAATCTGGCACCGAGTTTATTAAAGATTCCACTATGGTCGTAACAACCTCGACTCCTCAACTGACGCGAGATGTTTTTAGTAGCACTGAATTTTGAGTCTCAGTAACCGAACTCGAAGCAATCGTCCTGGCCCAAGTGCACGGACAATTCAGACTTAAAAGAAGTCTTTGTTGACAAACAAGTTGGTTAAGAATACGAGTTCTTTAATTCTCAAAACTTCGCCTCATGCAAAGCTGCTCACAGTCAAACAGGGAGTTGGTGAGGAAAATCCTCCTGTTTCCTAACAAGTATTTCACCGCAGCAAATTACTTTACAAATCAAGTATTTTCTCAATATGGAAACACTTCACAGGCTCAAAGCAGCGAAGCTGGTCTCATCAGACTTTAGCTCTCTGCTCGCAAAGTTCCAACTCGATTTCTCAACACACTTTCAGGGTTTTCATACTCTACAATCTACTATTTAACATAGTTACTGAATATAAGTCACAAGTAAATTATGCAGTAAGGTTACATCACCCTGCTCTAAATTGACGACTAATTCCATTGACCAATCAGAATAAAACCAAATGATGTAAACTCATGACTTATATCAATTTCTTAATAAAGTTCCACCCCCTTCATTTAAAAAAAAAATTTCCATGAAACAAGGAAAGTTGTGGGTGCACTGGCCTCCGCCCCCACGTTCCAAGTAGCTAACCAAGTTTTATCCGTGGGTCAACTGGCCTTGGTGAACATCTGGTGTTTGCCTCATTGACCACTACAGTTTTCTGGAAACCTGTTCACAAAATCTCAACATTGTCACAAATAAACTGTCGTTGGGCGTCTAATCCGGTGCCTTTTGCCATTACGCTCGTCTTTGTCTGGGCTTGAGCTCCCAACAGCGCGTACGCGTATGCCCTAACAGACTCGTTTACTTTTGTGATCCCCACGTATGTTAGTTTAGATTTTTTAGGAATAAAATCCCACCAAGCCGATTTAACTGAGTCAGACTGTGTAATCCAAGTTACCGTATAAGAATTTGCGTGACCAGAGCCTTTTGGCGGTTTAGCCCAACCAAAGCCCATAAAAGTGGATCCTGCATATTTGCCGTTTATTACATGTCAGTCGTAGGGGTCGTAGTTTTTTACCGGGGACTTGACATATCCGTCGTCGTAATAATAAGCCGTACCGAGCCCATTTGATAAAGTGTCCCTGGTTTGTTCAAACGACTGATTTTGGTCGAAGTTGTACAGTAGGCAAGTGTCTGTAAATTTCCGGTGATCGTAAATGTTGTGCAACGCGTCAAAGATGTCGTCGCTTGGGATGGGCATAACGCAGTTATAAAATATTTTTCTCACCGTGTAATACACGTGGAAGTTAAATAGGGCAGACACGTACGGATTTGAATCGGACAGTAAATCAAAATCTACCCTACAAGCCGTCGTTGCACAATACACCGCGAAATTAAATTGGTTTTGGTAAAATCAAATTGGATCTGTCGTCCACCTATTGACCACTTCATTCGCTTTCACTTTTGGTAACTTGTAAGCCTCGGTTAAATTTGGAAACACGGCGGAGAACCAATTATCTTTATTGACCACGATCACTAAATGACTAAAGTTGTGTCCCATCTTTTAAACAAAGCTTTTTAAAAAGGAGGCGCGGTGGGTTTTACTTCTTGGTAAGCGGGCGGCTTGATAGACTTGTACAAAGTTATTCGCCAAGTTTTTATCATAAGGTCTTTTTTAAAAACTGCCGCCCTTTCATTGGCTAAAGTTTCTGCCTTTGCTTGCACTTGACGGTCAAATTCTTCTTTACTCTGTAGTTTACTTTCTTGCAACTTTGTCGTCATGTTTGATCGAATCTTTTCTTTCATTTTGTTAAGTTCATAAAAAATTAAGACAAATTCTTCTTGGAACACGTCACCGTCTTCGATCGCGTGAGACACACTCGTCTATGGTGTTTAATTTGGCATCTGCAAGCTTACGGGTTTGATCGTGCTTTTTGGTTTTGTGAGACAATCTGCGAGAGGCGTACTTTAATATTGCATAAGCCCCAAATGTACCAATAGCGAGACCTTCAAGCACTAGTCCTATGGGTCCAGTAATAACTCCCATTATAGCAGGAATGCCTTTGGCGGCCGATGTGGCGACTATTGCTTCCACGCCGTATCCCACGTAATTAAGCGCGGTCAAAAGCCGTTTAATCTTTTTGTAAGAAGTTTCTCTGGCGTCGCGTTCTCTTAAAATTTGACCGCGGATGTCTTCAATTTTTTGAACGCGGTAAATTTTTGTCGCGTTTGTTTCGGTTTGATACCCGCCTTAAATCCGGGTACTTATTTGACCGATTATCTGTCGTCATCTTTTTTGAAATATACGTTTTATGATTGCGTGGTTAAAATGTTTAATTCGATAATTAGTCCCTCGTTTTCATTTTGCAAAAGCCCTGCAGTCTCTGACCTAACATTAAAGGTTAATTCGTCTATATTTATACGCTGTAATTTTCTAGGTGTTGCAAAATCACTGCAGAAATATCTATTTGTCAAAATCACTTGCAATAAATCAAATGACTGCCCGTTATAAAAGTTAACGTTTGTGTCCAACTGTGGACAATAGACGTAAGCAAGTTTATTTGATTCTAACGTATAGCCCTTTTCAAACAAAATATTTTTGACTGAAATGGCCTTGTCGCCTTTTGAGTTGTCGATGAAATTTTTCAATTTAAACGTCTAGGGATTTTCGGACAAATAAAAAGTATGCGTCTCCATTTTACTATAAATAAGTTTTTTAAAAATCTCGCTGTTCTTCATAAAGTTTAAACTTTTTGACGGCGTTGGTAAAATGTTTCTTGGAGACTTGAAATAGGTTTTTTACAGTTTCTGCAGTTTCTTTTGTGACGTCTTGATAACAGACGGCAATTAAAGCTCGGAGCGGCTTGCCTCTGGAGAAATTTTGTCCGCTAAAACCCGGTTTACTTTAAATTCCACGAGCCCAGCTTGTTCAACAGTTAACTTAACGTCTAATTCTCTAAATGTCTTACTCGTTTTAGATTTGGAGTTTTTTTTAACGAAACGCTGGTTATATTTACCGCCCACATTTTTCTGCTTCATCTGAATAAATGTGAGTTAATATTAGCCCGCAATTGCGGCACACGAGTTTAGATTCTTCTCTTATTTCCATTCTACATTGTATTTGTATGTGGACACGTGTCTTCTTCTTTGGTTTTCGCGCGTGTTGGTTTTTGGCCAAATAAAACAAATAAATCTCGTTCGTCCAATGGTAAATAATTGTCCATGTTTTTAAAACGTTATTTATTTAAGGGACGTAAAATTAACCTCAGTTATTCCTCAGAATAGCTGAGGTTTAAAAATAGTTCAAGTTAGTTAATTCTCAAATTTAATCCACTTTTAATTTCACGGGCGTTTCCAATTCAGATTCAGATTTGTTACGGTCAACACCTCTAAATGCTTGTAAGGCCGATTTATTTGAAATTATTCTGTCATTTCTAACTTTTAACATGGCCGTTGTTACCGTATATCTAACACTTGCGCCGCAAGACAACGAACCGTGAGTTCCGTAGTATACATCTTTCGGGCAAATAAATGATTGAGCATCGCATATTTTATTTATAATTGAGAGTTGAATTGAGAGTTTACTTCCCAGGCCCACTGATGAATAATGAGGTTCTAAGCGGATTAGTGTTAAGCTTTCTTGCTTGAAGCGGTATCTTCGTCGTACTATGGAATGCCATATCTGCTGTCGTGCGTCGCCCGTCGTGCGTCGCCCGTCGTGCGTCGCCCGTCGTTTTTTTTTGTCACGATTGCGCAGTGGTATTTTTAACTTTGACCCTTGATCGTTTCACATGTACATGTCCTTGTTCGATCGATCCACCATGCCTGACTCTCATTTTAGCAATAGAACTAGAAGATGTATGTGTATTTGTTTTTGCAGTTGCGCCAAACTCCAATTGAAAGAAGAAATAATGTCCTGACATCGGCTAAGTAACGTGTATATGAAATAACACCATTTTGGTTACATAAATAAATCAACCAAATAGACTTTTGTTACGGTAGATTGTTTTTCTCGATAACTTAGTTACTCTAGACGTAACTTTACTCGTTAACAGCCAGACTTTAGGTCTATAGCCTATGTGATATTTCTGTCTGTCCCTGCACGATATCCCACAGAACGGAATATAAATAATAGATTATTTACAATGTTTGATTCCCAATAGTTTTCATAAGAGACGAACTGATTCAACATTATTTTGAGGGCGGGTACACCTATGATGAAATCTGCTGTAAACAGTAACGCTACTTGTTAGCCCCATAAATAATGTGCTGGACAACCAGTTCTCATTGGTCTATCCTCCATGGCATACACACCCACAAAAACCAACACGTCATATTTTCTGAAACTTAAACCAAGTGGTAATTGCCCCCTAACAATACATTATTTTAATAATCAGTTTGTTATCCACAGCACGTCTAGTATTTCTGGATTTCAAGGTGAAATTGAGAGGACAAGATGAAATATCTGTATCGGTTGGCAGATTTCTGCCTGGAATTTGATGAAAACACGTCGGCACATTTTTACAGTATGCAAATTAGAATAACACTCTAGATAAGTTGGCCGGAACATTTTTGCTGAAAATATTTTTCCCCAAAAACACTTGTTTGAATTCTCAGAGAGGTGATATTTTCTTGTCAAGGGGCAAGGGTAGTGTAGCGTTATTGGCATTAATTATGGGACTAGTACTGCAGGTGGGATTTGTACTTGCCTTATTCGAAAAGATCTTTAGAAGTGAATGGAATCATCACATTGTCATTTGTTAAACCCCGGCTTTTGCAGGTCCTATGCAACCCATTTGATGGGCGACGCACGACGGGCGACGCACGACGGCAGATATGGAATTCCATACTACAGATATTTCAACTCTTCTTCTGTGAAGCAGTTTGGCAATTGCTGGTGAAGGAGACCAACCGATATGCAGATCAGACACTATCAGCAGAATCCACTAACTCTCAGTGTACTTGGATTCCAACAGATGTTCCTGAAATGATGGCCTTTGTCGCAATGCTGCTCTCGATGGGCATCAACAAAAGGCCAAGCTACGCAGTGTACTGGTCCAGGTGCAAAGTTCTTTGAAGTCCTTTGTATCCGTCGACAATGTCTCGCAACCGATTTATGGCACTCCTTCGATTTCTCCACATTGCCGACAACACAGCAGACGACTCTACCCGTGACAAACTGTCTAAAGTTCGTCCGCTACTGGACATTGGAGTTCCGTTGTTTCGTAGCATTTATAAGAAGCCCGGACGAAACCTCTCACCGGATGAGACTATGATAAAGTTTTTTAACAGGGCATACCACGCAAGTCGGCCAAATATGGCTTCAAATGTTTTTCCTTGAACGAGTCTCAAACCGGTTACAAATGTGACTGAAGGTGTTTACTCGATCCAAGGCTCCATCAGACCAAATCATCTCGCACTCTGTTGCGTAGGCCCCTACGCTGAAGCCAACCATCCACCCAACCTTACAGAATCAGACCAAGTTGTCGTCGACCTACTAAAAGACTGGAAAACAACGGACATGTTGTTTTCATAGACAATTGGTACACTAGCCCCGCTCTTGGCTAGTGCACAAGTTGTCCCAGCTAGGGTTTGGAGCTCGTGGAACTGTGCGCTATACCACAGCCGGCATTCCACACAGTGCAAACCCTAAGAAGGTCCCCATGAACCGACATGATCCACCCCAGTTTTTCGCTAAAGCGGGGAAACTACGTGTTGTTTGGCAGGACGCTAAAAAAAAAAGTGTAACAGTGCCGACTAATTATGGCGACTGCAAAAGGGACACTAAAGACATTCGTTGCAAAAAAGTTCCACCGGGCGTCGTACTATCCACAGACCTACCGTCATCAACGATTATAATAAGTACATGGGCATCACAAACGTGTCAGTGCTACACACATCATCATAGATCCCTGAAATGGTGGAAACGCGTTTTCTTGGCAATCCTTGATATCTGTTTGGTTAATGCTACCATCGCGTACAGCAGCATCCCTACAAAGCGTCCGCTCACTAGCTTGGATTTCCGAGTCCAGGTCATTGATGAACAGTTGTCCGCCTGCAGGACGAGCAACTCAACTCCACATTCCCCTGAAACTGCACTCCTTTTGAGTGGACATTATCCCGAAAGAAGTAAGCGAGGCCCAAAGCGAAACTGTGTAGTTTGCAGTACGAGAACCCAACGTAGACAGGCCCGTATGATTTGTAAGAATTGCCAGAAACCAATGTGTCTAATAAACATAAATATTTGACAGTGTGCGTTAACATTGTATACATATGCAGCAAGGTATGAGACGGAGAGAACCCCCCCTGCTTTGTGTTGGTCATTGTCTCGCAGGAATCTGGGGAATTCCTTTCAGACATCTTGGAGGGATGTGTTAAGTAACAATAGTCTGGAATGTGTATAGGGATTGGACATGTTGGGGGGTACCCCTCGGTCTCATTTCTTGCTGGGTATATAACATTGACTCGGGCAGTTTAGATTGCACCCCCAACCACCCCCATCCCCCCCCCCCCCCATTCCAATGTTGCATTGGATCGCCATGGGCTAGCACCAGCCTTTAACGCAACTCAGGCTCCCGCCACATCCTCCCCCATTCCTCCCTTCTCCCCTTCAACCACCCCCCCCCCCACATTCCAATATTGCAGTGGATCGCCATGGGCGCGGACAAGGCTGTAACGCAACTCAGGCTCCTGCCACACACCCCCCCCCAATCCTCCCCTCTCCCCTTCAACCACCCTCCACCCCCCCATTCCAATGTTGCAGTGGATCGCCATGGGCGCGGACAAGGCTGTAACGCAACTCAGGCTCCTGCCACACCCCCCCCATTCCTCCCTTCTCCCCTTCAACCACCCTCCACCCCCCATTCCAATTTGCAGTGGATCGCCATGGGCGCACACCAGCCTTTAACGCAACATTGGATGGGGGAAGGGGGCCACGGGGTGGGGAGGGTGGGAGGCAAAGGTCTTCATGAAATCTGAGTGGAAACACACGTGCCATAATTTTTTTTTCAATTTCGATAATCTAATCAACCCTTAAAGATCTCTTGTCTAGATCTATGTATATTTCCCTCGTTTGGAATATTGTGTTTTTGTTTTTCACTCCGGGCCTTTATTCTAGTTTCAATGGCATGTTACATGAAATCAAGAAAAAAAAAGAAAACATACAAGTAGTCAATTTATATTAGTTAATTAAACAGCAAGGAGAAAGGGTCCCATCTAGTGTTAAAATTAACAGAATTTCCATTGGTGGTAAAAATAAATTTTTCCAAGGCATAATATCTTTTTAAATCGTCTCTAAACAATACAAAAGATGGTAAGCCCCTATTCATTTTCCTTTTATAGACATGAAAGCGGCCAAGCAAAACAATTAAATTAAGTACACGTACACTCCTGGAATTATAAGTAGTTGCGAAAAGGATAGTTTTGTGATTCAACTGCATCTGAATGTTCGGTTTTATTTCAACCAATCACTGATAAGGTTCCAAAACAAAGTGAAGACCTCGCAAGTACAAAAGAGATGTAACAAAGTTTCACTCTCAGCTTGACAAAAAGAACACAAGTCGTTATCCCTTTTACCAATTTTCAGCAAATACGAATTTACAGCCAATATTCTATGAGTTAGTCTATATTGAAACCACCGCAATTGAGTATCAAATGTTAAAAGAAAAGGTACGCTACATAAATTCAACCATTCAACGAAAAGATTTTTTAACTGCATAAATGACTCCACCATATTCCAAAAAATTTGTTTTGACGTCAAATTTTCTGATAAGATCGTCCAAGCTTAAAAAATGACCCTCACTGTCTAACAGGTCGCTTACAAAATTAACTCCTTTTTAGCCCAGTGTTTATGAAATATACATTTATTACCAATCATAATATTATGGTTATACCACAAAACATTGGCAAGTACTTCATTCGCTTGAGAAGCAGTATGACACTGAGCGAAATAACTCCAAGCTTTAAAAACATCCATCCAAAAACAGTTTGGATACCTCGCTCGATGAAAAAAAACGAGTAATGCTAAGATGGCCGCCTTCACTAAACAGAACATTCTGGATATCACTCATTTTATAAAACAAAGGTAGGTATCCAACCTGGGTTGTTACTATTCAGCAGTCTACAAATCCAGGGGTACATGTACACTTTAAAGCTTTTATATATAAACTTAAATCAACCATCTTTACACCGCCCATGCTTGTAGTCTTGAATCATCTGATTCCTTGCGATTCCTATCGACCCCCGTCCAAATAAATTTATATAGCATACCGTTTAGATTCTGATGTCAAGGGGTGGGGTCTGGGAGAGACAAGATCAAAAAAGTGAACTTAGATAAAATGAGAGACTTCACTAATGTGCATCGACCCAGAACCGTAAGGCTTCTCTTGGACCAGGGATCAACTATTAAAAGTGGCAGTAGCATCTAAACACTTTATTGTAGTTCACCCGAAATCATTTTATCAAGAATTGACTTTAAAATCAATACCCAAGGCTCTAAAACTGTCCTCAGGGCCAACCCAATAAACTGACGCCCCTTGTTACCACCAATCCACACCAATTTGTCAATGTTCACTCTGAGACCAGACATATTACCGAAATCGCCCAAGATCTCAAAAGCTCTCTCGAAAGACTATTCTGAACCATCTAAAAAGAACACAGTATCATCAGCATACTGAGAAATCCTCCACTCTTTATCCTCCACTAAAATACCCTTGAGATTGTTGTCGGTGCGGACAAGCATGCCCATAACTTCGGCGCACAAAACGAACAAATAAGGACTCAACACCATCTCCTTGACGGACAACCCCGTTCAATCTTAAATGATTCTGATAGAAAACCGTTTTACGAACCACCGAGGCGGTCGCACCACCGTAAAGTACCTGGAACCATGTCTGAATAGAGGAACCTAAGTTAAAAAAGATCCAAAACTTCAATAATAAATTCATGAGAAACTGAATCAAAAGCTTTCCTCAAAACCAATTAACAAAAAAGAACCAAAAATACTATTATTATCCCCGTATAATTGAGCAAATCATACATTAGGAGAATATTTTCCCCAAAATAGCGTCCCTTAAAAAAAACCTTCTGGTTTTCATGGATAATTGCAGAGAGGCTAGTTTTTAGCCTCTCTGAAATACAACCAGAAGCTAATTTATACGACGTATTCAACAAAGAAATCGGTCTCCAATTTTTTAAAAACTGGCGTGGCTTATCCCATTTAGGAAGCAAAGTCATAATACCGAGCTGTTGAGTTACAGAAAGGTTACCGGTATCATACCCGAAATTGAGAGACTGCAAAAGAAACCATGATAAATCAGAGAAGAAAAATTTGTAGAATTCAAAAGTAAATCGATCTGAACCTGGAAACTTGCCGTTTGGGGTACTCTTCAAAACGTTCAAAATTTCTTCATGGGTCAGCGGACCACTTATTTTGTCCCTAGTCAAATTTGAAATCATTTGTTATCATTTTTACCAGACAGTTTGCCCCCGCCCCCCCCCACATTTTTCTGGCAACGCCCATGTACACTTTTAGCCAACTTGTGTTGCCATTTCGGACCAAATCTCGATGTGGATATCATTCTAACATTAAAATCTGCTTCGATTGAGGAGATTTCTGCAGGAAAAAGAAAAATGAAATGAAGGTGAAAGGAAAACTAACACACACATTTCTTCAACTGGATTGAAATCACCAGGCCCTTTGATCTCACATCCATGCGTTTACTTGTCACAAACCACCCACACAGCGCAGGGCGCTGCACATAACATATTTTTTGTCATGAACGTATTGGATGGAGTTATATCAATTAATATCTCAACATGGGTCGACACTTTCGGCTCGGTGCGCAGGACACGTTTGAACTCGTACTATATTTTGAGATTAGGGCACTAAGTAACTTAAAATGCTTTGGATGTCCAAAGATGTGAGGTATTTCATGCGTAACGTTTCTAAAAATACTGGTTTTTTTATCTCCATTTTTTGCATTTTAAGTACTATAAATTAATAAATTTCGACTGATGAAAGTTCAAGTGTAACTTTCAAGTCCGCTTGCTTCTGTATGGCACTTGGGAAATGTAGGAAAAAATTAAAAACAGTTTACCCCTCATCTGAATATGGAAATTCACACCACAAATAAGATTTCGTTGTCTTTGTGTTGGAAAACGAGCTTTGTTGAAATGTAACATCCATTTTTGTTCCAATTAGCAATGTAAAACCAAATCTCAATGCATTTCATCCTTAAGAAACATTACAGTGCGCTGAATAGGACTTACGAAACTATTGCAATATTACCTGCGGCGGGATATCAATTTTACGCCGCGGCAAGCTCTTATAACTCGCCGCGGCGAGATAGTATCTCGATTTCTTTGCAAGTGGCCCTTATACGCTTCCGTACAAAGCTAACAGTGATCGGATCCAATTTTTTTTGGGGGGGGGGTTGGTATGACGGGCTCTGCATCAACTACATGTATTTTCTTACTTAATGCTGTTAAGTGTGACGAAGAGAAAGTTATGTCGGCCGTCTCATCCTCAAAGACTACCGGAGCTTATGGCAAAAAAGGAGTTCGTTACGTTTGAAATACTACCGTCGAAACAATCACCGGTAATCGCCAAGCGGTCGAGTTGAGCAAGTGAAGACTGAAGTGAACACATGCCAACATAAAATCAATGTTGCGTCCGTGGAGAACACTGTCCACACCCTGAACAATAAACACATTCTTCCAAGTGTCAAGGTCAGCAAAATAAAACCGAAATTCACAACTTGATCTGCTTGGAACAGTTGGTCAATGAATGCATATCGAAGATACAGTCTGGAAAATTAAAGGGTCATTGTATTGAACTCCGTGGTAGGTTTGAATACTGCTAAGCAAAAGCACATACGAGTTTGTAAGAAAGGTGGACAGACTTAAATAACATCCTGGTATCATAGTTTTATTCTGTTGTGCATCTCATACTGGGAAAACTTAGTATCAGTATATCTAAGCCGGCAAAACGAAACCTAAGTTTGGTCCAGAAAAATTGATTGACCAATCAGACTTCCTTGGGCTAATCATCATT